>NC_057809.1:333869880-334174458 GCF_018294505.1 Triticum aestivum
AGGAGAGATCGTGTCCCCTTATTATGGGATTTTCATCAATATGGGCGTGGGTAATCCAACCGCCCCGTTGGCACGATTCCTTGGGAATAGGCTAGTTTTAAGGCTCATGAGGAGGCGTTCGATATGCATCGCCTTTAAAGGGGCACCGACCTGTCCTTCTCCTCCATGCCTACCTCTTCCTCAATTTTTCCAATCTCGAGCTCCAGCACCTAGGTTTCAACTTAATCACTCCAATCCTCCCAGTCATGTCCGGACCCAACCTTCAAGCCCGGTGGGTGGCCTCCTCTGTCATAGAGGAGGATATCTCGAAGCTCCGGGCGGTACGGTACCTGCGGAAATCCTCCACAGGCTCCCTGCTAAGGGGCAGGTTATTCCTACACCCAGATCCGGCGAGAGGTTCGTATTTATCTCCCACTTCCTCTGGGGGCTAGGGTTTGCTCTCCACCCCTTCATTCGTGGCCTCATGTTCTATTACGGGCTAGATTTTCACGATCTAGCTCCGGACTCCTTTCTTCACATCTCGGTGTTCATTGTCATGTGCGAGGCCTTTCTCCGTATTCCCCCACACTTCAACTTATGTCTTAAGACCTTTAATGTGAAGCCGAAGGTAGTCGACAGGGAGAAAGCGGAGTGTGGCGGTGCTATAGTGAGGAAGCTCGCCAATACTCCTTGTCCAAAGGGCTCCTTCGCAGAAACTTCCAACCTATGGCAGCGGGAGTAGTTTTACATCACTGAACCCCGCGTTACCAAGTGGGCATCTACACCTACTTTCCGATCTGGCCCTCCATTACGACTCACATCATGGATTAATAAGGGGCTAGACTGGGGATCAATTGATGAAGTGCAGACCCTACAAAGCCGTATCCGAAGTCTCCTTGAAAAGGACACCGGCCACATCAATGTGACCCAGGTAATGCTAGTCTGCCGGGTCCTGCCATGCCAGCGACGGCCTCTCCGCTTGTGGGAGTTCAATCCGGAAGGACCACGGACCCTTCAGCACTACTTCATCACAACACATAGAGGGATGTGGAAGTTATTCTTCGGAACCCGAAAGCAGTGGCCGGATACAACCGAGGACATCGGCCTCGACTGCAACCATCTGGATACCTTGGTAAGCACTCGACTCCTGGACACAACTTAGTTGTTCATCCCCTATCAATATACTGAGAAACATATCTTCGACCAGCGATGTATAAAGAAAGCGGAACGAATTAGGTGTTCGGCCCCACTTCCCGAAGACTCGACCGATCTTGTGTTAACAAGGATGCTGGCCCCGGCACCGTATCAAGTGCCGGCGAAGGAGGACAAACAGGAGAGCAAAAAGGCCAGGGGTGGTTCTCACTCTAAAGGTACACCGGAGGCTATGTATGGGGAGACCAGAACTCCCTCTTCTAAAGACAAAGGGGAAGAAGAAGTTGATATCCCTTCTCCCAATGGGAATAAAAGGACCACCTCTGAAGATTTGAAGGTAGAGGCTCCCAAGAGAGGGAAGATGTCCCTGTCAGACAGTTCGGGTTCGGAAGACGACATTGCCGCGCAATTCCTTCGCAAGGACAGGCCTTTCACCGAATCTTAGGTGAACAAGGGTATTCTAGACATATCCCATTCCTTTCAGGTCACAAGGGTAACATCTTAAATATATGTTTGCAGTCCGGCCCGCAGTCTTCCTCAATAGTCCTCCTCCTCGGGTGACCTATTTCCAGATATGATGGAAAGCGAGATGCCTCCACATGCTTCCTCGCCCCATAGGGCGGACGACTTCGAGGTGTCATCCCGGAGGGTCTCCCCCGATCATCAAGTGGCGCGAGGGGCAATGAAGGCAGCACTCGAAGGTGATACTTCGGTCGTCCAAGGTCTGAGGTGTGCAGCCCCTACAGGGACCAACAATAAAGGCCCCGGACTATCTGGTTTACAACCAAAGATGACTCTAGAGTCGAGTAAACATATCCCTTCGAAGGAAGTTCATACTCCTGCAGCCGCTTCCAAGAGTCCGGAGGCGCCCGATACATTAATGTGCATCTTGCAGAATGCGTTGATCTCCGAGGAACATCGTACCTTAATGGGTATGGTAGTTAACAGAATTCTGTCCGCAATAAGCGGATTGAATGAAGCCTTCACGGACCTACTAAGAGGCTTTGAGGTATGCAATGTAATATCTTAACCGCTCTTTACATGCCAAATGTGCCTGTGTATAGATAGTAGTCCCTGAGACTCTAGTCGGCCTCCACAGGGAGGCGATCAGAGGATCAAAAAGATATGCTCAGGAAATGACATGATTAATTTGAAAATAGGCTGGTATGTCAACGGCGACTGCCCATGCCGCGGAAGTTGCAGATTTAAAGCAGAAACTTGAGTTAGCGGATGAGGACATTATTCTTATCAACAGGCGGCTCGTCGAAGCACAAGGTATGTTTTGAGGCCGTTGTCTTATGCATGTATACTAATATTAGCACGAAGCTAAAAATTATATATTGGGACATGCATAATTGCAGATGGTGCTATTGCGGTTGAGACCCTTCGGGCTGACCTTGCCCGGGCCAAGGAGCAAGCCAGAGCGAGCAATGCGGCTGTCAAGAAAGTAGCTGCTGAGTTAAAGGACGAACAATCCGCTCGGCGCTAGTGCGAGGAGAGAATATCTAACATAGCGTGAGAGCTGAAGGATGCCACAAGCCAATGCGAATCACTCGAGAAGGATAACAAAGCCAAGGCAGCCGAACTCAACAAGGCTTTACAAGAGGCGCGAGAGGCACGGTCCGAGTCTAGAGCGGCTCGGGAGGAGATTCGGCAAGCTGGAGAGATAGCGGCTGGTAAGCCATTTCTATTACAGACTAAATTCGGCGACCCGAAGTATGCCCTGCTTCATCAATTGTGGAGTTCTCTAGACTCATTCTTGGACCTGCCGAAGAGTGTCGCCGATGTGGCGCAGTTTTATCAACGCAAGACGGATGTGTAGTGGAGAAGCTTTTCTGGTCACAATTCAACGTGCCATAGCGTCCATCGCTAAACAAAAAAATGGCCCAGTGGGCCGAGCTCCACAAGGTGTCCGGAGCTGCCATGAAGGAAGTCATGGTCCGGCTTTGGCCAACTGAGCCAATTCCGAACAGTTATTTTGGTTTGGTGCTGCGACTTGTAGATGCGGTGCCGCGTATCGGTGTCGTAAAACGGTCGGCGTGCATTGAAGGTGCACGAATGGCCTTTGCCCGCGTCAAGACATACTGGGCAAAAATGAAGGCCGCCGATGTTGCAGCAAACAGTCCACCCGAGGGCAAGGACCATCGCATGCCGGAGCATTATTTTGAAGATGTCCTAGAGGGTGCCCGCTTGATAGAGGGTGAGTGCTCGAAGAATATTATGTTCGAGTGAATGTATCAGACTTGTGATAACAATATTATGATATATTAAGGATGTGTTATATTTATGCCTTTTGCCTAAAAGGCATTTCCTCCTGTGCGGCCGTTTTTTATAATCTGAAGGTTTGCCAGTCGTCTGCTTCAGCCCCCTCGCATATAATGCGGGTGTGTTTGGAATAGCAACTGACTACACTTGACCCAACGTCTTGGTCCGTGAAGGAGGTGTTAGTGCAGCGAACTAGGCAATCGTACTATAGGGCTTTAATACCTTCACTTAGCCATAGGAGTTTGACAGTGGGTCTACGATATAGCCCCTTATATGTACACGGTTATCCGAATATGGCTGTGCTACATAGGTGACCGGGAAACGGTCCTTTGTGCTATATGGAAGAAATCACAAAAGATTTTAATTAGTCGCCGAGTGGTTGACCAGCTCTCGCCGCATCATGACAGTCTGTTTTTGGCTTTCTCTACTGAGGTGCTTAACCAGGTGAACCGGAAACACAATTGCAGTAGTTCTCCCTTTACTACCCTAGCCGATAGAGCGGAACGTAAGGTAGTAAGCACAGGAGCTGGGCAACCCAACTATTGACCAAAGACATGATTCGGGGCTGATGCATATAATGCCAAAACTCGTGACGCCGAAGTATGTTGTAGAGTTGTTCAGACTTGTTGGCAATTTAATATGTTGCCGTATCGAGCCCCTGGCGATTAGTGCCGAGGTGTGTATGTGAAACCACCGAAAAGGTAAAATACAATTCTATAAGGAAAAAATAAATATTGAAGACGGATTATGTCCACTGGAATCTGATTGATACGTTGAGCGCAATCTTACAGATTATAACACCTCTACCCAGGTCATTTTACATGCCAGGGATCGAAGGCTGAGGAAAAAGGTTATATCCAGGTTTTAAATAGAGTGTTTGGTCTACAAAAAATCTTTTGGACCTCCTGTCGCACGTCTGCGCTGCCTTTTCCTTAGCGAAGAGGATTCCTTAAAAGGAGCAATCTTTGGTTGCCTGGACGAAACTGGGCTCCAAAATAGTCCTTGCAGGTCCATAGGACTTACATGTTTTTATTCATCTATGACAAAAGATAATTAATAGTTTAAAAAGAAGGGAGAAAAGTTGTAGGAAGAAGAACCGTGCTGTAGGTCTACCCGCATTGTGCCTCCACCGATGGCCAAGGTATTTTAAGTGCATAATTATGCATGTGCGAGGTGAACTTCGCGGGCATATGCGGCAAGCAACGGAGGCGGAACTGCTAATCCAGCTCGAAAATTGACCGGCCTTGTGTAGTAGAGGCTGGTGGTTTAATGGCCGATAAGGTATGCGATTTAACCAGTCCGCTTTGTACTTCGGCTGTGATGGTTGTGGTATACTGCTCAGAATGGAGGGGTTGTTCTGTTTTTCGAGTGATCGTTATGACGCCGCGTGGACCGGGCATCTTAAGCTTTATATAGGCGTAGTGTGGGACTGCATTGAAACGAGCGAACGCGGTCCACCCAAGCAGTGCATGGTATCCACTGCAGAATGGAACAATATCGAAGATCAAGGCTTCGCTTCGGAAGTTTTCCGGCGAACCGAAGACGACTTCCAGTGTGATTGAGCCCGTATAGTGAGCTTCTTCGGCAGGTATTATAATGTTAAAGGTACTTGTGGTGGGATGGATCCTTGAGGATCAATGTCCATTTTGCGAATAGTGTCTCGATAGAGCAAATTAAGGCTACTACCGCCATCCAAAAGGACTCGTGTGAGATGGAATCCATCAATGATTGGGTCGAGGACCAAAGCTGTCGAACCCTTCTGACACATACCTGTTGGGTGATCATTGCGATCAATAGTGATTGGATAGGCTGTCATGGGTTAAATTTGGTACGATCGGCTTTATGGCGTAGTCGTCTCACAGTACGCGCTTGCGCTCCTTCATAGGGATATGTGTCACAGATGTCATGTTTACTGTTTTTACTTCGTGGGGAAATTGCTTTTGCCCCTCGGTGTTTGGCTGACGAGTATCCTCGTCTTCGCTGTCACTAGGCGGCCCCTTTCCTTTGTGTTCGACGTTGAGCTTGCCTTCTTGTTTGAAAAAACCAACAATTTCTGTTGGTATGGTTGGCGGGTTTGTCAGGGTTGCCATGACTTTCATAGGGCCGATCTAGTATCCTGTGTAAACTGGATGGGCCATCTTTGTTTGCCTTGAATGGCTTCTTCTGTTGACCAGATTTGGAAGCACTGAATCCGGCGTTGACCGTCATGTCTTGGGTTCCTACATTATTGTTTCGACGCTTGTTTTTATTGCGTCAAGGCTTGCCATTACCGTCCCTAACCTCAGAGGTGCCAGGATCGCTGGTGCTATTGTTCGGCGGGCCAGCCAACTGTCTTCTCCCGCGCAGAAGCAGGTCATCAGTGTGGTAAGAGCTGCCATAGACTTTGGTTTCTCTTGGCCGAGGTGACGGGCAAGCCATTCATCTCGGATGCTATGTTTATAAGCCGCTAGGGCTTCGGCATTTGGACAGTCAACGGTTTGGTCTTTTTAATTAAGAACCTAGTCCAGAGCTTCTTGGCTGACTCTTCGGCTGCTGGATGATATGGCTGACGTCACCGGCATCTGGAGGCCGGACATATGTACCTTGGAAATTGTCGTGAAAGGCGTCTTCCAGGTCTTCCTAGTTGCCAATAGATTTTTCTGAGAGGTTGTTTAGCCAGTGCTGGGCTGGTCCCTTTAGTTTTAGTGGGAGATATTTATGGCATGAAGATCATCACCACGGGCCATATGAATATGGAGAAGAAAATCCTCAATCTATACCGCGGGATCTGTTGTTCCATCATATGATTCGATATTCATAGGTTTGAACCCTTCTGGGAATTCATGCTCCATTACTTCATCAGTGAAGTAGAGGGGGTGTGCGGCGCCTCTATATTGGGCCAAGTCGCGACGTAGCTTGGATGCTTGTCACGTCCGGCTAGATAACTATCGTCGCGCGTCGGTGCACGCCCCCGCGATCCATAGATCGATCTGGTCTGACCTGCTCTGTTGTCCAAGTCTTGCCGCAGGTCATATGTATACCCCTGAGCTGTTACATCTCTACCTTTACAGCGAGGTAGTATGGGTTGGTGTTCGGCTTGAGTTGTCGTTTTGTCCCGTACATGAGGTGGTCGGTCAACCACATTATGTGCTGATGGTGCGGGCTCGAGGGCCTCGTCGTTAAATTGGGGTAGCAGTTTACGCTTCGGGTAACTTTTGGTTGGGTATTCGAGGCCGTATTCCTCGGCTGCCAGGACATTGGTCCACCTGTCATTGAGCAGATCTTGATCGGCTTGAAGCTGCTGCTGATTCTTTTTTAGGCTCCTTGCAGTGGCAATTAGCCAGTGCTTAAAGCGCTCCTACTCGAGAGGTTCCTCAGGCACGATAAAATCCTCATTGCTGAGGCTCACCTCATTCTCGGAGAGAGGAAGATAATTGATGTCCTCCGAGTCTTCGTTTTCAGCTTGTTCATCGGGGCTAACTTTCCCATCTTCCCCGTCGGCTTGTCGGGTTCTTCTTTGTCTTCTGGACCCTCCGGAGTATTGTTGTCTCCTATGCCGGTATTGCTTTCTTTCGCACGGCGTGATTTAGAGCGGCGCCGCTAACGTCGGTGCTTTGGCTGTATCTCTGGAGGCTTATCCTCGAACGGATCTTCTTTATCATCATCGCTACCCTATTTGGGTGTGTCCACCATGTACATGTCATACAAAGAGGTGGTCGTCCAGCGTCTGGTAAACGGCGGGTTTTCGGCCTGCTCCTCGCCAGCATCGTCTTCCATACCGTCGATGTCTTCGGAGCCGTAGTCGAGCGTGTCAGTTAAGTCCTCGATAGTGGCTATGAAGTGGGTGGTGGGTCGGACGTAAAATACCCTACTCTCAGCCCCTAGTCCAGGCTGGGCGTAGTTCGGACATTGCTCCTCTGTAATGATGAGGGATCGCATCAAGTCCAGAACCTTGCTTAAAGGTGAGGTTTGGCCAGGGAGAAGGAAATCCGTGGAGTACGGCGGGAAGGAAACTCCTTGGCTGAGCTCACACGATGCTGACTCCGAGGGTTCGGAGCCAGTGTCCGGAGAAGAGTCTGGCTCCATGACGGTTTCCAGCGACACTACTTCCTCCGGCTTTACCGTATTGGGCTTAGTAGCCGCAAATAGTCCAGCAGGCTCAATAATCTCGTCTTTGGACATGGCGACGCGCTCCGGATCTAAAGCCAGAGCGGAGGTTGGGGTCATGAACCCTTGGAAGATCAAGTCTCCTCGGATATCAGCGACATAGTCCAGATTTCCAAAACTAGTCTGGTGACTTGGGGCGTAGCTGTCCATCTGCTCTAGATGGCCAGAGTTGGCCTGCAGTGAGAAGCCGCCGAATACAAAGATCTGGCCGGGGAGGAAAACGTCCCCTAGGGCAGCATTATGTAGTTGACTGATGGAGCCATCGAACCTTCTAATGACAACACAACAGAACTCTCATTGAAAACACCAATGTCGGTGTCAAAACCGGCGAATCTCGGGTAGGCGGTCCAGAACTATGCGTGTAACACTACTAGGAAAATGCTTATACGTAGAAGTTTACCAATAGCGCCTGTTTAGGACCCCACGCTACTGGTAAATACGCTGCTGGTAAATACCAGTAGCGCTTGGTACAAAACGCGCTGCTAGTATTACTTAGCAGCAACGTGGGTTTTTTTTGGGCAGCACTACTAGTAAGTGTGCCACACCACACACCCAGATTAATACATAGTAGCAACGTGGGTTATCAACCCAGTGCTACTGCTAAAGACATAGCTGTAGCGTCTGGTGTGCAAAACAAACTACTGCTATTTCTTCAGCGTGTAAACTAGTGGACCCATCCGTCTATCTTGCACCACTCGGAGAAAATCCCCCTCTTCTCTCTCTCTCTGCTGCGCCCAAAGCATTGCCGGGATCCACCGCAACCAGCAACGGTGAGGTGAGAGGTGGCCGGATCCAGCACAGGCTGGTCTCCCCTCCTTCTTTGCCCACCCTCTCCTCCTCACCTCATCTTGACTTCTTTTTTCTGCAGGTCGCCATGGGGCAGACAGCAATGACGACAGGAGTGGCGCACATCCGTGGGGTAGGCCGCCGCCATGGAGATGGAGCTCCTTCTCCCCACGACGTAGAGGCCCCATGGAGCCTCCCTCCTTCCCCGGTGACTTCTTCTCAGGCCCCACCCCTACCTCTGCCCTCCTCTCCTCTGCTTTGAGCCATGCCATGTTCTGTTTCAGATCCATCCACCCATGGATGATATATGATAAATTAGCTTGGTAGACAGTTAGTGGTCCAGGGTCCAAGTTTATGCATTTCTATCATGTAACTTATCTGCATTTTGTACTTCAGGCTTCAGTTCTAGCAACCATTTTGCATCGATGGATATTGTAAGTCATGTACAACTTTGTTTTTTGTCGTAGATACCTTACAATTTGCTTTAGGCTATTTCCTTCATTAAAGCATGTACCAACAATTCTAAAGCTTGTTACTCTGATGATGCATTATAATTAAGTATGTATAACCTTTTCAATAGGGGGAATTTGATATGATCTGAAGTGGAAGGGACAAGATTGAAACTCCATCGCAGGTGTGTGTTTTGAGTGCCTATATGCAAATGCGTTCTGGATCTTTCCATCCCCTTTCTGGATTTGATGCTGCCTTGACTAACCAGTACTTCACTAGTTTTATCTTTATTTGTAACTCGGTTTGATATTTTTGTAGTTCCAGCAAGCTGAAGATACAGTCAACAGACTTGATTTGGATGGACTTGTTGTCATCCGTGGTGATGATTCAAACACTAACACATGCCTCCTCGGTGAATACTCCAGGTTGGCTGCTAAAACGACAACTCACTCTTGTGCTCACCTAAAGGACTTCTTGGTTGATGTTAATGTCTGAAGCTTTACACTGTTAAATCCTTTTATTTTGGTTTTACAATGGTGTATCTTCTAATTTAGATTTTTTATGTATTCTATCTTGGAATTATTTTATCACAAGTAAATGCTCAATCTGGATTTCACCCTTTCTGTGCCATATTGATAGTTACTCCTGCCTTCTGTAAATTGTAAGCCATATTCTGAGTGGCCACAAAGATTAAGAAGCTTATAAAACCAAGAGACATATAAGAGCAAATGACAATGGTACCTATTATACGTAAATACACTGGAAACATATTAAGTATTTGTTTGTGAGAGTAGTACATATAAATGTAGGAGAGAGAAGCTGGGTGATAAATAAGGGCAAAGATGATTCTAAGTCAAGTTTTTTGCATCCCAGGGGAAGGAACTTGAAGACTCATGTTATTGGTTGCCCAAAGACTATTGATGAAGATCTGAAATGCAAGGAGGTCCCAAACAAGCTTTGAATTTGACACTGCTTGCAAGGTCTTGGGTTTTTGCCCTTAGGCATCAATTACCTAGTTGTCTGTTAGTGTAGTCTAGTTTGCAGGGATTCAGCTTGTACGGAAACACTCATATTGAACCGATACAGCGACAAAGTATGTATGGATTAGATATAAAGCACACTGCATTGACTATTTGATAATGGGAAGATATAAATGACTAAATGTCAAGCACATACTATTCTTAACATCTTGGGGGCATGAGTAAAATAGTGAAAGAACATTAACTAAATTAGAAATCACTAATCAGTAAACTACTTTCTACGATAACATTTGAACAAATCAGTTTTGTCATCTTCAGTTGAAGGGGGTTTGACCTAGAACCATGTGGTTTGAAAACCGAAATATCTCAATGCTTCCTGATTTTGCATCCCATGCTCAACGTTTGTCGAATATATTCTAAGATTAAGTGTCTAGAACTACAAGACACATTTTTTTTATTTTTTTAATGCCGTCATTTGTGAAGGTTGCTACGAAGAAGGAAACACTCAAGAATGTCACAGACTACATTACCGATGTTGTTTGCAAACGTGCAGAACTTGTTTACAACTATGGAGTTGTCCTAATACCGGAAGGCTTGATTGATTTCATCCCAGAGGTTTGACAATCTTTGTGCTTTCTCCAACTTTATGTATTGTTTTTGACTGTGTTACTGATACCATTCTTTCTCTTCTCCAGATTCAAAAACTCATTGCAGAATTGAATGAAATTTTGGCACATGATGTTGTTGACGAGGCAGGGGCTTGGAAAAGCAAGCTTGAACCAGCATCTAGGGAGTTGTTTGACTTCTTGCCCAAAACCATTCAGGAGCAGCTTTTGCTTGAAAGAGATCCCCATGGCAATGTTCAGGTAAAAACATGGAAATTTGTTGAACCACCTTAATTTGTTTATTTCTCTGAAATTGCCTTTTTATATCAAAAACTTAGCTGACTGGTCTGAAATTCTGTTGTAGGTTGCGAAAATTGAAACTGAGAAAATTCTTATTGCCATGGTTGAAACTGAATTGGAGAAGAGAAGAGCGGCGGGGAAGTAATCTGCACATTTCAGAGGCCAGTCTCTAGATGCTGGTTGTGTGTGTGTGTGTATTAATTATCTATATCAGATATGTATGATTGCATGTACACATAAAATGTACGTATTATTAAATGCATGTATGTTAGTACTATGAAATGTATGTCTAAACTGGAATAGGTAGATTTTTTAAAAATCCTAATTAGTTACTAGTAGCATGGGTGTATCAAATATGTGCTACCACTATTCCATTAGTAGTGGCGTTGGTGTGAACTAGTAGTAGCGTAGGGCACCGACGCTACTGGTATGTCTGGTTACCAGTAGCGTGGGGTAAAACACGCGCTACTACTAAAAAATAGTTGTAGCGCCGTAGCAGTAGCACGGGAACCCACGCTACTGGTATGCAAAAAACCCACGTTACTGGTAATTTTTTTCTTGGTAGTTAAGGTCAATGGTAACAAGAGACGGGGACAGGATGTTTACCCAGGTTCGGGCCCACTTGATAGAGGTAATACCCTACTTTCAGCTTGATTGATCTTGATGAATATGAGGATTACAAGAGTTGATCTACCACGAGATCATAATTGCTAAACCCTAGAAGTCTAGCCTATATGGTTGTGATTAGGATTGCCTCTGCGGACTAAAACCTCCGGTTTATATAGACACCAGAGGGGCCTAGGGTTGTACAGAGTCGGTTTACAAAGGAAGGAATCTACATGTCCGAAAGCCAAGCTTGCCATCCACACAATGGAGAGTCCCATCCGGACACGGGAAGAAGTCTTTTGTCTTGTATCTTGATAGCCCATTAGTCCAGCCCATTTTACATAGTACGGACGTCTGTGGACCCCTTAATCCAGGACTCCCTCACTAACCCTCCTCTAAAATCCATGGAGTCCCAAATCTACATGATCGGCGGTGAGAACAAGGTTAGAACCATCACTAGTGATGAGTTCGATGTCATCTACACCCATTCTTCCATGACGGTGAAAGGATGCATTGATCGCTTAACGCATGTTTGAAAAGTTAGATGGTGATGAGTGGGTTGCTGGGCTAGATGTTGAGTACACCATAGTCCTGGGAAAAGAGAAGAATCAAAAGGAGGAGGAGAAGAAGAAGCCCGCCATGATCCAGGTTTGCGTCCGTAACTTGTGCTTGGTCTACCACATATGCCATGCCAACGTTAAGTGTGAGGATTTTAAGAACTTCCTCGCGGACGATAGAGTCAAATTCGTTACTGTAGACTTTCATAATGACAAGGAAGTCCTGGGTCGGATAAACCTTGTTGTAGGTTAGCCCTTCGACCTCTAAAAGAATAAGTTGGTGTCCTTCCGTTAGCCTTCAATGCTGACCCTGGGAGGAGCCATGATTAATCCTTCATACGGTAAACTAACGAAAGCTCACCACAAGTTTCATCTTGCATGGGAGTGGAATGAAGTAGATAAAGCCCACATCTAGTACG
The DNA here is from genome assembly GCF_018294505.1 of Triticum aestivum. NCBI lineage: Eukaryota > Viridiplantae > Streptophyta > Magnoliopsida > Poales > Poaceae > Triticum > Triticum aestivum. The sequence continues at coordinate 333,882,126 of NC_057809.1, forward strand.
CTGCAATGGATGCCTACCTTTGTTTCAATGTCTACAAGGGTTGGATGAAGAGCGAGAGCCTAGTGTGCGGTTCAAGCAAAGAAGTATTGGCCAAGAGGAAGAGGCACAAGGACGAAGTCGAGGACGTGGACGAGGAGTCCGAGTAATGTGGCAGTGTCGTTGCTCATGGTGGTTCTAATGCAGTGTCTACCGGATTAGTTGCTTAGTGTAATTTCAGGAAAGCTATGTGATAACCCACAAGTATAGGGGATCGCAACAGTTTTCGAGGGGAGAGTATTCAACCCAAATTTATTGATTCGACACAAGGGCAGCCAAAGAATATTCTCAAGTATTAGCAGCTGAGTTGTAAATTGAACCACACCTGGAAACTTAATATCTGCAGCAAGGTATTTAGAAGCAAAGTAATATGATAGTAGTGGTAATGGTGGCAAAAGGTAATGGTAGAAAAATTAATATTTTTCGGTTTTATAGTGATGGTAACAGTAGCAGCGGAAAAGTAAATAAGAGAAGAACAATATATGGAAAGCTCATAGCCATTGGATTGGTGATGGAGAATTATGCCGGATGCGATCGATCATGTAACAGTCATAACATAGGGTGACACAGAACTAGCTCCAGTTCAATGTAATGTAGGCACGCATTGCGAATATAGTCATACGTGCTTATGGAAAAGGACTTGCATGACATCTTTTGTCCTACCCTCCCGTGGCAGTGGGGTCCTAATGGAAACTAAGGGCTATTAAGGCCTCCTTTTAATAGAGTACCAGACCAAAGCATTAACACATAGTGAATACATGAACTCCTCAAACTACGGTCATCATCGGTAAGTATCCCGATTATTGTCACTTCGGGGTTAATGGATCATAACACATAATAGGTGACTATAGAGTTGCAAGATAGGATCAAGAACTCTCATATATTGATGAAAACATAATAGGTTCAGATTTGAAATCATGGCACTCGGGCCCTAGTGACAATCATTAAGTATAGCAAAGTCATAGCAACATCAATCTCAAAACATAGTGGATACTAGGGATCAAACCCTAACAAAACTAACTCGATTACATGATAAATCTCATCCAACCCATCACCTCCAACAAGCCTAAGATGGAATTACTCATGCACGGCGGTGAGCATCAGGAAATTGGTGATGCAGGAAGGTTGATGATGACGATGGCGACGGATTCCCCTCACCGGAGCCTCGAACAGACTCCAGATCAGCCCTCCCGAGAGAGTTTTGGGCTGGGCAGCGGCTCCGTATCGTAAAATGTGATGAATCCTTCTTTCTGATTTTTTTTCTCCCCGAAAGTGAATATATGGAGTTAGGTTGACGTCGGTGGAGCATCAGAGGGCCCACGAGGCAGGTGGCGCACCCCCACCCTCGTGGACAGGTGGTGGGCCCCCTGACGTGGATCTTGCTTCCAATATTTTTTATATATTCCAAAATAATTTTCCATTGATTTTCAGGTCATTCTGAGAACTTTTATTTCTACACAAAAATAAGACCATGGCAATTCTGCTGAAAACAGCATCAGTCCGGGTTAGTTCCATTCAAGTCATTCAAGTTAGAGTCCAAAACAAGGGCAAAAGTGTTTGGAAAAGTAGATACAATGGAGACGTATCAACTCCCCCAAGCTTAAACCTTTGCTTGTCCTCAAGCAATTCAGTTGATAAACTGAAAGTGATAAAGAAATTTTTTTACAAACTATGTTTGCTTTTGTTGTTGTAAATATGTAAAGCCAGCATTCAGGTTTTCAACAAAGATTATGAACTAACCATATTCACAATAACATTTAGGTATCATGTTTACTCATATCAATGGCATAATCAACTAGCGAGCAATAATAGTAAATCTCGGATGACAACGCTTTCTCAAAATAATCGTGATATGATATGACAAGATGGTATCTGGCTAGCCCTTTTTGAGATTGCAAAACATAAATGCAGAGCACCTTTAAAGATCAAGGACTGACTAGACATTGTAATTCATGGTAAAAGAGATCCAGTCAAGTCATACTCAATGTAAACTAACAGTAATGGATGCAAATGACAACGGTGCTCTCCAACTGGTGCTTTTTAATAAGAGGATGATGACTCAACATAAAAGGTAAATAGAGGCCCTTCGTAGAGGGAAGCAGGGATTTGTAGAGGTGCCAGAGCTCGATTTTGAAATAGATGTGAATAATATTTTGAGCGGTATACTTTCCTTGTCAACATAACAACCGAGAGATCTCGATATCTTCCATTCTACACACATTATAGGCGGTTCCCAAACAAAATGGTAAAGTTTATACTCCCCTCCACCAACAATCATCAATCCATGGCGTGCTCGAAACAACGAGTGCCTCCAACTAACAAGAGTCCCGGGGGAGTTTCGTTTGCAGTTATTTTGATTTGATTTGCATAAAGCATGGGACTGGGCATCTCGGTGACCAGCCATTTTCTCGTGAGTGAGGAGCGGAGTCCACTCCTCTTGAGAATAACCCACCTAGCATGGAAGATACAGATAGCCCTAGTTGAGACATGAGCTATTCGAGCATACAAAACAGAATGTTTATTTGAAGGTTTAGAGTTTGGCACATACAAATTTACTTGGAAAGGCAGGTAGATACCGTATATAGGTAGGTATGGTGGACTCATATGGAACAACTTTAGGGTTTATGGAATTGGATGCACAAGCAGTATTCCTGCTTAGTACAAGTGAAGGCTAGCAAAAGACTGAGAAGCAACCAGCTAGAGAGCGACAACAATCATGAACCTGCATTAAAATTAATCAACACCGAATGCAAGCATGAGTAGGATATAATGCACCATGAACATAAATATCATAGAGGCTATGTTGATTTTGTTCCAACTACATGCGTGAACATGTGCCAAGTCAAGCCACTCAAATCGTTCAAAAGAGGATACCACCCTATCATACCACATCACAACCATTTTAATAGCATGTTGGCACGCAAGGTGTCAGTGTCAAAACCGGCGGATCTCGGGTAGGGGGTCCCGAACTGTGCGTCTAGGCCGGATGGTAACAGGAGACAAGGGACACAATGTTTTACCCAGGTTCGGGCCATCTTGATGGAGGTAAAACCCTACGTCCTGCTTGATTAATATTGATGGTATGGGTCGTACAAGAGTAGATCTACCACGAGATCAAGGAGGCTAAACCCTAGAAGCTAGCCTATGGTATGATTGTTGTATGATGAAGTTGTCTTACGGACTAAAACCCTCCGGTTTATATAGACACCAAAGAGGGTTAGGGTTACACAAAGTGGGTTACAATGGTAGGAGATCTTGAATATCTGCATCGCCAAGCTTGCCTTCCACGCCAAGTAAAGTCCCATCCGGACACGGGACGGAGTCTTCAATCTTGTATCTTCATAGTCCTGGAGTTCGGCTGAATGTATAGTCCGGCTACCCGAACACCCCCTAATCCAGGACTCCCTCAGTAGCCCCTGAACCAGGTTTCAATGACGACGAGTCCGGCGCGCAAATTGTCTTCGGCATTGCAACGCGGGTTCCTCCTCCAAATTCTTCATAAAAGTTTGTAAACACCAATAGTAGTGTCCGGCTCTGCAAAATAAGCTTCCATGTATTGCCATAGAGAGAATAATATTAACACAAATCTAATCTGCTGACGTATTCCGCAGCGTGACATCACACTACGGCCAAGCCTTTATTCGAATCGTTTTCACTTCTCCACCTCAGCGTGTTTTGCGAGGCAGTTTCCTTGGCATGTCTTGTCAAAGCAGAGATCGTGTCCCCTTTGTTTATGGGATTCTCGTTAATACGGACGTGGGTAACCCAACCGCGCCACTTATCACGGCGCTGGGGAGGCAAGCGAGTTTTACTAGGCTTGTGGGGACGCATAATCACATCCGCCCATATAAGGGGATAAGGATCCACCTTTTTACCTACGCCTTCTTCCTCCTTTGCCTATCCATCTTCTGCGCACCCAAGCTCCAGTGCCCAAGCCCGCACTTCCTACCTCAACCCTCTCCAACAATGTCCGGAGCGGGAGGCAAGTGGATGGTCTCCTCCGTCATGGAGGGCCATGTCAAAAGGTTAAGGAAGGCCGGATACTTGTCCAAAGACATCGCGCACCGGCTTCCTGAGGAGGGGCAGCTTCTCCCCACCCCAAGGCCCCATGAGAGGGTAGTATTTCTTCCCCACTTCCTCCACGGACTGGGTTTTCCTCTCCACCCATTTGTCCGCGGGCTCATGTTCTACTATGGCCTAGATTTCCACGATCTGGCCCCGAACTTCATCCTCAATATCTCGGCGTTTATCATCGTGAGCGAGGCTTTCCTCTGCATTGGCCCCCATTTCGGCCTCTGGCTCAAGACCTTCAACGTCAAGCCAAAGGTGGTGCGCGACAACCAGGCGGAGTGCGGAGGTGCCATGGCAGGCAAAATTGCCAACGTCCTATGGCTCGAGGGCTCCTTTGTGGACACCTTGAAGGGGTGGCAATCAGGGTGGTTTTACATCACCGAGCCACGCGATCCGAAGTGGATCGCAGCCCCTAAATTCCGATCCGAACCCCCTACGCGGCTCACGTCCTGGAAGGAGACGAGCTTGTCGTGGGGCGACGAAGAAGAGTTGACCAGACTGCAAAAATGCATCCAGTCCCTAGTGAACAAGCAGCTCAAGCTTGTCAACGTAATCCGGGTCATGCTCGTCCGTCGGATCCTTCCGTGTCAAGAACGGGACTTCAATTTGTGGGAGTTTAACCCGGTGCAGCACCGAACTATGAGCAGGCTCTTCGACACGACGTACGAAGATGTCTGGAGGGGGCTAACCAAAGGCGTCGAGGCTCCCACATCCGCCTCCGAAGACCGCGGATTCAGCTCGCAGCGTCCTGCTGGCAAGGTAAGATATTTCCATCCTTTACAGGATGTTAAGTTTTTTGATAGTTTGACTCTATGCGGGATCTAAACTCCCTCACCTTTAACAGGATTGGCGGGAGAAGTCCGGGCAGATTAACTGTCCGGCTCCCTTGCCCGAAGACCTAGCCCCTGCTCTCCTAGAGAATCTGCTGGTTCCGGCACCTTATGTGGTGCCGAAGAAGAAGGCCAAGAAGAAGAAGGCCACGGGGACTCGAAAGAGTTCCCGGCATATGGTGGTGTCGGACTCGTCGTCCGACGAGTCCGAGACGCACTCCTCCCGTGAAAACGAGGAGGAGGAAGAAGAAACCTCTCCCCCTCCAGCGAGGGGAGGAGAGAAGAGGAAGGCCGCCCCAGTAGGGGAAGCCGAGGGGTCCAAGAAGAGGAAAACTCCTCCGCCGGACTACGTCCCCGACGCCAACAAGGACGAAGAGGAGTGGCCGGACAGGGCCAAGCGTCCGGCGAGATCGTAAGTGTTTGGATACCAGAGTAACTCGTGATATTCCTTTTATTGCACAGCTTTCCCCAACGTCGGATATAATCATGCAGTCCGCCCAAGGACGGGCTCGACGAGTCGTCGAGCGGCTCCCTGGATTCATCGGACGTGAATTCAGTTCTGCCCGCTGCTTCCCCCTGTGTTGCGGATGAAGCCGAAGTGGCGTCGTGACAAGCTATGGGGCGGGAGGAGGTGGTCCAGGAGGAGCCGCGAGGCGACCTCCCGGAGTCCAGGAGTGAAGGGGACAAGACCCCCTAGGCTCCATGTCCAGCTTTAAGCCGGACACTGCGCCGGAATCATCAACGGTTCCGACCGCGGTAGGCGAACTCCTGCCAAGAGGAGCAAGCCTACTGAGCCAGCGTCCTCCATCCAACCGGAAGCGCCGGACAATCTGCTGGAGGAGCTTAAGGGCGCCTCCATCGACGAGGAGCACCGTGCCATCATGAGTATGGTGGTCCAGAAGGTTCGGTCCGCCAAAAGCGGACTGAATGAAGCTTGCGCTAGCCTTCTAACAGGCTTCAAGGTAAGTAAAAATATGTAAAAATATTACTATATAGACAGTAGCCCCTGATGCTCTCTTTGGCCTTCGGAAAGAAAAGCCGAATAGAGGATGTATTAAATATCGCAGGAGTCTAACTAAAAAGGAGTCAATATACGTATGCAGGCTTCGTTGGTGGCCACCGTCGCACTGACTGTAGAGGTGGGTGCCCTGAAGCAGGGCCTCGAGCGGACCGAGCAAGAGCTCGGCCTTGCCAAACGGCAGCTCGAGGAGAAAGAAGGTAAGAGATACCTTATAGAAAAAATGCCTATAGGAAGGCGCAATTGCAAAAAATGACAGGAGTATACTGTTTATTGTAGGGGCCACAACTGAGGTGGCGACCCTCAAGCAGGCGCTATCCGAGGCCGAGAAGAAAGCGGCCACGGAGCGCGCCGAGCGGGAGAAATTGGAGGTGCAGGTCGGCGAGGTGCGGCAAGAGCTTCAGGTTCTCATGCAAAAGCATGAGAGTTTGGGGCTCGACTCGAAGACGCGAGCGTCCGAGCTTGCTGCGGCCCTTAAAACTGCCAAATCTGCCAAGGCCGAAGCCCAGAAAGCCCTCCAGGAATTCGATGCGGTGAAAAAGATAGCGGCGGGTAACGCATTCTATATGCAAAGCAGACATATAAAAGCAAACTACTTGTTACTTACCCGAATCCGGAGCTCTCCAGGGGCATTCGCAGATCTTCCCCGCGGCGTATCCGATGCCGCCGCATTCTACCGAGCTGAGGAAGGCAGCTCGACGGAGAAGGTGTTCTGGTCTCAGTACGCTGAGGCCAGACACCCTAGGCCCTTGAGCGACCAGCTGAAGCACCTGGTCGAGCTCCACAAGGCGGCCGAACAGGCCCTGAAGGGCTTCATAGTTCGGCTATGGCCTGGAGAGGCCCTGCCTGGGAGCTACTTCGGACTGGTGTGGCGGCTGGTGGAGGCTTGTCCAAGGCTCAAGGTCATCAAGCGCTCCGTCATCGAAGGTGCCCGTAGGGCCCTTGCCTGTGCAAAGGTGCACTGGGGTAAGCTGGACGGTGAGAAGCTTGTGAAGGACGGACCACCGCCGGGGAAGGAGCATTGCAAGCCCGAGAACTATTACAAGGATGTTCTTGCTGGTGCCCGCCTTGTGGCAGATGAATGTACCAAGGATGTAATTTTTGAATGAACTCGCTCGTGTTATCCTGTGCGCTGAAAACTTGTTCATATGCGCTAAGCAATGCTTGAATTTAAAATATTACTTTCTGTGCGGTTGTTTCTCAAAAAATTGAGAGATGGCCAGTCGTCGGCTTCTGCCCCTATGCCAGTAGTGCTGGGGTGTTCGGGATAAACCTGAGCGCTCTTTTTCCCATGATTGGGTCCGTCGAGGGAGGCGGCCAGCACAACGAACAAGGCAATCGGACTATAATGCTTGAACACTCTCACTTAGCCATAGAACTCTATAATTTTAAATTTTGGCGAAGCCCCTAGTATTCGGAAGACCGAGTTCGGGGCGCTATCCACGCCTTGGCCGGACAAAGCCGGTTCCTCGCTTGAAGCGGCATAAGCCTTTAAGGACTCGAAAAACCTCTCGAACAGCGACCGGTCTCTCGCCTCATCATGACAGTCAGTTTTAGCTTTCTCCACTGAGGTGCTCGGCCCAGCTTAACTGGGGCACAATCGCAGTGGTTCTCCTAGTGCTACCTTAGCCGATATAACGGAACGTAAGGCACCAAAACATAGGAGCTGGGCAAACCCAACTATTGACCCAAATCATGATTCGGAGCCGATGCATATAGTGCTATAAGTTCGGGGTGTCGCACTTGTGGAAGTGGACGGACTTCTCACACCATATTGATGGGTACTGAAGCCCCTGGCGTATTTTGCCGTACCACAGTGTACGGATGCAGCATGTTATTAATAAACATATATATAAAAAGAGGGTAATGCAAAAAATAGACAAAAAGCTATGCATTGTTTATAGAAAGGCTGTTATGAAAGCGGAACGATACAACTAGTGCGATAAGCAAAATAAATTAGACTATTTAACATGTCCTAGCCAGGGGCAGGCCGCGGAATTGTATTAAAAAACAGGTATACTGCTCGCAATAGAGACCACCTGAGAGTTCCATAATGCGGCGTGGCTTGTCTGCTTCCCTGGATCTTGCATCGTTTGTGCGGCAGTTGAATTGCCGAACGGGTCGTCCGAAGTATGGAGTCCTGAGAGTAAGAGAAAAAAAGAAGGAATCCGGCAGCCCCTGGCGCGGTTTAAGCCGTATTTCGGGCGTGCCGTGATAGTGCCCCTTCCCCTGTGCCCATGGTATTTCAAGAGCGTAGTTATGTACGCGAAGCGCTGGTTTCGCTATATCGCGAGGACTAGGGTTGGGGCCACATTGCTACGCTAGCTCGGAACGTGCCAGGCGGTCTTGTTGTAGGGTACTCCGGGCGCGCTTGACAGTGTCCGGCTTTTTGAAGGCCAAACTGGAGAACTGCCTAGAGAGGATGCTTTGTACTTCTGCTGCGAGCGCTGCCGTGTGCTCCTCCGTTCAGAGGGAGCGTTTAGTGTTCCCATTGACCGTGATTACTCCTCTAGGGCCTGGCATCTTGATCTTGAGGTATGCATAGTGCGGTACCGCGTTGAATTTTGCGAATGCGGTTCGCCCAAGCAGTGCGTGATAGCCACTACGGAACAGGACTATGTCAAAGATTAACTCCTCGCTTCGGAAGTTATCCGGAGATCCGAAGACCACTTCCAGTGTAACTGAGCATGTACAGTTGGCTTCTACACCTGGTATGACGCCTTTAAAGGTCGTTTTGGTGGGCTTGATCCTCGAGGGATCTATGCCCATCTTTCGCACTGTATCCTGGTAAAGTAGGTTCAGGCTGCTGCCGCCGTCCATGAGGACTCTTGTTAGATGAAATCCATCAATGATTGGGTCAACCAATGCGGCGAAGCCACCGTGACGGATGCTACTGGGGTGGTCCCTTCGATCAAAGGAGATCGGGCAGGAGGACCATGGGTTGAACTTTGGGGCGACAGGCTCCATCGCATATATGTCCCATAACGCATGCTTCCGCTCCCTCTTGGGGATGTGGGTTGCGTATATCATGTTCACAGTCCGCACTTGCGGGGGAAATCCTTTCTGTCCACTGTTGTTCGGTGGCCTGGGCTCCTCCTCGTCGTCGCTATGCAGCCCCTTGTCTTTGTTTTTGGCTCTTAACTTGCCTGCCTGCTTGAACACCCAACAATCCCTGTTGGTGTGATTGGCTGGCTTTTCGGGGGTGCCATGTATCTGGCACAAGTGGTCGAGTATTCGGTCCAAACTGGACGGGCCCTGAGTTTTTCTTTTGAATGGCTGTTTCCGTTGACCGGATTTGTAGCCTCGGAATCCGGCATTAACTGTCGTATCCTCGTTGTTGTCGCTGTTAACGCGGCGCTTTTGTTTGTTCCGACGCGACCTGTCACTTTTGTCCTTGGTATTCGAATTACCAGTGTTCTTGGTTAAGTTGTTACTGCGAGCTAGCCAGTTGTCTTCTCCCGCGCAAAAGCGGGTCATGAGTGTCGTGAGGGCTGCCATAGATTTCGGATTTTCCTCTCCCAGGTGCCAGGCCAGCCACTCGTCGCGGATATTATGCTTGAAGGCCGCTAAGGCCTCTGCGTCTAGACAGTCGACTATCTGATTTTTCTTTGTTAGGAACCATGTCCAGAATTGCCTGTCCGATTCTTCTGGCTGCTGAATTATGTGGCTTAGGTCGTGTCGCACATAAGTGCCCTGGAAGTTGTCAAGGAATGCGGCTTCCAGGTCCTCCCAAGAACCGATTGAGTTTGCTGGCAAGCTGTTAAGCCAATGCCGGGCCGGTCCCTTAAGTTTGAGTGGGAGGTATTTGATGGCGTGTAGATCATCGCCGCGGGCCATGTGGATATGAAGGAGATAATCCTCGATCCATATTGCAGGATCTGTTGTGCCATCGTACGATTCGATGTTTACGGGTTTGAAGCCCTCAAGGATTTTATGATCCAATACTTCATCTGTGAAGCATAGTGGGTGTGCGGCGCCTCTGTATTGGGCTATATCACGACGCGGCTCGAAGGAGCTTTGTCTGTTGAGTTCGGCCCGGCCGGATTCATTACGTCCGGAGTGACGATCTTGTTTGCCTTGCCTTGTCCTCCAGGATGTTGCGCAGGTCGGGCGCATTTTCCTGTGCCTTAGTATGCTTGACGCGGTGCCGGGGCATGGCTTGAGTGGAGGGCCAAGAGGCCTCTCTGTCACGGCCACGAGGTGGCCGGTCGGCCATGTCATGCGCTGGTGATGTAGGTGCTTCCTCCTCTAGTCAGGGTAGCAGCCTGTGCTTTGGGTAACTCTTGGAGGGGCGTTCGAGTTCATACTCTTCGGCCGCAAGGACTTCAGTCCATCTGTCAGCTAGCAAATCCTGATCAGCTCTAAGCTGTTGCCGCTTTTTCTTGAGGCTGCTTGCCGTGGCCATGAGCCTGCGTTTAAAACGCTCTTGTTCGGCAAGATCCTCTGGCACGACGAACTCGTCGTTGTCGAGGCTTGGATCGTCTTCGGAGGGAGGCGTATATTTATGGTCCTCAACCTCTTGGTCCGCCGCAATCTCGTGAGGGCTGGCTTCTCTGTCCTCTTGTGCCGAATTTTGCTGGAGGGGGTGTTCTTCGGCACTATCCGGAGTAGTATTATCTCCCGTGCCGAAATCACCGTTTTTGCTTTCGCATGATTTAGAGTGGCGCCGCTGACGCTGGTGCTTGGGCTGTTTCTTAGAGGTATCGTCCACCGCTGTTCCATCGCCATATCCATCCTTTGGAGTGTCCACCATATATATGTCATATGACGAGGTGGCCTTCCAACGCCCTACAGGTGCTGGTTCTTCTTCGTCTCCTGCATCATCGTCCATGCCGTCGATGTCTTCGGAGTCGAAGTCAAGCATGTCGGTTAAGTCGTCGACAATGGCTACTAAGTGAGTGGTGGGTGGGTTTTGAATATCTTCATTGTCCGTATGCCAACCTTGCTGACCGTAGTCCGGCCAGGGCTCTCCTGATAAAGAGAGAGACTTTAGAGAATTCAGGATGTCGCCGAAGGGCGAGTGCTGAAAGATGTCCGCGACGGTGAACTCCATTATCGGCGCCCAATCGGATTCGATCGGCAGGGGCGCGGGGGGCTCGGAGTTCGGAGAGGAATCCGGCTCCTCGGAGTCACGGGCCATGCGGAGTGTGGGGCTGGAGTTCGGCTCGATCGCCTCTGAGATCGCAACCCCTGAGGCAGCGTCCAACCGCTGATCCTCGATTGGCGCAGTGGGCTCCGAATCAATGGTCGGAACCGATGCGTGTGCGGCCTCCAAGGTGTTGTTGGGCAGCAGAGCTATATCATGCCCATCGAGACAGTGCGGCACACTTGGCTGTGGCTCGAATCCTTCGAAGATCAAGTCCCCGCGGATGTCAGCCGTGTAGTTTAGGCTTCCAAACCTGACCTGATGGCCAGGAGCATAACTTTCGATCTGCTCAAGGTGACCAAGCGAGTTGGCCCGCAGTGCGAAGCCGCCGAAGACGAAGATCTGTCCGGGGAGAAAAGTCTCACCCTGGACTGCATCGTGGTTGATGATCGAAGAAGCCATCGGGCCTGAAAGCGACGACACAGAGGAACTCTCAATGAAAGCACCAATGTCGGTGTCAAAACCGGCGGATCTCGGGTAGGGGGTCCCGAACTGTGCGTCTAGGCCAGATGGTAACAGGAGACAAGGGACACAATGTTTTACCCAGGTTCGGGCCCTCTTGATGGAGGTAAAACCCTACGTCCTACTTGATTAATATTGATGGTATGGGTAGTACAAGAGTAGATCTACCACGAGATCAAGGAGGCTAAACCCTAGAAGCTAGCCTATGGTATGATTGTTGTATGATGAAGTTGTCCTACGGACTAAAACCCTCCAGTTTATATAGACACTGGAGAGGGTTAGGGTTACACAAAGTCGGTTACACTGGTAGGAGATCTTGAATATCCGCATCGCCAAGCTTGCCTTCCACGCCAAGGGAAGTCCCATCCGGACACGGGACGGAGTCTTCAATCTTGTATCTTCATAGTCCTGGAGTTCGGCTGAAGGTATAGTCCGGCTACCCGAACACCCCCTAATCCAGGACTGAATTGTCATTGCAAATATGTTTTTTACATAATAGGCTGAATTAGGAACGATGAACTAATCATATTTACAAAAACAAGAGAGGTCAAGTTCATACCAGCTTTTCTCATCTCAATAAGTTCATCATATAATCATCATTATTGCCTTTCACTTGCACGGTCGAATAGTGTGGATAATAATAATAGTGCACGTGCATTGGACTAAGCTGGAATCTGCAAGCATGCAATTCAAGAGAGAAGACAAGGTAATATGGGCTCTTTGTTAGATCAACAATAATGCATATAAGAGCCACTCAACATTTTGATTATGGTCTTCTCCTCTCGGCCCCCAAAGAAAAGAAACAAAACTATTTACACGGGAAAACTCCCAACAATAAAAAGAAGAACGAGAAATCTTTTTAGGTTTTCTTTCTAATTACTACCACTACAGGCATGGAAAGTAAACTAGCTAAAAAGCTACAACTATTTTTTGTTTTTTCTTAAGGTTTATCAAACACACAAGAAGAAAGCATAAAAAGGAAAATAAACTATCATGAATATTACAGTGAAAAAGTATGAGCACCGACAACTAGCATGAGTGTGTGACCATGAATGTAATGTCGGTGAGAAATATGTACTCCCCCAAGCTTAGGCTTTTTTGCCTAAGTTGGCCTATGGCCACGGCTGGCCTGACGGATATCCAAAGTTGTAGCTGGGGTCGTACTGACATGCAACAACAATTGCCTGATGAGCTGCAGCTTGGAGGACAGCTGTCTCCGCCCCCCTCTCGTACCCGGTTGCCTCCTCCCTATTTATAACATATCTCCCCTTTGCCTGAAAGTCAAAGAAAGTAGGAGCAGGGAGAGCGACATGATAGGTGCATCGTCTGTCAAATATTAGTCGTTACTGGAGGAACTGATCGTTCCTCTCAACAAACTGATGACGAACCATAGCATCATAATCTAGATAAGAAGGAGGCAACTCAATATCATCTCCATGTATGGGTATCTCAAGAAAGTTAGCTATATGAGTTGCATAAATTCCACCAAAGAAATCTCCATGAATACGATTATTATGCAACCTATGTGCAACTATAGCCCCCAAGTTGTATTGTTTATCTCCTAAAACAGCGCTCCTGAGAACGCTAAGATCAGGTACACACATGTGACATGCTTCATCTTTACCATTTATGCATCTACCTATGAAGAGAGTAAAATAATGTATAGAAGGAAAATGAATGCTCCCTATGGTGGCTTGTGTTACATCTCTAGATTCCCCGCTATAATACTAGCAAGAAAATCTCTAAATTCAGATTTGCGAGGTTCACTTACATCACCCCACTGAGGTAGTTTACAAGTAGTGTTAAAATCTTCTAAGTCCATGGTATAAGATTTATCATAAAGATCAAACAGGACAGTTTGAGAATTACGTGATGATGAGAATTTAAACCTTCTCACAAATGAATCAGTTAAATAGAGGTATTGACGGCACTTATCTGCCTCGAAGCTCTCAAGATCAGCATTACACACATATGCTACACACATATGCTTCAAATTCCTCCTTGATTCCTGCTCGAACCATGAAGTCCTCTAACGGCCATTCACAAGGCCGCACTTGAGCGTCTCTTGGTGGTTCCTCGTCCGCATCGCGTATTGCGGGCCTGGGTCCTTGTTTCCTCGAAGAACAACCTTGGTACATTTTCCTAAGCATATTTCTTCCTCTGAAAAATTTATGAAATTTTTAGTAACTTCATAATAAAAGTGAACAAACTCAACAATATTGATAGCAACTACTCCTACAAGTGCATAGAGGCTATATCATGCATCAAAACTACTTTTGACCACATAAATTTGACATGCTAGATCAAGAACAGGGTCACTTAAGCAGCAAAATTTTGCAATGAATAAAGCACTAGAACAAAAACTAATTGGACCATTGGCAGAGTCACATACCAAAGAACAATCCCCCAAAGCAGTTTTTGAATGGGGCTTTGAGCTGGGAGATAAAAAATGGCAGCAAGATGAGCTAGAACTCGTGCTTGAGCTGGCTGGTGAATTTTGGGAGGAAGAAGGAGTGTGTGGTGGATGGAATAAGTGGAGGGGCCCACGTGGGGTCCACGAGGCAAGGGGGCGCACCTAGGGGGTAGGGTCCACCCTCCACCCTCATGGGCACATGGCTGCTCCCCCTATTGTGTTTTTAGTGCGAGATATTCTCAAATATTCTAGAAAAAATCATATTTAATTTTCAGGGCATTTGGAGAACTTTTATTTTCGGGGTATTTTTTATTGCATGGATAATTCAGAAAACAGACAGAAAAATACTATTTTTGCTTTATTTAGTATAAATAACAGAAAGTGAAAAGATGGTACAGAGAGTTGTGTTTTCTAAATTTATCATCTCATGCTCATCAAAAGGAATCCACTAACAAGGTTGATCAAGTCTTGTTAACAAACTCATGCCGAATTGCATGAAACCGGAGAATTTTCGAATAACACTAGGTTACCTCAATGGGGATATGCGTGTCCCCAACAATAACAATATCATATTTCTTCCTGATAGTAGGAAGAGGAAATTCAAAACCTCCAATAGTGATTGTTGAAATTTTTGCAATAGAATTAATATAGTGGACTTGAGGTTGTTTCCTTGGAAAGTGTACCATAAGCTCATTACCATTAACATGAAAAGTGACATTTGCCTTTGGTGTAATCAATAACAACCCCTACAGTATTCAAAAAGGGTCTTCCAAGAATAATAGACATACTATCGTCCTTGGGAATATCAAGAATATGAAAGCTCGTTAAAATAGTAACGTTTGCAACCACAACAGGCACATCCTCACAAATACCGACGGGTATAGTAGTTGATTTGTCAGCCATTTGCAAATATATTTCAGTAGGTGTCAACTTATTCAAATCAAGCCTACGATATAAAGAGAGAGGCATAACACTAACACCGGCTCCAAGATCAAATAAAGCAATTTTAACATAGTTTCTTTTAATGGAGCATGGTATAGTTGGTACTCCTGGATCTCCAAGTTTCTTTGGTATTCCACCCTTAAAAGTATAATTAGCAAGTGTCGTGGTTCTGACTCTGACAGTTATGTAGGGGGGTATGTATGGAGAGGCTAGATCTCAGCTATTGGGAAGTTGTAAACACACCAAGATGTACGAGTTCAGGCCCTTCGCAGAAGAAGTAACAGCCCTACGTCTCGGTGCCCGGAGGCGGTCGACTGGATTGCTGGCGTGTGAATAACAGGGGTGCAAACCCTCCATACTGAGGAGGGGGTGGCTTATATAGAGTTCGCCGGCCCCCTCCTGCCCTCAGTAATGCAGGGTTTAAGGTACATTCAAGGTTGGGCGTTACTGGTAACGCCCCTAATAAAGCGCTATAACAACCATAAAGACTACTTAACAGCTGACCATTTGCCTGCGGAGTGACTATAGGTCTCCTGGCGGTCGAGTGGTTGGCTTCATGGTCGAGTGATAGCTTTCTGGTCGAGTGTCTTGAGTCCGTCGAGTGGGATACCTTCAAGTCGATTGAAAGGTGACTTCTCCTAGGGATGTCCTAGGGTGGGGCTCCTTGGACAGGTCCGTGCCCCTACCCTAGGTACAAGTCTTCATCATTAGCCCCCGAATGGATCGAGGTTAGAGTGGGGAAAAAGTTGGAGATCTTTCCGACTGGTCCTTTGGGCTACGTGAGCGCCTTGTTTTGGGTCAATCATCACGGATGATGTTGCCAACCTTTTCCAGTCTCCTTGATCTATTCCAGGCATTCCGTCGAGTGAATTTCTTTGCTTGTGACATACTGAGCGCTGGCACGATCAGGGTCTTCTGTTTTCACAAGTTGTTCTGTGGCCCGCGGATGTCGCGGGATTTGGATTTTGGGAAGCACGCGGGACGGGAGCGGCCGTAGTAATCGGAAGCGATAAAGCGGAAGCTCCTCGATCCCCGCGTCGCCTTTTTTGCCACGTACTGCGCGCGCGTCTGCTGCGGGATTTGACTGGATAGCCTGGGCCTACCAGTCAGCCACCCGGAAGCGGTCCCTTATAAATCGCCGGCTCGGGGTTTCCAAGCAGTGCGCTCTCTTCTCCTCCTTTCTTCTGCCTCTCTCCCTTCGCAAGTCCTTCCGCCACCTCCATTCCTGCCCCAGCGTAGCAGGCCCGTGCGAGGCTTCACCGACGACGATGACGAAGAGCAAGACCTCCGCTCTGGAGCGCGCGAAGAAGGCGGCAGCGGCGGGGAAAGGGAAGAGGTCAGCTCGGGGCGGATCTTGCTCTAGGACCGCTCTGCCCAAAGGTTGGATCCAGGGCGACTGGATGTCGTCGGTGCTCTGGCAAGAGGATCTCGACGACATGGTCGAGGGGGGAGTCATTCCCCACCAAGCCGCGCGTCTTCCGGGGGGAGAGATCGAACCTCAACCCCGCGACGGTGAGTGCATGCTCCTAGCCACCCACATCGACCAAGGGTTTTCTCTGCCGCCCCATCCTTTTTTCCGGAGCTTCTTGAACTTCTTCAGAGCGCAGCTCCACCACTTCACTCCCAACTCCATTGTATACCTTGCCGCTTTCATTTCCATGTGTGAGGCTTTCTTGGGTTGCCGCCCCCATTGGGGACTTTTCAAACACATCTTTACTTGCCATTCTCAATCGGTCAAGAAGGCCAAGTCGAGTGATGAGAGAACGCAGGTGATCCAGTTGTGCGGGGGCTTGGCGATCCAGGCGAGGGGGAAGAGCTGTTTTCCATCCACTACTTTCCCAGAGTCGGTCCGTGGTTGGCAGTCGACCTGGTTCTACTGTCAGGACCAGGCGACCCCAGGACAGTCGACTGGTCTTCCTCCTTTCTCCCTCGACCGAGCTGAAAAACCCGCTTCTCTGAAAGTGACGCCGGAGGAAAGGGCCCAAGTCAAAGTGTTGGCCGGTCGAGTGGTCGAGCTTGTCCGTGAGGGTGTGACCGGGATGGACCTGCTGGAGGTCTTCCTCCAGAGGCGCATCCAACCGCTCCAGGCCCGTGACCACCCGATGTGGTTGTACTCTGGCCTCGATGACCACCACTCGGATCCACCCGGAGGAGGTCACCGACGAGATGCTGGAGGGGTGGCTATCGAGCATCACGGGGAACAAAGACAACCCCCGAGGAGCCAGGAGGGTAACTCCACTCGACAACTCGTATGAAGTGGACCAGGTATGTCTTTATGCTCCCGACTAAAATCTTGTTTTCTGCATTGGTCTTCTTTGAGTTGGTCGATTGACTTTCGTCTTGTCTATTGCTTTCCAGGCGACCACCGAGATGTACTCGACGCCCAACGGGGCTCAGGAGCCAACTGAGGAAGGGGAGGCGAGCGGAGGTGAGAGTGGGGATGACCAAGGCGAGTGGGAGTCCGACGGCGAAGGAGAGGGAGACGACGCCGTCGACTCCAGTGAAGAGGAGGAGGAGGAGGAGGTCGAACCCCCCCCGCCCAGAGGGGCGGTCCAAGAACACACACGACCCAGCGCGGGAACGTGGCAAGGCGACTGCCTCTGTTGGGCAGTCGTCGAAACGCCCTCAGACCTCTTCTCCTACGCTGACTGGGAAGGTTCCCAAGCACCCACGCACGACGTTGTCCAAGCCGCCCAAGGCTCTGCCCAAGATGAAGATAGCTGTCCCTACCATTTCCGGGTAATAATAAAACTTGTTTTCCTTTGTCGACCGCGGACGGATCCTTAGTCGATCCATTGAGCCAACCGACTGACTTTCGAGGCTTCTGAGGTCTCCGCCAAGGACGACGACCAAGAGATGGAGGATGCTGTTACCTCCAACCCTGGTACGATTACTGACGTTCTGCATTGAGTCGACTGATCATTTATTACAACTCTGGTCAATTGAACTTTTCCTTTGTAGCCCCTCCTCATGTTATCGACCTCCCGGATGATGACGACAACGGTCTGTTGAGAGTGAGGAGGCACAAGAGGGCGTCGGCTGACAAGACCTCCCAATCCGCTCCGGCGTCTGAGGCCGTGGCTCGGGATGGTGGTGACACCACTCGGGCTTCTGTGACCTTCGCCGTTCCTCTGGCGAGTGCGCGGCCCTCGTTGTCGACTGCGGATCCGGCTTCACTTTTTGCCGCATACCCCGTCCCTGAGGACCAAGCGGCTGCTGCGAAAGAGGCTATACGCCAGGCGGGGATCATGATGGAGCAAGTGAAGATGGCTCGGGAGGCCAGCCAAGCAGCCTATGACGCGAGTTCGGCTCTTCAGAGCAACGTCCAGGTCAGTCGACTCAACACTTGGTCTGTTATGATATGCTGTTTGAAGAGTCTCTTTTCCGAAGATCTTTTGTATCTGCATCTGTACACCCACTGGGTGTGTCTTCCAATTCTTGGACGAGTGGGGCCACGCTAAGTGCACCCACTGGGTGTAGTCCCCGAGACTACGGTGGACTACTGGCAGTCGACTGTAGTCTTTACATTGTATTGCTGTAGCTGTATTTCTTCACTCGGTTTGGTCGGGCCAGGTCGAGTGGAATTGTATCCGGTCGACTGCGGGCAGTCGACTTTTTTTTTTTGGTCGAACCAGTGGGGGCATGCTGAGTGCACCCACTGGGTGTAGTCCCCGAGACTACTGTCGAATGTTTTTGATTCGGCCGTGGTCTTAGAAACGTCATCATTGTCTCTTAGTTACTCGGAAGAAACTTATCTTGGACGTCTGTCGACTGATTTTCCTTTTTACAGAAATCTTGCGAACTTGTAGCTCGCTATACTGAGTTGGAGAATTAGCAGATCCAGCTCAACCTTAACTTGAAGTTTCTCAGGAGAATTTGAGGAAGGCGCAAGAAGAAGCAAAAGGTATGGCTGGTGAGGTTCTCCATTCTTAACGGGTGGCTTTTCTTTCTTGTCCATTCTTGATGTTGGTTCCACTCGACGCGCCACAGATAAACTGGAGGAAGCTCTGAAGAAGAAGGACCAAGACCTTGCAGAGGCACAGAAGGAGGCCTCGAGCAAAACGAAGCTTGCAGAGGAGAAATTGGCTTCGGTCGGAGCTCTTGAACAGGAGAACTCCAGACTGAAAACCGCTCTCGATGCAGCTAATCGAGATGCCAGTCGACTGAAGAAGGAGAAGATGGCTCTGCACAACAAGGCGGGTGAGCTGGCGGGGAAGGTAAAAGATCTGGAGGCTTATCTCGGTGGACTTGCCAAGAAGTTGTTCGTCATGCTCGAAGGTAATTACTCTGCCCCGACTGTCTTGCAGTTTGCCAAGCCTGTGTACGGCCACTGTCTTATTCTTGAATCGTGTTTGCAGAATTCTGCCAGAGCTTCGAAGAGGAAACCAGTCGAGTGGAGCCAGGCTTGGATCCCGCCAATTCTCTCGTGAAGGACGAGGCTGCTATGAACGTGCTCCGACTGGAGTCTCGTGTTACCAGCGTCGTTGATTATCTTGCTCGGCTGAAGGCTGCGATGTCGCGGATCGACACATCACTCTGGCCCGGAACGACACTTCAGAACGACTCGAGTCCCTGATGGTCCGACTGAATGAAGTCCCGGGTCGAGTGGCGGAATGGAAGAAATCTTCTGCTAGATGTGGTGCTGATGTCGCTCTGTCTCTGGTCCGCGTCCATTGCAAGGAGGCGCGAGAAGAAAAGCTGGCCGCCATCCAAGTTGCCAATACCAGGAAGCACAACTTTCAGGACTTCATGGAGACTTTTATTGCTGCTGCCACTCGTATTGCAGATGGGATCGACTTGGACGAGTTCGTCGCCCCTTCCAGTCCTCCTCCTGAGGAATGAAAAACTTCTATGCTTTACTTTAAATTTGCCTCGGAATGCCGAGTGGATTTGTAACCGTTTAAACTCCGCCGAGCCGAGGGCTTGAGTACTTGATCTGAGGTCTGGGACCTTTTAGGCTTTATCTGATCTTGATTTGTCATTGAATGTCTTCATGGTTTGATTCGTCGAGTGGATCTCGATCTTCACTCGGGATAACCTTGTATTTGTGGCGCAGCTCGAAGGGGAAGTAGCAGTCGACTCACGGATTGGGTTGAGTCTTGTACTTAGGCGAGCACTGGGCTACAGCTAAGCCTCCGAGTGGGAGGTTTGTTCTCCACTCGGTAGGATTTTTAAACACTTAGGCGAGCACTGGGCTGCAGCTAAGCCTGCCGAGTGGGAGGTTTGCTCTCCACTCGGTAGGATTTTTAAACGCTTAGGCGAGCGCTGGGCTACAGCTAAGCCCCCCAGTGGGAGGATCGCTCTCCACTCGGTAGGATTTTTTCAAACTTAGGCGAGTGCCGGACTGCAGCTAAGTCTCTAAGTGAGAGAACTTAGGCGAGTGCTGGACTGCAGCTAAGCCCCCGAGCGGGAGGTTCGCTCTCCACTCGGTAGGATTTTTAAACACTTAGGCGAGCACTTGGCTACAGCTAAGCCCCCGAGCGGGAGGTTCGCTCTCCACTCGGTAGGATTTTTAAACACTTAGGCGAGCACTGGGCTACAGCTAAGCCCCCGAGCGGGAGGTTTGCTCTCCACTCGGTAGGATTTTTTCAAACTTAGGCGAGTGCCTGACTGCAGCTAAGTCTCTAAGTGAGAGAACCTAGGCGAGTACTGGACTGCAGCTAAGCCCCCGAGTGGGAGGATTGCTCTCCACTCGGTAGGATTTTTTCAAACTTAGGCGAGCGCTGGGCTGCAGCTAAGCCTCCGAGCGGGAGGTTCGCTCTCCACTCGGTAGGATTTTTAAACACTTAGGCGAGCACTGGGCTGCAGCTAAGCCTCCGAGTGGGAGGATTTCTCTCCACTCGGTAGGATTTTTTCAAACCTAGGCGAGTGCCTGACTGCAGCTAAGTCTCTAAGTGAGAGAACTTAGGCGAGTACTGGACTGTAGCTAAGCCCCCGAGTGGGAGGATTGCTCTCCACTCGGTAGGATTTTTTCAAACTTAGGCGAGTGCCTGACTGCAGCTAAGTCTCTAAGTGAGAGAACCTAGGTGAGTACTGGACTGCAGCTAAGCCCCCGAGTGGGAGGATTGCTCTCCACTCGGTAGGATTTTTTCAAACTTAGGCGAGCGCTGGGCTGCATCTAAGCCTCCGAGTGGGAGTCTGGCTCTCCACTCGGTAGGATTTTTCGAACTTAGGCAGCTAAGTCACCCACTGGGGGATTTCGTAGGCAAACAGAAGTGACAGCAATTATTGGAACACTCTTGTCTTTGATAAAAATAAACTGCAGAAATTTTTCTTATTACATCTCGTCCAAGGGAGAACTCAAGTGTAAAAGGGGCGGAGTAGTTCCGCATTCCAAGCTCGTGGCTCGTCAATCTGGCGATCAACATTGTAGAGGTGATACGCTCCATTGTGGAGGACTTTGGTGACAATGAAGGGGCCTTCCCAAGTAGGAGCAAGCTTGTGTGGTTTCTGTTGATCCACTCGGAGGACCAAATCTCCTTCTTAGAAGGCTCGACTCTTCACATTCTGGGCGTGGAATCAGCGCAAGTCTTGCTGATAAATGGTCGATCTGATCATGGCCATCTCCCTCTCTTCTTCTAGGAGGTCGACTGCGTCTTGCCGGGCCTGTTCTGCTTCATCTTTGGTGTAAAGCTCGACTCGGGGCACGTTGTGAAGAAGATCACTTGGCAGAACTGCTTCGGCTCCATAAACCAGAAAGAATGGGGTTCTTCCAGTCGACCGGTTAGGGGTGGTCCTCAAACCCCACAGAACTGACGGAAGCTCGTCGACCCAAGCACCTGCCGCGTGCTTGAGATCACGCATCAGTCGAGGCTTTAGCCCTTTAAGAATCAGACCATTTGCTCTTTCAGCTTGTCCATTCGACTGGGGATGGGCGACCGATGCGTAGTCGACTCGAGTGCCTTGAGAGGCGCAAAAAGCTCTGAACTTGTCCGAATCGAAGTTTGACCCATTGTCAGTGATGATGCTATGCGGGACTCCATATCTGAATGTTAGCCCTCTGACGAAACTGATAGCAGTGCAAGCATCAATATTCTTGATAGGCTTAGCTTCAATCCATTTGGTAAACTTGTCGACTGCCACAAGCAAATGAGTGAAACCACTTCTACCTGTTCTCAGTGGACCAACCATGTCTAGTCCCCAAACAGCAAAGGGCCAGACGAGTGGAATGGTCTTCAGGGCTGATGCAGGCTTGTGTGACATGTTGGAGTAGAACTGGCACCCTCCACACTTGTCGACTATCTCTTTTGCCATCTCATTTGCTCTAGGCCAGTAAAATCCCGCTCGGTATGCTTTAGACACAATGGTCCGAGAGGACGCATGGTGACCACAGGTCCCCGAGTGGATATCACCAAGGATTATCCGACCTTCTTCTGGTGTTATGCACTTCTGACCGATTCCAGTCGCGCTTTCTCTATACAACTGCCCCTTTATGACTGTGAAGGCCTTGGATCGGCGGACGATCTGTCGAGCCTCTTCCTCATCCTTTGGGAGCTCTTTTCTTAGGATATACGCGATGTACGGTATCGTCCAATCAGGAGTGATTGCCAAGACTTCCATGATTAGGTCGACCACAGCAGGAACTTCGACTTCAGTCGGATCTGTGGCACTTTTCGGTTGTGGGGCTTCTTCTGTGAAAGTATCCTCCTGGACTGACGGCGAGCGGATGTGCTCCAAAAACACATTGCTGGGAATGGCTTCTCTCTTGGAGCCTATCTTTGCTAGATCATCAGCTGCTTGATTTTTCAGTCGGGGGATGTGATGAAGCTCTAACCCCTCGAATTTCTTTTCTAGCTTTCTCACTGCATTGCAATAACCAGTCCCACTCCTTCATCACCTGATTAACCACCAAATCTGAGTCGCCGTAGACCATGAGGCGACGGACGCCGAGTGAAATGGCCATGCGCAACCCGTACAAAAGTGCTTCATATTCTGCTTCATTATTGGAGGAATCGAAGTGAATCTGGAGAACATATCTGAGCTTATCTCCTTGGGGGGAGACTAGAACTACCCCAGCACCGGAACCATTCAGCATCTTAGATCCATCGAAGAACATGGTCTAGTGCTCCGAGTGAACTTGAGTCGGAAGTTGCTGTTCAATCCACTCGGCGATGAAATCTGCGATTGCTTGGGACTTGATAGCCTTCTTTGCTTCAAACTTGATATCTAAGGGAAGGAGTTCAATCGCCCACTTGGCCACTTGACCAGTTGCATCTCTGTTATGCAGAATCTCTAACAGTGGGGCGTCGCTGACGACTGTAATGGAGTGGTCAGAGAAGTAATGTGCAACCTTCTTCGTGGTCATGTAAATCCCATATACAAGCTTCTGATAGTGAGGGTATCTTTGTTTTGAAGGGGTCAAAACCTCAGACAGATAATAGACTGGGCGCTGAACTCTGAAGGCCTTTCCTTCTTCTTCCCGCTCGACCGTAAGTACTGTACTGACAACTTGTCCTGTGGCTGCAATGTAAAGCAGCAGAGGCTCTTTGCTGATTGGGGCAGCAAGCACCGGCTGGGTGGAGAGCAGAGCTTTGAGCTCTGCAAATGCTGCGTCAGCTTCTGGAGTCCACTCGAACTTGTCAGACTTCTTCATCAGTCGGTAAAGAGGCAACGCCCTTTCACCGAGACGAGAAATGAATCGACTTAGAGCGGCCAAGCAGCCTGTAAGCTTTTGGACATCGTGCACGCGTACAGGACGCTTCATCCGGAGTATGGTGCCAACTTTTTCAGGATTGGCATCGATCCCCCGTTCGGAAACGAGAAAACCGAGTAACTTTCCACCTGGAACTCCGAACGTGCACTTTGATGGATTGAGCTTGATATCATACCTCCTGAGGTTGGCAAAGGTTTCAGCAAGGTCAGCCCGCAGGTCGGAACCTTTCCGTGACTTGACCATAATATCATCCATGTATGCCTCCACATTCCGACTGATTTGAGTGAGTAGACACTTCTGAATCATTCTCATGAACGTGGCTCCGGCGTTCTTGAGGCCGAACGGCATGGTGACGTAACAGAAGCATCCGAATGGAGTGATGAAAGCTGTTTTGATCTCGTCGGGTCCATACAGACGGATCTGATGGTACCCGGAATAGGCATCTAGAAAAGACAATCTCTCGCACCCCGCAGTCGAGTCAACTATTTGGTCGATGCGAGGGAGGGGAAAATGATCTTTCGGGCAGGCCCGATTGATATGTTTGAAATCAATGCACATGCGAAGTGACTTGTCCTTCTTGGGGACCATGACAACATTGGCGAGCCACTCGGAGTGGTAAATCTCTCGGATGAACTCCGCTGCTAAGAGCCGAGCCACCTCCTCGCCAATAGCTTTCCTGTTCTGGACGGTGGACCGTCGAAGATGTTCTTTCACGGGCTTGAACTTCGGGTCGACTCGTAGACGGTGCTCAGCCAGCCCCCTGGGAACTCCAGGCATGTCAGAAGACTTCCATGCGAAGACGTCCCAGTTCTCACGGAGGAACTGGATGAGCGCTTCCTCCTATTTGGAGTCGAGCATCGTTGAGATGTGAGTCGGAGTAGCGTCGGGGTCGGTCGGGTGAATGTGAGCTGTCTTAGTTTCACCGGACGACTGAAAAGCAGATTCTGAAGCAGGCTTCTTGGCTCGTAGCAATTCACTCGGATCAGCAGTCTTCTGGTACTCTTGCAGCTCAACAACTGCCATCTGAGCGTCAGCAATCTTTGATCCTTTCTAAAAACACTCCTCAGCTTTCTTCCTATTGCCGGTAACGGTGATCACACCTCTGGGGCCGGGCATCTTCAACTTGAGATACACATAGCATGGTCGAGCCATGAAGCGCGCGTAAGCCGGCCGGCCCAGGATAGCATGGTAAGCACTTTGGAAGTCCACAACCTCAAATGTCAATTTTTCCTTGCGGTAATTCTTTGAATCACCGAAAACTACATCGAGAGCAATCTGGCCGAGTGACTCGACTTTCTTTCCAGGAATGACTCCATGGAAGCTCATGTTGCTGGCACTGAGCCTGGACATCGGAATGCCCATCTCTTTCAATGTTTCAGCATACAATATGTTCAGGCCACTGCCACCATCCATCAGGACTTTGGTCAGTCGGGTGCCTTCGACAATTGGGTCGACCACCAAAGCTTGCCTCCCAGGGGTGGCAATGTGCGTAGGGTGATCGGACTGGTCGAATGTGATGGCAGTCTGAGACCACTTCAAATAACCGGGTGTCGCCGGAGCAACCATATTCACCTCGCGGTTAATGACTTTCAGTCGACTTTTGCTTTCGACATCAGCAAAAATCATTAGGGTGGAATTGATTTGGGGGTATCCATCGTCACTGTCTTCCTTGTCCTCGACTCTGTCCGACTCTTTTTCCTTATCCTTGGACTGTTTGCCTTGAAACTGCTGGATTAGGAGCCGGCACTGTCGAGTGGTATGCTTTGGGTAAATAAAATTACCCTCTTCATCTTTCTTGGTGTGGATGTGACATGGCAGATCCAAAACATCGTTTCCATCCTGATCCTTGACTTTCTTGGGCTTCCAGGGGCCTTTGGGTTTTCCCTTGAAGTTTCCCTGGGCTACGGCCAGGGCCTCCCCAGGTGCGGCCAGCTCGGCCTTCCGCTTCTGTTTCCGACTGGAGTTTCCTCCGGTTTCTTAGGCGACTGCCTTGTGCTTGCCACTCCGGAGTCGGTCCTCATCTTCACCATTAGCGTACTTGGTGGCAATCTCCATCATCCGATTCAGGGACATCTCTCCAGTTCGACCGAACTTCAGATTCAACTCTCTGTATTTAACGCCTTCCTTGAAGGCACAAACTGCTTGATGGTCTGGCACATTCTCAACCGAGTGATGCAGTGTGATCCACCTCTGGATGTATTCTCTCAGGGTTTCATTCGGCTTCTGCACGCAAGACCGCAGCTCTGTAAGGCCTGCAGGTCGCTTGCATGTTCCTTCAAAGGTTGTGATAAACACTCGGGAGAGATCCTCCCAAGTGTAAATGCTGCTGGGTGCCAACTGATTTAGCCACGCTCTGGCTGAGCCCTCTAGCATGAGAGGCAAATGCTTCACGGCTACCTCATCGTTGCCACCGCCAATCTGTACAGCCACTCGGTAATCTTCGAGCCAAGTGTCAGGCTTAGACTCACCGGTGAACTTGCTGACTCCAGTCGCCAACCGAAAGTTGGGAGGAATCACCGCGGCCCTGATGGCTCGACTGAAACACTCTGGCCCTGAAACACGCATCCTGCTGCTGGAGGGCGCATCTTTGTTCTGGCCTTCCCGATGAGCCTTGTTCCTGTCAACCAAGCCTTGAACAAGGACAGATCTCGCATCAAAGCCTGGGTCCCTGGGGTCGATGGGAACCCTCTGCCCGACCCTATGAGGGCGTCTGTCATCTCGATGTCGAGGCGCATATGACCCACTCCTCGGGGGAGGGGTTGGCACTCGACGTCGATCATCATGATCGAATCGGTGATCATACTGCTCATTCCTTCTGTACTGATCATGCCGGTCGCCACGTCCCTCACGCCTCGGGGGCGACCGCGGGC
This sequence comes from Triticum aestivum, assembly GCF_018294505.1. Classification (NCBI taxonomy): domain Eukaryota; kingdom Viridiplantae; phylum Streptophyta; class Magnoliopsida; order Poales; family Poaceae; genus Triticum; species Triticum aestivum. The sequence goes on from NC_057809.1 coordinate 333,908,567, forward strand.
TCTGAGCCGACTGGACTGTATCTGTTGCAACAGATCGACTGTTCCTGTTCCGCGACTAAGAAACAGCGAAATTCTGGTTTCCCGCCGCCCGGAGCAACGCTCTGATCTGCAACAAGCCCCTGCCAGCCTCCGACTGGGAGGGCTGAACTGATTCTGCTATACGGGCCGCAGCGGCCAAATTCTGAACTGGGGTTCGATATACCTGTGTCGGCGGGAAGAGCTGGCGTCGACTAGACTCGGGAGCCCGCTGACGCGCTTGCTCGTCGAGTGCTCGCTGGAGATTCTCCAGTCGAGTGCGCTCGGCCAAATTAGCCAGGCACGCGTCCTCCAAGGCCCGGGCCTCAGGGGACTCTCCGACGATAGGGGTGCAGAGGGCGTCCGTGTTCCGGTGGCAAAGCTCCTCTCGCTGTGATGACGTGAGAGGTTCGGGGAGATACTCATCGTGGGGATGCGACGGGCCACCCCCACCCGCGCCTCCATCAGCGCGAGGGAAACCGGGAGGACTGTGCAGTCCATCGACCGCCAGGACCTCAGCCGCGGGGTCGCTGCTATCGCACTCAGATGCGGTCTCCGCGGAGCCAGTCGACAGGTCGAACAGGCCGCAGAGGGATTCGTCGGGCTCGATTGCCGCGACTTGCGGGGTGGCCGACTGGCGAGCCACGGCATGCCTCACCCACCTCTAAAGTCTCGACCGACCGGAGCGCCTGCGCCGGTGGGAGACAAAGCGGGGAGACGATACGGGGGCCGACCGATACTGGGTCGATGGCTGCCGTAGGAGGATGCCACGAACGCATGCGCGGAAATGCGTCGCACCGCGGACAGGGAGCGCGTCGATGTCGAGTGGTGCCTCCTGAAGCCAGGCGGAGTCGTCGGCGATGAATGTGAGCGCGCTGAGGCGGATCTTGCGACCCTCCACCAAAACTCTGAACGAAACCATGATCAAAGGGATCGGAAAAATCACAACTTCTCCAATCAGGCGCTAAGATTCCGTCCCCAAGGTGGGCGCCAACTATCGTGGTTCTGACTCTGCAGTTATGTAGGGGGGTATGTATGGAGAGGCTAGATCTCAGCTATTGGGAAGTTGTAAACACACCAAGATGTACGAGTTCAGGCCCTTCGCGGAAGAAGTAACAGCCCTACATCTCGGTGCCCGGAGGCGGTCGACTGGATTGCTGGCGTGTGAATAACAGGGGTGCGAACCCTCCATACTAAGGAGGGGGTGGCTTATATAGAGTTCGCCGGCCCCCTCCTGTCCTCAGTAATGCAGGGTTTAAGGTACATTCAAGGTTGGGCGTTACTAGTAACGCCCCTAATAAAGCGCTATAACGACCATAAAGACTACTTAACAGCTAACCGTTTGCCTGCGGAGTGACTATAGGTCTCCTGGCGGTCGAGTGGTTGGCTTCATGGTCGAGTGATAGCTTTCTGCTCGAGTGTCTTGTGTCCGTCGAGTAGGATACCTTCAAGTCGATTGAAAGGTGACTTCTCCTAGGGATGTCCTAGGGTGGGGCTCCTTGGACAGGTCCGTGCCCCTACCCTAGGTACATGTCTTCATCAGCAAGCATGGTGGAAATTTCAGCTTCCGATATCTTTCTTTTATTAGTAACAATTTCCTTCATATATTTAGCATAAGAATTCATTTTAAGCATATCAGTCAAATGCATACGCAAAAAGATAGGTCTAATCATTTCAGCAAAGCGCTCAAAATCGTCATCATCCTTTTTCATGGATGGTTTAGGAGGAAAAGGCATGGGTTTCTGAACCCATGTTCTCTTTCTTTATCATGCTTCCTAGCAACAAAGTCTCTCTTATCATAACGTTGATTCTTTGATTGTGGGTTATCAAGATCAACAGCAGGTTCAATTTCTACATCATTGTCATTACTAGGTTGAGCATGAACATGAGCATCATCATTAACATTATCACTAGGTTCATCTTCATTACCAGATTGTGTTTCATCATCGGAGATAGAGATATTATTGGGATTCCCAGGTGTGTCAATAACAGGTTCACTAGAAGCATGCAAAGTCCAATCATTTTTATTTCTCTTCCTTTTAGAAGGACTAGGTGCATCAATATTAATTATATAAGAATCTTGCTCAATTTTCTTAGGATGACCCTCAGGATACAAAGGTTCCTGAGTCACTTTACCTCCTCTAGTTGCAACTCTAACAACAAAGTCATTATCTTTACTATTCAATTCATTGAGCAAATCATTCTGAGATTTAAGTAGTTGTTCTACTTGAGTGGTAACCATATAAGCATGTTTACTAATAAGTTTAAGTTCACCTTTAACATTAGCCATATAATCACTCAAGGGTCCAATCATATAAGCATTGTGTTTCAATTGTCTACCAACATAAGCATTAAAATCTTGTTGCTTAACCATAAAATTACCAAATTCATCCAAACATTGGCTAACAAACTTAGCAGGAGGGATTTCAGCTTTATCATATCCATAGAGATAATTTACCTTTACTACCTGTGTTGGGTTATCAAGATCGTTTGTTTCTTCAATAGGTGATGAATTTAGACCATGTATTTCTTCAACAGGCGATAAATTCTTGACATCTTCAGCTTTTATACCTTTTTCTTTCATGGATTTCTTTGCCTCTTGCATATCTTCATGACTGAGAGATAGAATGCCCCTTTTCTTTGGAGTTGGCTTAGGAGTTGGTTCAGGAAGTGTCCAATTATTTTCATTGGTCAACATATTACTCAATAGAATTTCACCTTGATCAATAGTTCTTTCCCTGAAAACACAATCAACACAACTATCCAGGTAATCTCTGGAAACATCGGTTAGTCCATTATAAAAGATATCAAGTATTTCATTCTTCTTGAGAGGATGATCAGGCAAAGCATTAAGTAATTGGAGAAGCCTCCCCCAAGCTTGTGGGAGACTCTCTTCTTCAATTTTCACAAAATTATATATCTCCCTTAAAGCAACTTGTTTCTTATGAGCGGGGAAATATTTAGCAGAGAAGTAGTAAATCATATCCTGGGAACTACGCACACAACTAGGTTCAAGAGAATTAAACCATATCTTAGCATCACCCTTTAATGAGAACGGAAATAATTTAAGGATATAATAGTAGCGAGTTTTCTCATCATTAGTGAACAAGGTAGCTATATCATTTAATTTAGTAAGATCTACCACAACAGTTTCAGATTCATAGCCATAGAAAGGATCAGATTAAACCATAGTAATTAACTCAGGATTAATAGAGAAATCATAATCCTTATTAGTAATAAAGATAGGTGAAGTAGCATAAGCAGGATCATATTGCATTCTAGCATTCAAAGTTTTTTCTTTAAGCTTAGCTAATAGTTTCTTAAGATCACTTCTATCATTTCAGGCAAGAAAGTCTCAAGCAGTTTCTTCATCCATAACATAACACTCAGGAACAACAAGCAATTCATATCTAGGGGGAGAATCTTCATCATCACTTTCATCAATATTACCAGTTTCAATAATTTCATTTTACCTAGCCCTAGCAAGTTGTTCATCAAGAAATTCACCTACTGGCAAAGTATTATCAATCATAGAAGTAGTTTCATCATAAGTATCATGCAAAGCAGAAGTGGCATCATCAATAACATGCGACATATCAAAATGAATAGCAGTTGTAGGTGTCGCAAGTTTACTCAAAACAGAAGGTGAATCAAGTGCAGAGCTAGATGGCAGTTCTTACCTCCCCTCGTAGTTGAGGAAAAAATCTAGGTTCTTTGATCTTTCAAGTTCTTCATAATGATAAGCAGATATAAATCCCAAGTGACTCGAAGAATAGAGCTATGCTCCCCGACAACGGCATCAGAAAATGTTCTTGATAACCCACATGTATAGGGGATCGCAACAGTTTTCGAGGGTAGAGTATTCAACCCAAATTTATTGATTCGACACAAGGGGAGCCAAAGAATATTCTCAAGTATTAGTAGCTGAGTTGTCAATTCAACCACACATGGAAACTTAATATTTGCAGCAAGGTATTTAGTAGAAAAGTAATATGATAGTAGTGGTAATGGTGGGAAAAGGTAACGGTAGCAAAAGTAATATTTTTTGGTTTTATAGTGATGGTAACAGTAGCAGCGGAAAAGTAAATAAGTGAAGAACAATATATGGAAAGCTCGTAGGCATTGGATCGGTGATGGAGAATTATGCTGGATGCGATTGATCATGTAACAGTCATAACATAGGGTGACACAGAAGTAGCTCCAGTTCATCAATGTAATGTAGGCATGTATTCCACATATAGTCATACGTGCTTATGGAAAAGAACTTGCATGACATCTTTTGTCCTACCCTCCCGTGGCGGCGGGGTCCTAATGGAAACTAAGGGCTATGAAGGCCTCCTTTTAATAGAGTACCGGACCAAAGCATTAACACATAGTGAATACATGAACTCCTCAAACTACGGTCATCACCGGTAAGTATCCCGATTATTGTCACTTCGGGGTTAACGGATCATAACACATAATAGGTGACTATAGACTTGCAAGATAGGATCAAAAACTCTCATATATTGATGAGAACATAATAGGTTCAGATCTGAAATCATGGCACTCGGGCCCTAGTGACAAGCATTAAGCATAGCAAAGTCATAGCAACATAAATCTCAGAACATAGTGGATACTAGGGATCAAACCCTAGAAAAACTAACTCAATTACATGATAAATCTCATACAACCCATCACCATCTAGCAAGCCTACGATGGAATTACTCACGCATGGCGATGAGAATCATGAAATTGGTGATGGAGGATGGTTGATGATGACGATGGCGATGGATTCCCCTCTCCGGAGCCCCGAACGGACTCCAGATCAGCCCTCCCGAGAGAGTTTAGGGCTTGGCGGCGGCTCCATATCATAAAATGCGATGAATCCTTATCTCTGTTTTTTTCTCCCCGAATGGAATATATGGAGTCAAGGTTGACGTCGGTTGAGCATTAGGGCGCCCACGATGTAGGGGGCGCATCCAGAGGGTAGGGCGCGCCCCCACCCTCGTGGATAGGTGGTGGGCCCCCTGACATGGATCTTTCTTCCAGTATTTTTATATATTCCAAAATAATTGTCGGTTGATTTTCAGGTCATTCCGAGAACTTTTATTTCTGCACAAAAATAACACCATGGCAATTCTGCTGAAAACAGCGTCAGTATGCATTCAAATCATGCAAGTTAGAGTCCAAAACAAGGGCAAAAGTGTTTTGAAAAGTAGATACAACGGAGACGTATCACCATGTTAAGTTCTTTCTCGTTACTTTAACTCTTCAGTACGTACACATTGGTATTTATTACAGTTCATCTTCTAGTTGGTAGTACTACCACTCGTTTCTTCACATTATATACGTACTGTATATGATATGGCCAACATCATATAGACAGCCGTTGGTGAAGGAAATATGCCCTAGAGGCAATAATAAGTTGTTATTTATATTTCCTTATATCATGATAAATGTTTATTATTCATGCTAGAATTTTATTAACTGGAAACTTAGTACATGTGTGAATACATAGACAAAAGACTGTCCCTAGTATGCCTCTACTTGACTAGCTCGTTAATCAAAGATGGTTAAGTTTCCTAACCATAGACATGTGTTGTCATTTGATGAATCGGATCACATCATTAGAGAATGATGTGACGGACAAGACCCATCCGTTAGCTTAGCATAACTATCGTTTAGTTTTATTGCTATTGCTTTCTTCATGACTTATACATGTTCCTCTAACTATGAGATTATGCAACTGCCGAATATCGGAAGAACACTTTGTGTGCTATCAAACGTCACAATGTAACTGGGTGATTATAAAGATGCTCTACAGATGTCTCCGATGGTGTTTGTTCAGTTGGCACATATTGAGATTAGGATTTGTCACTCCGAGAATCAGAGAGGTATCTCTAGGCCCTCTCGGTAATGCACATCACTATAAGCCTTGCAAGCAATGTGACTAATGAGTTGGTTATGGGATGATGCATTACGGAATGAGTAAAGAGACTTGCTGGTAACAAGATTGAACTAGGTATGATAATACCGACGATCGTATCTCGGGCAAGTAACATACCGATGACAAAGGGAATAACGTATGTTGTTATGCGGTTTGACCGATAAAGATATTTTTAGAATATGTAGGAGCCAATATGAGCATCTAGGTTCCGCTATTGGTTATTGACCAGAGATGTGTCTCGGTCATGTCTACATAGTTCTTGAACCCGTGGGGTCCGCACGCTTAACGTTTGATGACAATTTGTATTATGAGTTATGTGTTTTGGTGACTGAGGGAGTCCTGGATTAGGGGGTGTTCGGATAGCCGAACTATACCTTCAGCCGGACTCCTGGACTATGAAGATACAAGATTGAAGACTCCGTCCCACGTCGTAAGGGACTTTCCTTGGCATGGAAGGCAAGCTTGGCGATACGGATATGAAGATCTCCTGCCATTGTAACCGACTCTATGTAACCCTAACCCTATCCGGTGTCTATATAAACCGGAGGGTTTTAGTCCGTAGGACAACATACACATCAACAATCATACCATAGGCTAGCTTCTACGGTTTAGCCTCTCTGATCTCGTGGTAGATCTACTCTTGTACTACACATATCATCAATATTAATCAAGCAGGACGTAGGGTTTTACCTCCATCGAGAGGGCCCGAGCCTGGGTAAAACTTCGTGTCCCTTGCCTCCTGTTACCATCCGGCCTAGACGCACAGTTCGGGACCCCCTACTCGAGATCCGCCGGTTTTGACACCGACATTGGTGCTTTCATTGAGAGTTCCTCTGTGCCGTCGTCGTCAGGCCCGATGGCTCCTACGATCATCAATGGCGATGCAGTCCAGGGTGAGACCTTCCTCCCCGGACAGATCTTCGTCTTTGGCGGCTTCGCACTGCGGGCCAACTCACTTGGCCATCTAGAGCAGATCGAAAGCTACGCCCCTGGCCGTTAGGTCAGATTCGGAAGTTTAAACTACACGGCTGACATCCGCGGGGACTTGATCTTCAACGGATTCGAACCACTGCCGAGCGCGCCGCACTATCACGACGAGCATGATCTAGCCCTGCCGCCGAACAGTGCCCTGGAGGCCGCACCTGCATTGGCTCCGACCCTTAGTTCGGAGCCAACCACACCGATCGAGGATGGGCGGTTGGACACCACCTCGGGGGCTGTGATCCCAACGGCAGTTGAGCCGAACACCAGCCCGTACTCTGCAAGACTCGTGACTCCATGGGGCCGGATTCTTCGCCGGACTCCGAACCCTCCGCGCCCCTACCGATCGAATCCGATTGGGTGCTGATCATGGAGTTCACGGTCGCGGACATTTTTCAGAACTCGCCTTTCGGCGATATCCTGAAGTCACTGAAGTCTCTCTCTTTATCAGGAGAGCCCTGGACGGACTACGGTCAGCAAGGTTGGGGTACGGACGATGAAGAAATTCAAAACCCACCCACCACCCACTTTGTAGCCACTGTCGACGACTTAACCGACATGCTCGACTACGACTCCGAAGACATCGATGGTATGGACGCCGATGAAGGAGATGATGAAGAACCAGCGCCTACTAGGCCCTGGAAAGCCACCTCATCATATGACATATACATGGTGGGCACCCCAAAAGAGGGAGATGGCGATGGAACAACGGAGGATGAACCCTCCAAGAAACAGCAAAAGCGCCGGCGTCAGCGGCGCCACTCAAAATCCCGCCAACACAAAAACCGTGATTCCAACACGGGAGATAATAATACTCCGGAGAGTGCTGAAAGTGCTAGTGATCCACTAGAGGGGGGGTGAATAGGTGATTTTTATGAAAGTCTTCAAAACATGGAAGTTTCGAAAACAAATGATAGAAATAAACCTATTACCATGCAGCGGAAGGTAGACTACACTAGGCAAACCATAGTCAAGTATTCAATGAAGTGAAAGCGCAATGACTAATAGTAGCTAGGCAGTAAGGATCAGGTAGGAAGATATTGTAAAGCCAATCAAAACAAGTAATCACTCAGTGAAGCCAAATAGATAAAGCAAATAGGCACTGACTTTACAAGAGCCAACTGTAAATAAAGAGATGAGAAGGATAGAACCAGTGTGCGTGATGAAGACAAAGGTTTGGTAGACCAGTTCCAACTGTTGTGACAGTTGTACGTCTGGTTAGGGCGGATAGGTATTTAAACCTGAGGACACTAAGTCCCGGACACTTAGTCCTGAGCACACGGCTCTGAACACTTAGTCCTCTCCGTATTCCCCTTGAGCTAAGGTCACACAGACCTTGCCCAATCAGTCTGGTATGTCTTCAAGGTAAACTTCCAAACCTTCACAGACTTCGTTCACCGGCGATCCACAATGACTCTTGGATGCTCAGAACGCGACGCCTAACCGGCTGGAGGATTCACAATCCTCAAGTGTAATAAGTCTTCAGATCACACAGACAAGAAGACTTAAGTGATGCCTAACACTCTTTGGCTCTGGGTGGTTAGGGCTTTATCCTCTCAAGGAATTCTCTCTCAAAGGCTTCGAGGTGGGTTGCTCTCAAACGACAGAAGCCGTACTTTAACTCTGAGCAGTCAACCGTTTATGGTTGTAGGGGGTGGGCTATTTATAGCCACTAGGCAACCCGACCTGATTTGTCCGAAATGACCCTGGGTCACTAAGGAACTGACACGTGTTCCAACGGTCAGATTTCAAACACACATGGCAACTTTACTTGGGCTACAAGCAAAGCTGACCTGTCCAACTCTGAACAAGATTCGCTCTCATAGTCTTCACTCGAAGACATAGGATTTTGGTTAAGCATCACTTCAGTCATTCTGACTGGTTTTCTTGGACCCCACTTAACAGTACGGTGGTTCCTATGACTCAACAAAGAAGAAAAAGAACTACGAAAGATCTAAGTCTTCGCGCTCCATAGTCTTCATGCGATGTCTTCTCTTGTCATAGTCTTCAATGTGAATGTCTTCACATACCACCTTTGACTTCAATGTCTTCATACATTTTTAGGGGTCATCTCTAGTAGGAAAACCGAATCAATGAGGGACTTCTACCTGTGTTATCCTGCAATTCTCACAAACACATTAGTCCCTCAACTAGGTTTGTCGTCAATACTCCAAAACCAACTAGGGGTGGCACTAGATGCACTTACAATCTCCCCCTTTTTGGTGATTGATGACAAACTAGTTGAAGTTTTCAATGGGGAATATAATATGTGAAATTGTAAAGGATAAGGAATTGTCTTCATAAGTTGCAAGGGCTCCCCCTGAAGATGTGCATATAAGTAATTTGCTTTTGGAATGCAAATGCACATGGCAGGTTGTACTTGTGGAGATCCTCTTCAACTTATGATGACAATTCATCATGCATGAAAGGTATGTGAAGATAATGAACATGCATAATGGTAAATGGATGTCCGCAAAATGATCTAAGTGCGGAATTTATCGTCGCACATGCGGAATTTATCATCGCATCACAAAATAGCAAATAAGTAGCAGACGACCATCGAGTTTAAGTGTTACAACTTAAAGAACCAAATGTATCAAAACGAGAGTTGTAAACACTAGGCAAAACATAAAGTAACTGCCCATATGGACCTGCTTGAAGACTATCAAAATCATAAGCTTCTCCCCCTTTTGTTAGTGAGGACCAAAAAGGTTTGAAGACATAGAGCATCTACTCGTTCCCACGAAGAGTAGGTGAGGCAGCAGGGTCGTCGGTGGTGTTCGGCGGTGCAGAAGAACTTGGGGCAGTGTCGAGGCGTGCAGAAGTAGGGGGTGGTGAAGTGGCATCATCTTTGTCCTCGATCACTCTGGCATTCATAGTTGCCGCAGAGGAAGAAAACTTAGAGTCTTCAAGAGATGGGGTTCGTCGCAGCACAGCCCTTCTGGGAGGTGTGGAGTCAAACTTGAAATGTTCAGAGAAGCCATCCTCTTGAAGATCATCCTCAGGACACATAAGCGTCAGCCCTTTCCACGTACGCCGACAAGTTTCATGGGCTACAAAGGCATTCTTGGTGGCAAGATTGCGAATGCGGTTGACATCCACCAAGAGGCTTTGCATTTGGCGCTTCAGCCAGTCATGATGCCTATCCTGTTTCTGATGAAGAGCAACCAGAAGCTCTCGGTCATTGAGAACACGAGATCGTTTCTTGGGTCGTTGGGCAATAGTGCTTTCAGTGGCTTCAGTAAGAGCACGATGAGGTGCACGTGTAGTACCTGTCAGAGGATAAACACGAGTGACTGCTTCAACTCCTTCAATGTTCTAAGTGAAACTTTGATGCTCCGCATTCTGAAGACTGAGAGGTTCCTTGGCAGGCTCAGGATAAATGGCTTCAACGGACATATCCACATCAGGCAGAAAGATCCGATGATTGCAAGCGGATGACTGAGATGAGATAGCTAAGTGGAGTTTAATCAGACGCATTATCCATGGAGCGTAGAACTTCAAGCCAAAAAGATCAGATCCTGATGCAGCAAGTTGGCGGATGAAGAAGTCTTGTGCATTGAAGCATTTGCCATGAAGAATATAGAAGACCAAAGTCTTCATTGCACCTTCCAGCTTTGCATGTGGAGAATGTCCTTTGATGGGCCCGAGAGTTCGCCTTATAATGTGATAGATAGTCCTTGGCAGATACTCAAGGTCTTCAACAAAGAACTCCTTAGGATATGCAGCATCTTGTGGCAAAGGCTTCATCATACTGAGCATCTGACTCATGTTCGGTTCAGGCCTCTGAAAGATGCTTTCCATAGCTTCACTGTGAAGTTGACATCCAGGTTCATAGAGATCTCCAGGAGTGGGCAGACCAGTGAGCTCAATGATATCAAAGGCTTTGGCTTCGTGATGAACATTTCCTATCATCCACTCCAGGACCCAAGTCTTCGGATCTCTGTTGTAACCATGTATGTGAAGTGTGGCATAAAATTGGAGCAGCAACTCTTCATTCCAGTGCTCTTGGTCGGTGATGAAGGGCAACAATCCAACCTCTTTGAAGCAATCCAGAGCTTCTTCCAGACAGGGCAGACCAGCTATTGCTTCGGTGTCAAGACGCATATGTGGGAAGATGCGACCTTGATTGTACAGAATGCAGGAGTAATAGCTTCGCTGCGGATAGCTCCAGAACCGATCAGAAGATATTCGTTCCCTTGAGTAGGGGTTCTTGGAGCTATTGAAGAAGGTGTTGTCTGCTTTGAAGCCGTTGACATTGAAGGATCCAGGTGCTGTTGCAGGACCTGGAAACCTGGGCAACCTTGGCATTGGCTTCTGTACTTGAGGCCTATGCTCAATATGATAGTCAAACTGAGGACCAGCAGCAGGCGCAGGAACAGAAGCAGTAGTATCATTGGCTTCGCTGACTTCTGGTTCTTGGGTTGGTGCAGGCTCCACATTTGCTTCAGCCATGACAACGTCAGTGGCTTCATTGGTGTTGGTGGTGGCAGCCTCAAGATTTTCTACCTCCACTTGATGAGCTGGAGGGTCGGGCACAAACACGTTCTCCTCGAGAACAGCTTCTTTAGTAGTTGGGGGAGTAGGAACACGTTCTTCTTCTTGGGTGTCATCGGCTGATGCAGCCGGAATGTCTTCAGCAGTTTTAGCTTCAGACTCGAAGACTTGAGACCTTGGTCCTTTGCGAAGCCTGCATAACGCAGGCGACGCCTTTGGAGATGGAGTTGGCTGGGCCTCAAAGTCATCTTCTTCTTCTTGCCGGGGTGGTGTGACTTGTTGTTGTTGTGGGTGATCAGCCCATGTTGCATCCTGAGCAATTGGCGTCAGAGGATGACCAATGCTGATGAGTTCACTGTGCGTAAGCACAGGCGATGATACCTGTTGGTGCTCGATCTGAGGTAGAACTACATCATCTTCAACATGGTCATGATGACCAATGTCTTCAGCGGCGGTGGGATCAGCTGCTAGTATGTCTTCAACTTCATGAGCCTCTGTGAAAGCAGGCTCATGGACAGTCAGTTGGCGCTCTTGATGTTCAGCGGCAGGGCGAACCATGGAGATAGGTTCAACAATTAAGGGCTCTGTGGGAGCAGCCCGTTCCTTCTTGGTCTTGCGCTTCTTTTTGGAGGGAGCAGCAGAGGCTTCAGGATGTTTCCTCTTTCTGGCTTCAGCCTCAGCCGTCCTTGTCTTCTTCAGGTCTGAAGCAGTAGACCTGGCCTTTGGCTTCGAGCCAGTCATGCTGGTTGGGAAGACAATGGGATGTGCTTCCTGCCTTGGTGCGTTAGGTTTGGCCATAGCGGGCTTCTTCTTCTTCTGGTTTGCAGCCATCCTGGGGTCAATGCCAGGACGCTCAAGAGCCTTGCGCTTCTCAGCCTCATTGTAGGCTTGCACACACTTGTCAGCCAGGCTCTTCATGCCCTCACGAGAACCTTGAGCTTCTTCACGCTTCTTGAGAAAGGCTTCTTTGAGCTCGTGCAGCATGATCTTGAAGTTCTTGACCTCTTTCACATTGAGCTTGGCCATATGCTTCTTGAGCTTTCTCAAAGTCAATCTTCTGCTTCAGTTCAACAATGCGCTGGGCTATAGCTAACTCTGAAGCAATGGCGCCATGGAAAGCGACACTGAGGCCAATGGGAAGTTGCAGATCTTCAAAGCTAAGGTTGGGCGTGTCAAACCACTCATCGATGAAGTCGTGGATGATTGCCACGTCAAAGAGTGGCAAATTGTTGAAGATTTCTGCTTCTTCTTTGCTCTTGATCAGTTGCTCAAGAGCGTCATCTACAAGATCTTCATTACTGGATAGATCAATGGTATCGTTGCGCAGAATAGCAGCAGCAGTCATTTCTTGGCTAGTATGTGGCAGAGGCATCTTGGCTCTCGGGGGCTTGGATATGCGTGATAGATCTTCAGACTACACACTGTCTTCAGGAGGTGCAGTAGCCAGTGGCTTCGCCTGTGAGATTTTTGGTGCTGAGGCAGGCTTTGAAGCTTTAGGCAGCTTTGGCTTCTGCGGCTTTGGAGTAGGAGCTGGGGCTTCATCAGTGTCAGCATCATCATCAGAATGATCCACTTTGGCACCTTGAACAGAGATGTGAGTGATGAGGCCATCCAGGTTGTAGAACGGACCGACGACATTGGGTTCGGCATAGCGGGTGCCATCTGCACGGCGAGCAGAGGGACCAGGGTTGAAGTCTAGTCCCAATAACTTCTTGTTCTGCTTCGCCGAATTCTGGGCAAACTGGAAGTTGCACTTGAACAGATTGTCATCATCACACCAGAGCAGTGATGATGGGTCAGCTTCCGCAGGTTGTGGTCCACGGACCATGCAGGGATAGAAGCCTTGTTCAATGGCTTCATCTCTGGACCTGGGTTCAAGATTTTTGTATAGGATGTCTCCCCATGGTCGCTTGATGGCATTCTTTTTAGCATATTCCTTTGTCACAAATCTGTACTTGAACCACTGTTCTGCCCAATATCGTCGAATCCATTGGATTCGTGTCTTGCGCTGATTGTAATCCTCTTCTGGATCTGTCTTGTATAGTTCTGAGAGGTCATCGGGCAGATCTCTTGATGTCTCACCTCAACGCTTTCTGCCACCCTTCCTTGCTGATTTCTCTGCAGCCATGAACTTTAAGATGAATGGCTTCAATACATTCAAAGGCTTCAAGGGCTTTGACTTGCTGGACAAATAGGAACTAGCTTCGGGAGAATTTATGTGATGGTGTAAGAATTCTGCAAATGAATGCAGACTATGAGAACCAAGGGATTCTCCCACAGACATGTACCTGTGACAACATTAAGGTGCGAGGGAAGGGGAAGAGGTCATATGCATTCTCAGAAGATTTCGAAGATAAATTAGTTTAGAAGACATTGACCTCATCGTGCGAAGACATTCACTCATAGATAAGGAGTTGGTTCCAGATTTGTACGAATCCACAGATCAGTACAAGTGACAATCTAACTACTTTGTGAAGCATAAGTGAACATACTAGGCATAATATGAGATGCAGTATGAAGTGGATCCAACTTGTGTGAACAGAAACTGCTTGTGGTAGAAAGTGACAAATCTATAGGATCAAAGAGGCCGTAAAAAGGAAGTTTTATTTACCACACAAGAAACTGCTAGACGGAGTGGAAGAGGAGGCCGAGTAGTTCGATCGTCCGTGCCCTAACTTGGCGACGGAGGACTCCTACGGCGACGGCGGAGAAGACGATGTCCGCGGCCGGCGTGAAGACGGCGTCGGAGAGGTCGCGACAGCTAAGTGCTTCGTCGCCGGCGTTGTTGAGGGCTAGCGGTGGCGCTAGGGTTCGTGCGAGAGTGGAAGAAGGATAATGACTATGGTAAGGCATGTATTTATAGGGACAGGGACGGCACATCGTTATTACACAGGTGCCCTTGGCGATTCACATCTGAAGAACACGTGGCCATCATGCAACCTATCGGAGGTTGTTCCACGTTCCCATGCACGCCTGGATTGTCGGGTGGTCGTTCACACTTCTCTGGGTTTCAGGTGAAGGAATTAGCATTGAAAACAGACTTAATGTTTATCTCTGTATCTTCTGCTGACAAGGACGCAGAGAAGACATTCGACAGTTTCAATAGAATGCATATGATTTGGAGAGATAGAGTTTGAGATAGAAAGCATAGAGAGGTTAGGGTCCGATCACATTCACTTAGTTCAAAAGATTCAACAAGAAGACATAGCTATAAGTGAATGTTGTAGAGGACAAAACACTATGTATATATATATATGTGAAAAAGACAATCAAATCAATATAGTGAAGATAATCATGAGGACAAGTTGAGAATGAAGACAAACAAAATGTGAAGACATAGAAAATGTAACACCATGGGTAAAACACTTCAAACAGAAGAATTTGGTGGTGGCATTACCCACCGTATAGGAAGTATTAGACCCAGACACGATGCACAATTATCGTGGCGCTCCGAAGTCAAATTCCACATTAATGTATTCACACTTAGAATGTATGTCTTCATTGATTGAAGATATACTTTACTTCGTGTGTTGCACATCTAAGTCATCAATATGCATAAGTGTTAGGATGTGTGCCTGATCACAGGACATTTGAGGATTCCAAGATATTTAGCTCACACCGTAACTTGCAAAATCTCTTCTCATCCAAGGGCTTGGTGAAGATATCTGCCAATTTCTCTTCAGTGTTGACGTGTATGATATCAATATGTTCCTTCACAACATGATCTCTGAGAAAGTGATGACGAATTTCAATATGCTTTGTCTTCGAGTGCTGAACTGGGTTGGTGGCAATCTTGATGGCGCTTTCGTTGTCGCAGTAGAGTGGCACTTGCTTCAGATGAATGCCATAGTCTTTGAGGGTTTGCTTCATCCACAGAAGCTGAGCGTAGCAAGATCCAGCAGCAATGTATTCAGATTCAGTAGTGGAGAGAGATACACAGTTCTGCTTCTTGGAAGACCAACATACAAGTGATCGTCCCAGAAAATGACATGTGGCTGATGTAGACTTGCGATCCACCTTGTCACCAGCATAATCAGCATCCGAGAATCCAACCAGATCAAACTCTGAGCCCTTTGGATACCATAATCCTAGAGTTGGGGTGTAAGCCAAATATCGAAGAATTTGCTTCACAACTAAGTGATGCGATTCCTTTGGTGCCGCTTGGAATCGAGCACACATGCAAACACTAAGCATAATATCTGGCCTAGATGCACATAGATAAAGTAAAGAACTAATCATGGAGCGGTATACCTTCTGATCGAACTCTTTACCATTGTCGTCGGGACCCATATGATGTTTGGCTGGCATTGGCGTCATGAAGCCTTTGCAGTATTGCATACAAACTTCTTCAGGCAATCTTTGAGATACTTCTCTTGAGATATAAAGATGCTGTTGCGTTGCTGACGTATTTGAAGACCAAGGAAGAACTTCAGCTCACCCATCATGGACATCTGATATTGCTCTTGCATCATATATCCAAACTCTTCACTGTATTTCTAATTGGTGCATCCGAAGATAATGTCATCCACATATATTTGGCACACAAACAGTTCACCATCATATGTCTTTGTGAAGAGAGTGGGGTCGAGGGAACTAGATTTGAAGCCTTTGCGCTTCAGGAAGTCTTTGAGTGTGTCATACCAAGCCCGAGGGGTTTGTTTGAGGCCATACAGTGCCTTGTTGAGCTTTTATACCATGTCAGGATGTTTTGGATCTTCAAAGCCAGGTGGTTGTGCGACATACACTTCTTCTTCAATCTTGCCATTGAGAAAAGCGCTCTTCACATCCATTTGATACAAAAGTATGTTATGATGATTTGCATAGGCCAGCAGTATGCGTATGGCTTCAAGTCTAGCCACAGGAGCAAATGTTTCATCGAAGTCAATCCCTTCAACTTGAGTGTATCCTTGAGCAACGAGACGAGCTTTGTTTCTGACAACTTAACCATGCTCATCTTGCTTGTTGCGATATGTCCATTTGGTGCCTATTATATTGTGCTTCCGAGGATCAGGACGCTTAACCAGTTACCATACATTATTCAGCTCAAACTGTTGAAGCTCTTCTTGCATAGCTTGAATCCATTTAGGTTCCATGAAGGCTTCTTCAACTTTCTTGCGATCTGTTATTGAGACGAATGCGAAGTGCCCACAGAAATTTTCTAGCTGATTGCCCTTGAACGAGTGAGTGGACCTGGTGCATTGATGCTATCGATTATTCTCTCAATCTGCACTTCATTTGCAACACGAGGATGTACAGGATGAAGATTTTCCTCTTGCTGATCATTATCATTGTTAGAGGGATTGTCTTCAGGCTGAGCATTGTCTTCAGGTTGATCAGGTGCGGAGATGATAAGTTCTTCTTCAGGTTGAGCTTCAGAAGATATGATTTCTCCAGTTCCCATAAGTTTGATTGATTCACTGGATGGAACTTCATTTAGCACATTTGGCAGCTGCTCTCTTTATGAGCCGTTAGTTTCATCGAACCGCACATCCATTGTTTCAACCACTTTGTAATGAAAGAGATTGAAGACTCTGTAGGAGTGAGAATCCTTTCCATATCCAAGCATAAAACCCTCATGTGCTTTTGGTGCAAATTTTGAAGTGTGATGTGGATCCTTGATCCAGCACTTGGCGCCAAATACTCTGAAGTAACTGACATTTGGCTTCTTGCCAGTAAGGAGTTCATAGGATGTCTTCTTCAGAAGCTTGTGAAGATAAACACGGTTGATGATGTTGCATGCAGTGTCAATGGCTTCAGGACAGAATTTTCTTGGAGTCTTGTATTCATCAAGCATCGTCCGAGCCATCTCAATAAGTGTTCTGTTCTTGCGTTCGACGACGCCATTCTGCTGTGGCGTGTACGGAGCTGAGAATTCATGTGTGATGCCCAAACTATCAAGATATGTATCAAGGCCAGTGTTCTTGAATTCAGTGCCATTGTCACTTCTGATGTGCTTTATCTTCGCGCCATAGTTGTTCATTGCTCGATTGGTGAAGCGTCTGAAGACATCCTGCACTTCAGTCTTGTAAAGGATTATATGCACCCAAGTATATCTTGAATAATCATCAACAATGACAAAGCCATAGAGACAAGCAGTAGTAGTAAGACTTGAGTAATGAGTGGGACCGAAAAGATCCATGTGTAGCAGTTCGAAGGGTTGAGTCGTTGTCATGATTGTCTTCGAGGGATGCTTGGCCCTCGTCATCTTTCCTGCTTCACAGGCACCGCATAAGTGATCCTTCTTGAACTTGACACCCTCGATGCCTATGACATGCTTCTTCCTTGCAAGGGTGTGGAGGTTCCTCATGCTAGCATGCCCTAGCCTTCGATGCTAGAGCCAGCATTCAGAAGCTTTTGCTAGAAGACATACTACAAGTTGTGGTCCTGCTGAGAGATCTACCACATACAAATCATCTTTTCGATACCCTTCAAACACTATAGACTTGTCAAATTCCATTAGTAGAAGGCAACGATATTTTCCAAACATCACAATCATGTTTAAATCACAAAGCATTGAGACAGACATTAAGTTGAAACCAAGGGATTCAACAAGCATGACTTTATCCATGTGTTGATCCTTTGAGATTGCAACTCTACCTAGACCCAATACCTTGCTTTTACCAGTGTCAGCAAATGTGATGTGACTTTTGTCTGATGGACGTAAAGTTGAGTCCATGAGAAGGCTTCGCTTGCCAGTCATGTGATTTGTACACCCACTATCAATAATCCATTCTGAAGCAGCTGGTGTAGTACCCTATAGTGCAGTTAGGGGGATAGGCTTCACGAAGAGAATTGTGAAGCAAAAACATTTGACGAACCAGTGGATTATTAAAGCTTAGGTCGAGATTAGGACTAATAGGGCAAATTGCAAGAGATTTAGAAACAAAGTACATAGTAAGACCATTTGGGCATTTGATCTTGCGCCCTACAAGATGTTTAAGGTCCCCAGCAATAGTGTCATACGATTTTGGTTTTCGGCTGGAGACCTTTCCCTGCAAAAGAGAGTTAAGCTTTCTTAGCCACCCACATCTTCAGGGGTGGCTTCGAAGCAATGAGTCTAAGTGCAACATCTGAGAACTTTGGATTTGGAGCCCTAGCAAAAAGTCTTGCAGGTGGACAGTAGTACTCATAAGAATAAGCAGAATAGTTCTTGGTCTTATGAACATGGCGGTTTAAAGGACCGCGCTCATATTCATAGGCCTGAGTATGGCTTCCCTGCAAAACATTTGCGTTAGTTTGACTCCGGTGAGTCCTCTGTCTGTATGAAGCCTTTGGACCGTATGAAGCCTATGGTCTGGGGTTTGTCTTCTTCACCTGTGGTGTCATGGTGACATTCACAGGAAGATTCTCCAAACACCTTTTCGGCACCCAGATCTTCTTCATAGGCAGTCCATTCCTGCAGTTAGTACCAATGTACCTGGCAAACACTTCACCATTCTGATTCTTAAACAGTTTATAGTTTGCATCAAAGGATTCATCAATAAAAATGGGGTTAGCACAAGTGAAGCCAGATAGAGTGGATGGATCTGCTGAAGGTTCCTTTGCAGCAACCCATGTGGTTTTGGGGTACTGCTCAAGTTTCCAGTAAGAGCCATCAGCATTCATTTTCCTTACGAACCCAACACCCTCTTTCCTAGGGTTTCGGTTCAGGATCTGCCTTTTGAGGACATCACAAAGTGTCTGATGCCCTTTGAGACTTTTGTACATCCCTGTTTCAAGCAGTGTCTTCAACCTAGCATTCTCATCAGCAATAACAGTGGTGTCCTTAGCAGAGGGGTTAGTTTCCACATCAACAGTTGAAGATATTGCAACAGTAGCAACAGTAGAGCATTCAGCAACAGAAGTAGTGTTATCACGCTCAATGCATTTAAGACATGGTGGTTCAAATCCTTCCTGAGCTGAACTGATCTGTTCGGCGCGAAGTGACTCGTTTTCCTTTTGAAGATCTTCATGAACCGCTCTCAATTTATCAAGATCTTGCTTCCTTTGAAGATAATCATAGGAAAGCCTTTCATGAGCTGTTGAGAGCGTTTCATGACGACTTTCAAGTTCCTCATACTTAACATGAAGATTTTTTATGTCTTCAATTAAGGACTGAGATCGAGTCATTTCAGCATCTAACAGATCATCGCTTTTGTCTAACAGTTTTTGAATGTGTTCCATGGTTTTCTGTTGTTCAGTTGCAATTTTAGCAAGTGTTTTGTAGCTGGGTTTGGAACCACAATCAGAGTCATCATCACTAGATGTTTGATAGTGAGTAGTGCGTGTGTTTACCTTAGCACCACATGCCATGAAGCAGTAGGAAGGAGCGGAGTAGTCCTTGTCATTTGCATCGGTGTCGGTGATGAGCTCATTGTCTTCAGTGTTGAAGATGGACTTGGCAATGTATGCTGTAGCCAGACTTGCAACGCCAGAATCGGACTCCTCCTCAGACTCCACCTCCGCCTCCTATGAAGCGAACTCATCCTCAAAGTCCACTTCCTTGCCAACAAACGCACGTGCCTTGCCAGATGGGCTCTTCTTGTGTGATGAAGACTTGGAGGAAGACTTGGAAGAAGATTTTGAGTATTTCTTCTTCTTCTTGTCGTCAGAGTCATACTCCTTGCTCTTCTTCTTCTTCTTCTTATTGTTGTTCTCATTGTCCCACTGTGGACACTCAGAGATGTAGTGACCAGGTTTCTTGCACTTGTGACATGTTCTCTTCTTGTAGTCATGAGCAGAAGCTTCATCATTCCTTGAGCTTGATCGTGAAGACTTTCTGAAGCCTTTCTTCTTGGTGAATTTTTGGAACTTCTTCACAAGCATAGCAAGCTCCCTTCCAATGTCTTCAGGATCATCAGAACTGCTGTCAGACTCTTCTTCAGATGAGGAGACAACCTTTGCCTTCAAGGCACGAGTTGGCCCATAGTTGGGACCGTAGATGTTTCTTTTCTCAGAAAACTGAAACTCGTGTGTGTTGAGTCTTTCAAGTATGTCAGACGGATCGAGTGTCTTGAAATCAGGACGTTCTTGAATCATCAGGGCTAGGGTGTCAAACGAACTGTCAAGTGATCTCAGGAGTGTCTTGGCGACTTCATGCTTGGTGATCTCAGTAGCGCCGATGGCTTGAAGCTCATTTGTGATGTCAGTGAGTCGATCAAACGTGAGCTGGACATTCTCATTGTCATTTCTCTTGAAGCGGTTAAAGAGGTTGCGAAGGAGTGATCTCTCTGGGTTGAGACGCCTTCGTTGACCTTGGAGAGCCAGTCCCAGACTAGCTTAGATGTTTCCAAAGCACTCACGCGGCCATACTGTCCTTTGGTCAGATGACCACAGATTATTCTTGGCAGTAGAGTCCAGTTGAACGAACTTCTTGACATCAGCAGCAGTGACACCTTCTCCAGCCTTGGGAACGCCGTTCTTGACGACATACCATAGGTTGACATCAATGGCTTCAAGATGCATGCGCATCTTATTCTTCCAGTAGGGATATTCAGTTCCATCAAAGACGGGGCACGCAGCGGAGACTTTGATTATCCCTGCAGTCGACATAGCTAAAACTCCAGGTGGTCAAACCGAATCACACAAAACAAGGGAGTACCTTGCTCTGATACCAATTGAAAGTGCTAGTGATCGACTAGAGGGGGGGGTGAATAGGCAATTTTTATGAAAGTCTTCAAAACATGGAAGTTTCGAAAACAAACGATGGAAATAAACCTATTACCATGCAGCGGAAGGTAGACTACACTAGGCAAACCATAGTCAAGTATTCAATGAAGTGAAAGCGCAATGACTAATAGCAGCTAGGCAGTAAGGATCAGGTAGGAAGATATTGTAAAGCCAATCAGAACAAGTAATCACTCAGTGAAGCCAAATAGATAAAGCAAATAGGCACTGAATTTACAAGAGCCAACCGTAAATAAAGAGATGAGAAGGATAGAACCAATGTGCGTGACGAAGACAAAGGTTTGGTAGACCAGTTCCAACTGCTGTGACAGTTGTACGTCTGCTTAGGGCGGATAGGTATTTAAACCTGAGGACACTCAGTCCCGGACACTTAGTCCTGAGCACACAGCTCAGAACACTTAGTCCTCTCCATATTCCCCTTGAGCTAAGGTCACACAAAGCTTGCCCAATCACTCTGGTAAGTCTTCAAGGTAAACTTCCAAACCTTCACAGACTTCGTTCACCGGCGATCCACAATGACTCTTGGATGCTCAGAACGCGACGCCTACCCGGCTGGAGGATTCACAGTCCTCAAGTGTAACAAGTCTTCAGATCACACAGACAAGAAGACTTAAGTGATGCCTAACACTCTTTGGCTCTGGGTGGTTAGGGCTTTATCCTTTCAAGGAATTCTCTCTCAAAGGCTTCGAGGTGGGTTGCCCTCAAACGACAAAAGCCGTACTTTAACTCTGAGCAGCCAACCGTTTATGGTTGTACGGGGTGGGCTATTTATAGCCACTAGGCAACCCGACCTGATTTGTCCGAAATGACTCTGGGTCACTAAGTAACTGACACATGTTCCAACGGTCAGATTTCAAACACACACGACAACTTTACTTGGGCTACAAGCAAAGCTGACTTGTCCAACTCTGAACAAGATTCGCTCTCATAGTCTTCACTCGAAGACATAGGATTTTGGTTAAGCATCACTTCAGTCATTCTGACTGGTTTTCTTGGACCCCACTTAACAGTACGGTGGTTCCTATGACTCAACAAAGAAGAAAAAGAACTATGAAAGATCTAAGTCTTCGCGCTCCATAGTCTTCATGCGATGTCTTCTCTTGTCATAGTCTTCAATGTGAATGTCTTCACATACCACCTTTGACTTCATTGTCTTCATACATTTTTAGGGGTCATCTATGGTAGGAAAACCGAATCAATGAGGGACTTCTACCTGTGTTATCCTGCAATTCTCACAAACACATTAGTCCCTCAACTAGGTTTGTCGTCAATACTCCAAAACCAACTAGGGGTGGCACTAGATGCACTTACAAGTGCCAAAGAAAACCCCCTCCAGCAAGGTTTAGCACAGGAGGATGGAGAAACCAGCCCTCATGAGAGAGCGGCAGACAAAGAGGTTGAGGACGATAATTATATGCCTCCCTCCGAAGACGAGGCAAGCCTCGACGGCAACGAATTCGTCGTACCAGAGGATCCTATTGAGCAAAAGCGTTTCCAACGCAGGCTTATCGCCACGGCAAGAAGCCTCAAGAAAAAACAGCAACAACTCAGAGCTGATCAAGATTTGCTGGTTGACAGATGGACTGAAGTCCTTGCAGCCAAAGAGCATAAACTTGAACGTCCCTCCAAGAGTTACCCAAAGCGCAGGTTGCTACCCTGATTAGAGGAGGAAGCACTTGATGCAGCCGAACGGCCACCTCGTGGCTGCGACAGAGAGGCCTCCGGTCCTCCACTCAAGCCGCACCCCGTACCAAGGCACGGGAATATGCGCCGGACTTATGAGACATGTTGGAGGACAAGGCAAGGCAAACACGATCGATCTACGGATCGCGTGGGCACCCCACGGCTCGAGACGGTAAATGTCACGCCGGCCACACATTCGGCAGGGCCGAACACAGTAGACAATGCTCATTGGAGCTACGTCATGATATCGCCCAGTATAGAGGCGCCGCACACCCACTGTGCTTTACAGACGAAATAATGGATCATCAAATCCCCGATGGTTTGAAACTTGCCATCTCTCAGTATTGATAAATAGCCGCACAGAAGGTAATGTTTTAAATTCAAGCAGCATTGCTCAGCGCATATGAACAAGTTTTCAGCGCACAGGACAAACACGAGCGAGTTTTACTCAAAAATTACATCCCTAGTACATTCATTCGCCACAAGGCGGGCACCCTTCAGAACATCCTTATAGTAATTTTCGGGCTTGCGATGCTCTTTCCCCACTGGTGGCCCGTCCTTCACAAGCTTCTCCGCATCCAGCCTGCCCCAATGCACCTTAGCATGGGCAAAGGCCCTACGGGCACCTTCAATACAGATGGAGCGCTTGACGACTTCGAGCCTTGGACAGGCCTCCACCAGCCGCCGCACCAGCCCGAAATAGCTCCCAGGTAGAGCTTCTCCAGGCCACAGCCGAACTAGGAGGCCCTTCATGGCCTGTTCGGCCGCCTTGTGGAGCTCGACTAGTTGCTTCAGCTGGTCGCTCAGGGGCACGGGGTGTCCGGCCTCAGCATACTGAGACCAGAACACCTTCTCCGTCGAGCTGCCCTCCTCGGCTCGATAGAATGCGGCGGCATTGGATACACTCTGGGGAAGATCTGCAAATGCCCCTGGAGAGCTCCGGATTCGGGTAAGTATCAAGTAACTCACGTTTATGTGTTTACTTTGCATAAAGAATGCCTTACCCGCCGCTATCTTCTTCACCTCATCCAACTCCTGGAGGGTCTTCCAGGATTTGGCCTTGGCAGATTTGGCATTTTCAATAGCCACCGCAAGCTCGGACGCTTGCGTCATCGAGTCACGCTCCAAACTCTCATGTTTTTCCATGAGAGTCTGGAGCTCTTGCCGCACCTTGCCAACCTCGGCCTCATACTTCTCCCGCTCGGTGCGCTCCGAGGCCGAATTCTTCTCGGCCTCGTCCAGTGCTTGCTTAAGGGTCGCCACCTCAGACGTGGCCCCTCCAATAGCCATGATAATCCTGTCATTTTTTCGCAATTGCACCTTTTTTATATATATATTTTTAACAAGGTATTTCTTACCTTCATTGTCCTCGAGCTGCTTCTTGGCACGCTCGAGCTCTTGCTCGGACCTTTCGAGGTACTGCTTTAGCGTGTCCACTTCCGCAGTCAGTGCGGCGGACGCAAGCAGGGTAGCCTGCACACGCATATTGACTCATTTTTGTTAGACTCCTGCGAATTCTATTTGATCCTCTATTCGGCTTTTTCTTCCCGAACGCCAAACAGAGCATCAGGGGCTACTGTCTATGCGGTACTATTATTTACACTTTCTTTATTTACCTCGAAGCCTATCAAAAGGCTAGTACAAGCTTCAGTCAGTCCGTTTTTTGCGGACTGAACCTTCTGGACCACCGCACTCATAATAGCACGATGCTCCTCGTCGATGGATGCGCCTTGGAGCGCCTCCAGCATATTGTCCAGCGCCTCCGGTTGGACGGAGGCCGCCGGCATGGTGGACTTGCTCCTCTTGGAAGGAGGTTCCCCGCCGGACTCCGGAACCTTTGAAGGTTCCTGAGCGGTGTCCGGCCTAGAGCCGGACTTGGAGCCCTGGGGGGTTTCATCCCCTTTACTCCTGGAGTCCGGGAGGTCGCCTTGCGGCGCCTCCGGGACCACCTCCTCCCTGCTTGTAACCTATTGGGACAACACCTCGGTGTCGTTCGTAGGGCGGGGGGAGGAAGCCGTCGGAAGCGAGTTCACATCCGACTAGTCCAGTGAGCCGCTCGACGACGCATCGAGCCGGTCTTTGGGTGGGTTGCATAAGCATATTCGACATAAGGGAAAGCTGTGCAATAAACGAATACTATGAACTACTCCGGTATCTAGATACTTACGATTTTGCCAGGGGCTTGGCCCTGGGCTGCCACTCATCTCCACTGTCGTCGGCGTCGGCGGAGTAGTCCGGAGGAAGGGTTTTCCCCTTCTTGAACCCTCCGGCCTCCTCAGAGAGGGCGACCTTCCTTTTCTTCTCTCCTCCCGCTGGAGGGGGAGAGATCTCTTCTTCTTCCTCCTCGTCTTTGCGAGAGGAAGGCGCTTTGGGACCGTCGGATGATGAATCTGACACCTCCTGGCGCCGGGCGCTCTTTCGAGTCCCCGTGGCCCTTTTCATGGGCTTCTTCTCCGGCACCACATAGGGCACCAGAACCAGCAGCCTCGCCAAGAGAGCGTCCGCTGGGCCTTCGGGCAAAGTGGCTGGATAGTTGATCTGTCCGGACGTCACCTACCAATCCTGTCAGAGGAAAGGGAGCTTAGATCCCGCATAGAGTCAAACTATGGAAAACTGATACCCTCTAAAAGGAAAAAACAGCTTACCGCGAGCGCGTGATGCTGTGCGCTGAATCCGTGATCCTCGGTCGCGGACGCAGGAGCCTCGGCGCCCTTGAAAAGCATCCTCCAGGCATCTTCGTACGTCATGTCAAAGAGCCTGTTTAGAGTTTGATGCTGCGTCGGGTCGAACTCCCACAGATTGAAGGCCCGTCGTTGGCACGGGAGGATCATACGGATGAGCATAACCTGGACTACGTTGAGAAGCTTGAGCTTCTTGTCCACCAGGGTTTGGATGCATGTTTGGAGTCCGGTCAGCTCTCCTTTTTTACCCCCAGACAGGCCTGTCTCCTTCCAGGAGGTGAGCCGAGTAGGGGGGCGGATCGAAACTCAGGGGGTGCGACCCATTCGGCATCGCGCGGCTCGGTGATGTAAAACCACCATGATTGCCACCCCTTCAGGGTCTCCACAAAGGAGCCCTCGAGCCACAGCACGTTGGCTATCTTGCCAACCATGGCACTGCCGCACTCCGCCTGGCTGCCGCGCACCACCTTCGGCTTGACGTTGAAAGTCTTAAGCCATAGGCCGAAATGGTGGCGGATGCGGAGGAAAGCCTCGCACACGACGATAAATGCCGAGATGTTGAGGACGAAGTTCGGGGCCAGATCGTGGAAATCCAGGCCGTAGTAGAACATGAGCCCTCAGACAAATGGATGCAGAGGGAAGCCCAGTCCGCGGAGGAAATGGGGGAGGAATACCACCCTCTCATGGGGCATAGGAGTGGGGATGAGCTGCCCCTTTTCAGGAAGCCGGTGCGCGATGTCGCTAGCCAGATATCCGGCCTTCCTCAGCTTTTTGATGTGTCCCTCCGTGACGGAGGAGACCATCCACTTGCCTCCCGCTCCGGACATGACTGGAGAAGGTTGAGGTGGTAGTGCAGACTTGGGCGCTGGAGCTCGAGTGCGCAAGAATGGATAGGCAAAGGAGGAAGAAGGCGTGGGTGAAAAGGTGGATCCTTATCCCCTTATATGGGTGGACGTGACTACATGTACCGACCAGCCTGGTAAAACTCGCTTATCTCCAAGCGCCGTAATCAAAGGCACGGTTGGGTTACCCACGCCCGTATTGATGAGAATCCCAGAATAAGGGGACACGATCTCTGCTTTAACAAGACGTGCCAAGGAAACCGCCTAACATAATGCGCTAAGATGGGACAGTAAAACGGTTTGAATAAAAGCTTGGCCATGGTGTGATGTCACGCTACGGAGTACGTCAGCAGATTAGATTTGTGTAAATATTATTCTCTCTATGGCAATATGTGGAAACTTATTTTGCAGAGCCGGACATTATCTTTGTGTTCAAAATCTTCTATGAAGTACTTGGAGGAGGAACCCGCCTTGCAATGCCGAAGACAATCTGCGCGCCTGACTCGTTGTCATTGAAGCCTGGTTCAGGGGCTACTGAGGGAGTCCTGGATTAGGGGGTGTTCGGATAGCCAAACTATACCTTCAGCCGGACTCCTGGACAGACTCCGCCCCGTGTCCGGAAGGAACTTTCCTTGGCGTGGAAGGCAAGCTTGGCGATACGGATATGAAGATCTCCAGCCATTGTAACCGACTCTATGTAACCCTAACCCTATCTGGTGTCTATATAAACCGGAGGGTTTTAGTCCGCAGGACAACATACACATCAACAATCATACCATAGGCTAGCTTCTAGGGTTTAGCCTCTCTGATCTCGTGGTAGATCTACTCTTGTACTACCCATATCATCAATATTAATCAAGCAGGACATAGGGTTTTACCTCCATCGAGAGGGCCCGAACCTGGGTAAAACTTCGTGTCCCTTGCCTCGTGTTACCATCCGGCCTAGACGCACAGTTCGGGACCCCCTACCCGAGATCCGCCGGTTTTGACACCGACAGTGACCGAAGTTTGTTCGGAGTCCCGGATGAGATCACAGACATGGCGAGGAGTATCGAAATGGTCGAGACATTAAGATTGATATATTGGAAGGTTATATACGGACACCGGAATGGTTCTGAAGAAGATCTGGAATTTTTCAGAGTACCGGGAGGTTACCGGAACCCCTTCCGGAAGTTAATGGGCCTTTCGGGCCATAGTGGAGAGAGGGAGGCTGCCACAAGAGGTTCCCCCCAAGCCCAAACCTAATTGGACTAGCCGTGTGTGCTGCCCCCTCCACAGTTTACCACCTCGGTCATATTGTCGTAGTGCTTAGGCGAAGCCCTGCGCGGTTCACATCACCAACACCGTCACCACGCCCTCGTGCTGACGGAACTCTCCCTCGACCATCTACTGGATCAAGAGCTCGAGGGACATCATCGTGCTGAACGTGTGCTGGACACGGAGGTACCGTACATTCGGTACTTGAATCGGTTGGATCATGAAGATGTTTGACTACATCAACCACATTACTAAACGCTTCCACTTTTAGTCTACGAGGGTATGTGGACACACTCTCCCCTCTCGTTGCTATGCATATCCTAGTTAGATCTTGCATGATCAAAGGAGATTTTTTCAATTACTACATTCCCAAATAGTTGGATATACTATTAACCATGCTCTAAGCATGCCACATAAAGAAAACACTTAAATGAGATAAGTAATTCTAAAAAAACTTAATGAGAGAAGTTTACCCAAAGCATGAAGGAGTTTAGTTGTCAAAGATTTAAAGAGGTATGCTAATTTCTTTAATAGACTTTAGGACCCCATCTAAGCACGTACTAGCTTTTTAATAGTACTATGCATAATTTGGCAACGAGCGCTTTATATATGTACCACCTTTTTTCTTTAATTTCATCTTGTTAGTTTTGCTCCATAGCGCAATCCATCGATAATTCTATTGTACAAAAGTACATTTAGAAGGCGAGGGCGGGGCAGTCTCGCCTAGTCGGTTTGACAGAGAGGTGAGGGCTTTTGTGATTTGACGGCTCATTACTGCTGGAAGGTGGGGCCTTGTGATTTTACTGCTTGCATAATTGTTGCCGACGACCTCAGGAGGAGCAAAGAACCATGTGGTATACTCTAGTTTTGCACTAGAGGACTAGTACAATGGAGGAGCATGAAACACGGCAGCCCAGTGCGATATGGCGATAGAAATGATCTAATTTGCTAGTCATCGATCCCACGGCGCCGCTCATTAGCATTGTTCTATTTGTGACTCGCAGAGAGCATGACATATGCAGCGAAACACCCGAAGCAAAAGAAGAAAAACAGGAGCAAAAGAAGAAGGAAGGTTACCCCTCCCCCAAAAAAATAAGACACATACACAAGTCTGGGGCGCTACTCTCTACTTCATGAAGGGTTGCTAGCCGCAGAGTCCTAACTGCTTCTTTATCACCTCCACGACCTTCATCTCGCGGCGGCTCTCCTCCGCCATCTTCTTCATACTGTCAATGACACGGGATTTCTCGAGGCGAGTGTTCATCATCTCTTCCACGACCGCATTACGTGGCTTAACAGCAGTCGGGTGCTTGATGCATAGCTTCGCCAACTCCTCCTTTTGTTCCATGATGAGAGCATTCAACATCTTCACTAAGGTACTCCTATTCTCATGCATCTTCTTCCAGTTGGCGTTCTCCTCCTTTAATAGGTCGAGCTCATGGCGGAGCTTCGCCTTTTCCTCCTGAAGTTGCAGGACTTTGCCGGTCGCCTTCTTACATGAGGCAATGCTCTCCTTCAGCAGCTTCACCAAACTGGCGGTCAACTCCTCCTGCTTATTGAGCTGAGTGGGCATGTCGTCGAGGCTCTCCTTCAGTAGCTTGACCAAGCCGTTGGTTAACTCCTTCTGCTTATTGACCTGAGCGGGCATGTTGTCGAGGGATAATGACTCTAGCACCGTTAGCTCGACATGTTCGCCTCCGCGGCTAGTGCGCTCCTGGGAGCCCTCGCCCGCCCATGAGAGATCTTTTGAGGCCTCTGTGAAGCAGCGAGCCCTCTCTCTCTCTTTCCGCAGCCTTGGTCACCACTCCCTTGTTACTAGTAGTTCTCGGCCTAGAGCTCTGCACACCGGCCATGGCAAGGACGGACGAACAAGAAATATTTATGCGGAAGGTAGAGTAATTTTCGGCTAGGTAGTTCCCCTTTTTATAACCTACTAGCACTAGTACTGAAACCTGCATAGTGGGAACATGTTCAGGTTTGATACATAGGTGTGAACAGGTTTGCACTTAATTATAGCATGCTAAGTAGTACTACTTTTGATTGTGATGGGAACAAGCTAAAGATTAATTGATGGTTTTGGTTTCGTGTCAGGACCCCGATTCCAAGCCACATCGATCTAGCTGGTAACACCTCATATCACTTTGCGACCTCACGCACGGTATCGATCCCACGGGTGTCGCCTTACCATGGCCCGGGACCGTTTTCGCCTTTTGGCTCACGTATATGATAGTGTCGCTAGCATCCATATGACAGAGAACCCGAGCCGACATGGCTAGTCATGAACCCAAAGCGGCACAGACCTATGGAGACAGGCATACATGAATCACATCGAGCATGTCGGTCATCAGCGAGTGATTCCGGGCTATAGCACTGGGCTAACAGGACTCCAGGGAACCCGGGCTGTAGCAGGCTAGGCAGGACTCCGGATACCACCGCGTGACATTTCCCCGAAGGGACAGCCATAGGAACGAAGTGAAACACATGCCGGCCAGTCAAGTGTCCTGAGCAGTAGTGCTGGGCTAGCAGGACTCCGGTGAACCGGGCTGTAGCGGACTACTATGGCTCGAGGAACACTAGACTACATTTCCCCATAAGAAAGGCTGCCAAGGATAAACAACTAGATTGTCGGATCCCACTCATACCAAGCATTTCAATCATACACACAATATGCCCGATATGAGTACATACAACATGGCATCACAACAGAACTCTACAACTCAAGTACTTTATTTGAAGGCTCCAGAGAGCCATACATAACATGTTCATACAGATAGGGGTCACATGACTCGACACTCAAGTCATACAATCATACAAGCACATGCAGAAGCAACTAGTCTGAGTACAGACTCTAGAAAGAAAGAAGGCTTCTCGAAGCCTGTCTATCTACATAGGGCCCTCCATGGCCAGGATCACCACCTGGGTGGCTAGTCACTTGTCGACGCCAAGGTCTACGTAGAACCCATCGGAGGGGGCGGTGTTTTCGTCTGAAAACAATAATTAAGCAAACATGGCTAGTCACTCAGCAAGTCTTACATCAGAACCTAATATACATGCTCATTCTCAAGAAGGTGGTGGGGTTATTGCAGCAAGCCAGCTTTGACTCTTGGCTAAGCTATCCTACGGAACTTCATTAGTAAAATAGTTTTCGCACACGAGTCCACTACTCACCAACACAATACTCCACCGGGGATCCTCCCTCATCATCCTACGAGAGGGCCATCCTCGGTACTCACACTTATCTTGAGTCTTTTAGTAGTATCCGTTAACCTGTCTATGAACTGTATAGGCAACCAAGTAGTCCTTTACCGTGGACGCGGCTATTCAAATAGTTTTATACCCTGCAGGGGTGTACTTCGTCACACATGTTTCCACCACTTAGCGTCGGCACACGACATGTGCTCGGCAGACTTCAAGCGAAAACCGACGTGGGTGTAGACCACGACCTGACTAACCTCACAAGTCTCTAGTCCAGGTTTATCGCCTATTCAGGTTCCATCCGCAAGGAAATCCGGCCGGGGTGTCCTCAACAGCCCCAAACAATGTGTACATGGTTCCCGAGACACCAAACGGGCGACTCGGTACACCGTGCCACGGTGTATCTACCGCATCATAGCCCGGGTCAGGGCTATGCACGGCCGCCAACACATAACCTACAAACACCAGAAACTAGTTGCAACTCCTGGACAGAAGACGAGATGGGTCAGTAAGTCGAGCGGGGTCATATTTCAGGGCCCAATGTGTGGTAGTAACTGAATCTTAAATCACGCATACAGATCTCAGTTCTTATGGACGGCCTCAATGAAACAACCCACCATGCACTCCTACATGGCCTCTCATCGATACCTTTACCAAAACATGTTCAACACATCCCTCACATTACCGACATAAGCATTTCACCGTAGCCCATCACCCAGATGAACCAGACCTGACACAACTCTAAGCATAGCAGGCATAGCAAGGTAGGAATCACATACATGGCTCAATCAACTCCTACACATGCTAGTGGGTTTCATCTAGTTACTGTGGCAATGACAGGTCATGCAGAGGATAAGGGTTCAACTACCGTAGCACACAGCAGTTTGAATCGTGTTCTCTTAATGCAGTAAACAAGAGCAGAAGCAAGAACATGGGTTTGTATCGGAATGATCAATGGGTTGCTTGCCTGTTGTAGAGGTAGTAGGGTACTGCCCTTCAGACGGATACTCGGGGTTATCCTCGGAGGCAGAACCTACCACAAAAGACACACCGAACATAATCAACTCATGGCAATATGCAACAATATGATGCATGCTATGACATGGCAATATGAAAGTGTCTTGGCCTAATGCAAGCTAAAATAGAAGGGAATGAACTCATTTGAATCAAAGATTCAAATATTAGCTCATTAAACATCGCCTTATTAGTGCATTACCTTATTCTGCTTAAACAGCAAGGTAAACTTGTTTTGTCATGCATGAAACCATTACAGATGGATAGATTGAATTTTTCTGATCATTTTTCATATATAAATCTTTGCATTTGGAGCTATGGTTGATTTTCTATGATTTTTAGAAGTTTTGACTATTTTCTAGAATTTCCTATTAAAGAATAAATACAGTAATTGAATTAATGCGTCAGCACTGGTCACTGTGACGTCAGCGGGTCAAAGGCGCCAGCCCAGGTCAAACCTGACTGGTGGGCCCCTTCTGTCAGTCTCTCAGCTAACTAATAGAGTTGGTTAGTGTTTAGTTAGCACTAAACTGGGTTAGTTAGGCTCTGGGCCCGCATGTCAGTGAGAGAGGGGTAGTTAACGACGTCATTAACCTCTAACAAAGTGATTAGCTCTAATTTAAACTAATCTAAATTAATTAGGAGCCGGCACCACCAATCAGTGTCTCAGGCGGAGTCAAACTGGGGTCAAACCCCTGGTCAGCGGGGTTAATCCCGCCGGCGTTGAGTCACCGGCGAGGCCGAGACGGCGGAGGGCTTCGGAAATCGCCCACAGGCGACCAAATCGACCGCGGTTTGGTCCTACGCGTAGCAGGGGCTCGCGCGCGTCTAGTGGGGCAAGTGGGAGTAGCTGGGGTGGAGTGAGCTCGCCGGAGTCGAGCTCGTGGCGGCGGCCGGAGCTCGGCCGTTGGTGGTTTTGCTGCTGCAGCGAGCTAGGGGGAAAACGGATGTGCTAGCGAGGCGCTGCGAGGTGCGGGGAGTGTGTTAAGCACCTGCGCTTGACCAAATGGCCACCGGAGTGACGCCGGCGTCGAGCTCGCGCGACGGCGTGCTACGGTGAGAAAGGGGGCGGCGTCTACGGCGAGCAAACGAAGCAGGGAAGAGGGGGGATCAATAGAGGAGGTCACGGCGGTTGCAGAGCGCGTCTCCGCGGGCTCGGGGGAGGTCGGACATCGTCGGGGCGTTGCCGACGATCTCGGCAGACCGAGGAAGAAGAAGGCGTCAGGGAGGCGCTTGGAGGCGTCCGGCGTCGCGTGAGTCGATGAGGAGGTCGAGGACAGCAGCGCGGAGCTAATGGGCTTGTCGGAGGGGCGAGCGGGTGGCTCTGGTGACGACTACTGCGAACGGCGGCGAGGATCGCGCTCGGCCATCGCGGGATAGGGTGAGGGAGACGAGGGGGAGAGTGAGGAAGGAAGAGAGGGGGACGTGGGAGTCGGCGTGGCACCCTTGGACGTCTCCAAGGCGGCGGCAGAAGCAGGAGGTGGCCGGCGTGTGGCCGTGGGCACCGGCCACGCGCTCCTCGTCCTCCTGGCGGGAGGAGGAGGACGACTGGCAAGGCCAGTCGGCTGGGCCGAGCCAGGTGGGCTGGCCCAGCACAGGTGAGGCCCAGGTGGTTTCCCTCTCTCTCTTTTTTTTGATTTGTTTCTGTTTTCTATTTTTTCTGCAACTGTTGGGCTTTATTAAAAATACTAAAATGTTTCCAAAAATCCTGAAAATAATTGTGGGCTCTGTTTAGAATATTTCCAACAGCAAACATTTATTTCCAGAATTATTTGAGCATTTAAATTATTTTATAGCATTTAAATGCCCAAAATCAAATACTTATTATTTAATTCAATGACCTTCTATTGACCTAGAAAATTGTGCACCAATTTTGCCCGAGGTTCTAACCCAAGACAAAGAGGGTGAACTTTTTAGAAGGGCATTTCAGGTTCATTAAAAATAATTTTAGTAAACCCTAGTTGTTTCCAGGGGGGTGCTGGGGGTTCTGCCTTCCCCATTTCAAATTTAAGAGGAATTTAAACATGATGCACACTCTAATGCTTGAACTAACTAGGGTGTGACAACTCACCCCCACTCAAGAGAATATCGTCCCGAGATTTAGTATCCTCCGGGGAAGGTGGGGTACTCGAGTCGAAGGCGATCCTCCCTTTCCCAAGTGGCTTCTTTCTCGGAATGGTGTGACCATTGAACCTTGAGAAACTCGATATTATGACGTCGAGTGGTACGCTCGGCTTGATCAAGGATTCAAACGGGATATTCCTGATAGGAGAGGTTATCTTGTAGATCAAGCGTTTCGTGGTCCACTCCACAGATAGGATCCGCGAAGCAACGCCTGAGTTGTGAAACGTGGAAGACATCGTGAACTTTGGAAAGATGCGGAGGTAGTTCCAATTGGTAGGCAACTTCTCCTCGTTTGGCAAGAATGCGAAAGGGTCCAATGTAACGAGGAGCCAATTTGCCTTTGATACCGAAACGATGGGTTCCCTTTAACGGGGTAACCCGAAGGTAGGCCTTCTCGCCGACTTCATAAGTCATAGGCTTATGTTTACGATCATATTGATTCTTTTGACGAGATTGGGCTGTTTTCAATTTCTCACGAATAACGCGAACCTGCTCTTCTGCTTCCTGAATCATATCCGGGCCAAAGAGTTGCCTTTCCCCGGTTTCTGACTAGTTAAGAGGCGTTCGACATTTTCGTCCATAGAGAACTTCGAAAGGAGCCTTGCCCAAGCTGGCTTGATAACTATTGTTATAAGCAAACTCCGCGAATGGGAGGCAATTCTCCCAACTCATTCCGAACGAGATGACAGAAGCTCGGAGCATATCTTCCAGAATTTGATTAACTCATTCTACTTGACCACTTGTTTGAGGATGGAAGGCGGTGCTAAAGGAGAGATGAGTTCCCATAGCATTTTGGAAACTTTCCCAAAATCGAGAGGTGAAGAGACTCCCACGGTCTGAGTTAATTTCCAATGGAACACCATGAAGAGACACTATTCGGGAGATGTATAAATCAGGTAGCTAGCTAGCGGTGATACTCTCATGAACAGGTAGAAAGTGGGCTACTTTGGAAACTCGGTCGATCACGACGAAGATGGCATTATTCCCTCTCTTGGTCCTGGGAAACCCAGTGATGAAATCCATACTGATTTTATCCCATTTCCATTCAGGAATAACCAAAGGTTGAAGGGTGCCAGCAGGCCGTTGGTCTCTGCTTTAACACGACGACAAACTTCAGAATTAGCAATGTATTGAGCGATTTCTCTCTTCATCCTAGTCCACCAAAACCTCTGGCGTAGGTCTTGATACATTTTTGTACTACCGGGATGAATGGTGAGAGGGGATTCATGAGCTTCCTTAAGGATCAACTGGCGTAGATGTTGTTTCTTGGGAACCACCAAACGGTTCTCGAAGAAGACAACACCCCGCTTATCCATGGAAAAACATTTAGCAACTCCGCTAGCAATGTTTTCCTTAATCCGGGATATACCCTTATCACGCTTCTGGGCAGCTATGATTTGATCCATAAGGGTAGGTTTCGCCACTAGGGTGGATAGGAATCCTCGAGGAACAATGTGAAGATTAAGCTTACGGAATTCCTCCTGGAGAAGTGGTTGACTTTGTTGTAACATCAGGTTGTTACAATAGGATTTAC
The DNA here is from genome assembly GCF_018294505.1 of Triticum aestivum. Classification (NCBI taxonomy): domain Eukaryota; kingdom Viridiplantae; phylum Streptophyta; class Magnoliopsida; order Poales; family Poaceae; genus Triticum; species Triticum aestivum. The sequence goes on from NC_057809.1 coordinate 333,943,985, forward strand.
GACTTAGTGCATCAGCCATGACATTGGCTTTGCCCGGGGTGTAAGTTATTCCTAAGTCGTAATCTGAGATCAACTCGACCCAACGTCTTTGCCTGAGATTCAAATCTGGTTGGGTGAAGATATATTTCAAACTTTGGTGATCGGTGAAGATCTCGCAACGATTACCGAGGAGGTAATGTCGCCAAGTTTTAAGTGCATGGACTACAGCTGCAAGCTCTAGATCATGTGTGGGATAATTTTCCTCATGTGGGTGTAATTGCCGTGAAGCATAGGCAATTACCTGACGATCTTGCATGAGTATGCAACCTAGTCCTTGTCGCGAGGCGTCGCAATAGATAATAAAGTCCTTGGAGAAATCTGGTGGTACCAGTACGGGAGCAGATGTCAGGCGTCTTTTCAGTTCCTGAAAGCTGAACTCGCACTGTGGAGTCCACTCGAACTTTTTATCTTTCTTGAGGAGTTCAGTTAGAGGTTTAGCAACCTTGGAGAAATTCTCAACGAAGCGGCGGCAATAGCTCGCTAAGCCAAGGAAACTCCGAACTTGCTTGACCGTCTCAGGTGGAGTCCAATCAAGGACGGCTTGAACTCGCTCGGGATTGACAGCAATACCCTTACCAGAGATTACATGGCCTAGATAGGTCACTTCTGGCAACCAAAATTCACACTTGGAGAATTTGGCATAAAGGCGATGCTCTCGAAGTTTCATCAATACCAGCCTTAGATGTTCGGCATGTTCCTCTTCATTCTTGGAGTAGATGAGTATGTCATCGAGGTATACTACAACGAATTTATCCAAGTACTCATGAAGACCGAGTTCATTAACCGAGAGAAGGTAGCTGGGGCATTGGTTAAACCGAAGGACATAACGGTGTACTCGTATTGGCCATAACGAGTAACAAAGGCCGTTTTGGGAATGTCCCCGTTTCTGATTTTGATTTGATGGTAGCCCAACCTCAAATCCATCTTGGAAAAGACTGAGGATCCAGCGAGCTGATCATACAGATCGTTGATCCTGGGAAGCGGATATTTGTTCTTGATGGTGACCAAGTTGACAGGTCGGTAATCCACAACCATTCGATCCGTTCCATCCTTCTTCTTGACGAAGAGGACGGGGCAAGCCCAAGGAGAGGAACTAGGACGGATGAAACCCTTTTTCAAGGACTCATCGAGTTGGTTCTTAAGCTCGGCTAGTTCTAAGGGTGCCATCTTGTAGGGTCTTCTAGAAATTGGAACGGTTCCTGGAACAAGGTCTATCACAAACTCGACATCCCTGTCAGGTGGAACACCTGGCAGTTCTTCTGGAAAGACATCCGGAAAGTCTCGGACTACCGGAACATCCTCAAGGTCTGGAAGGGGGTTGGCATTTAGGGAGTAAAGCTGGCGCTTGGCCACTCGAGTTAAGACATTGACTGTCTTGCCCGATGGGTGAGTAAGTTGAACGGTTCTAGTGGCACAATCAATCTTAGCATAATGAGCTGACATCCAGTCCATACCCAAGATGATGTTTATGTCCGAGGACTTGAGAGCTATTAAGGATGCAAGGAAGACAAGTCTATCGACAAGAATTTCATTCCCATGGCTTACTCTAGAAGTTTGCCATTTGGAACCCGGAGTTTGAATTACCATGGAAGTGGGCATGTCACAGAATGTCGTGTTATGCAATCGAGCATAGTTCTCGGATATGAATGAATGAGATGCTCCAGTATCGAAAAGAACAGATGCCGGATGGCAGTTAACAAGGAGCGTACCAAGGACGACGTTGGGATCCTCATGAGCCTCCTCGGCTGAAACATAGTTGACATGGCCATGGGCAGTCGTGGCCGGCTTGGCGTAGAATGTCTTTCCCACGGGCTTACCACGACCAATGGACTTTCTAGTTTGATTGGGGTTGTTGTTCTAGGGACACTCTCGACTACAGTGACCCGGCTCTCCACACTTGAAGCATGTCACCACATTGGGGCGTGGAGCAGCATTAGCAGCGGGGCGACCATAAGGCTTGGGTGGTGCAAACTGCTGGTTGGGACGAGGCGCCTCAAAGGATGGCCTCGGGATGAACCTTGGTGGCAGTGCCGTGCTTGGGATCCACACCCGGCGCTTCTGAGCTCCAGAGTTGGATGAAGAGCCAAAATCAAGGGAGTGCTTGCGTGAAGCATCATAATCAGTCTGGCCTGTCTCAGCACTGATGGCTTTATTGACCAACTTCTGAAAGGAGGTGCACTCGTGTAGACAAAGATCGCGGCGAAGCTCAGGGCTAAGTCCCTTGCGGAACCTTGCCTGCTTCTTAGCGTCAATAGATACCTCTTCAGGGGCATAGCGTGCCAGATTCCCAAATTCACGACTATATGCATCCACAGTCAGTCTTCCTTGGGTGAAATTGCAGAACTCCTCCCTCTTGCGATCCATGAGACCTTCCGGAATGTGATGCTCATGGAAAGCCTCACTGAATTCAGCCCAAGTAGTGATTTGGCCGACCGGGTGCATAGCTTCGAAGTTTTCCCACAAAAGGCTAGCAGGGCCTTCGAGGTGATAGGCAGCATAAGTAACCTTGTCGGCTTCGGCTACGTTGGCAGAACGTAGCTTGTGGGTGATGCTGCGAAGCCAGTCATCCGCGTCGAGGGGCTCGACAGAATGGTTAAACTTTGGTGGGTACAGCTTGATAAAGTCATTGATTGACACTAAGTCATTTCGCTGATGGCGTGCAGTGTTCTGCTCAATCCGCTCTAGCAGGCGGTTAGTCTCACGCTTGTTTCTTTCCGCCTCCAGCATCACTTCGGCCAGAGAAGGCGGGTGAGGCAGATTTTCACCCCTAGCTGCACTGGCTTCCCCCTGCTCCGAGGCAGCAGGGTTGCTGCGGGTGTTGACCATCCTAGGAGAAAACAAGACAATGGTTTAGATAAGGATGGCTCAAACTTAGCAAGGAAGTGCAGAATGTAATGGATAACACGGAATGCAGAGATGTTCATCCGTATGTCATGGTAATATAAAACTGCCATATATATACCAACGGTCATACACATCATACATAGTTTAGTACAAGCCCAGGCTACAGTACAACTATGATGAAAGACGTTACATCTCATCGGAGGCATTCCAAGCTCCTATACATTATTTGTCTACACCTCCGGAATTGATTACACACAAAGTCATATTCCACAAGTCACGCAGGACAGTGGAGATACAACTACTACAATACTAGTGATACTACTACTAACTCAGACAGCTCCGTAGTAGTCCTCATAGAAGTCACCTCCATAGCCTGGAAGTTCAACGTGATCATCCGGGAACAGACGGTCCTGAGGAGCCTGTGGACCATAGGGGCTAGGATGAGGTCTTGGACCAACAAACGGTGGCCTGCGGGGACCACGGGGTGGGGTGATGCCTCCCACATCACGCCAATCCACCATGTCTGGCAGAGCAGATCTCACAGGATACAGATCCCTTGTATCCATACATCCAGCTTGCACCGCAGGTGCAAACCGAGTCAATGTGGCCCAATGATCAGCACGGGTATTGAAAAGCTCCAGCCTCAAGGCCCGATTCTCTCGGTCCTTATCTTCGAGCATCTCAGCAGTGGTACGAGTTAATGAGTCCTCCTGAATGGAGTCAACATAGATAGCCTGAAGATACCCTTGCGCTCCCGGAAGTGAAGCTGGCATGTAACGGAAGTCGGTGTTCCGAAGCAGGCCAGTCCGGACTCGCATGATGGTCATCATGGAATAGGCAGCATCCTGCACAACCATCTCAACAGTAACCCCGAGTCCATAGGAACAGTGAAGGGGCTCGGTAGATCCAGAATAAGAAGGAAATATCCTGACGGTGCAGAAATATTGGCTTTGATTAAGGTCGCGGAACTGCTCTTCGACAGTGTCTTCGGGATACCAATGGTAACCTGTCTCGATCATTACCCAGACTAACATAGCAGTATGACCGGGCACGTCGAGGCACCGGGTCAGGCGAACAACTTGGTTTTGAACACGGTTGGCCATCTGAAAGCACAACCACAATGCAAAGACATTAGAATTTCTAGGGAAAATTGGACAGCATAACAGCTGTAAATGCTCAGAAAAAGATTTGAGACATCCACAACAGTTCGCAATACCCCTCAACAACATCATATCAAGGTTCTGATTCAATTAGCAACATACTAAGAATAGTAGAAACTGATCTGGGACTTGTAACAACAATCCTATAAGCTACTACGGATTAGTAACACGTGAACCTGATAGAAGAAGAGAGCCTAGTCCTTAACCCACGTTGAATGAGAAGAGAATGACTCAGATCAGAGGCATAGGGTAAAGGAGTAAAAGAGCCTTACGTTCCCTCCCACAATCAATTCCCCTACATATAACTAAAGCATTTCTAGACTCGACATCGACCAGTTTGGCTCAACGAACCTACAGGCAGTCCGGCTCTGATGCCAACGCTGTCAGGACCCCGATTCCAAGACACATCGATCTAGCCGGTAATACCTCATATCACTTTGCGGCCTCACGCACGGTATCCCACGGGTGTCGCCTTACCATGGCCCAGGAACGTTTGCGCCTTTTGGCTCACGTATATGATAGTGTCGCTAGCATCCATATGACAGAGAACCCGGGCCGACATGGCTAGTCGTGAACCCAAAGCGGCACAGACCTATGGAGACAGGCATACATGAATCACATCGAGCATGTCGGTCATCAGCGAGTGATTCCGGGCTGTAGCACTGGGCTAACAGGACTCCAGGGAACCCGAGCTGTAGCAGGCTAGGCAGGACTCCGGATATCACCGCGTGACATTTCCCCGAAGGGACAGACATAGGAACGAAGTGAAACACATGCCGGCCAGTCAAGTGTCCTGAACAGTAGTGCTGGGCTAGCAGGACTCCGGTGAACCGGGCTGTAGCGGACTACTATGGCTCGAGGAACACTAGACTACATTTCCCCATAAGAAAGGCTGCCAAGGATAAACAACTAGATTGTCGGATCCCACTCATACCAAGCATTTCAATCATACACACAATATGCCCGATATGAGTACATACAACATGGCATCACAACAGAACTCTACAACTCAAGTACTTTATTTGAAGGCTCCAGAGAGCCATACATAACATGTTCATACAGATAGGGGTCACATGACCCGACACTCAAGTCATACAATCATACAAGCACATGCGGAAGCAACTAATCTGAGTACAGACTCTAGAAAGAAAGAAGGCTTCTCGAAGCCTGTCTATCTACATAGGGCCCTCCATGGCCAGGATCACCACCTGGGTGGCTAGTCACTCATGGACGTCAAGGTCTACTTAGAACCCATCAGAGGGGGCGGTGTTGTCGTCTGAAAACAGTAATTAAGCAAACATGGCTAGTCACTCAGCAAGTCTTACATCAAAACCTAATATACATGCTCATTCTCAAGAAGGTGGTGGGGTTATTGCAGCAAGCCATCTTTGACTCTTGGCTAAGCTATCCTACGGAACTTCATTAGTAAAATAGTTTTCGCACACGATTCCACTACTCACCAACACAATACTCCACCGGGGATCCTCCCTCGTCATCCTACGAGAGGGCCATCCTCGGTACTCACACTTATCTTGAGTCTTTTAGTAGTATCCATTAACTTGTCTATGAACTGTATAGGCAACCAAGTAGTCCTTTACCGCGGACGTGGCTATTCAAATAGTTTTATACCCTGCAGGGGTGTACTTCGTCACACATGTTTCCACCACTTAGCGTCTGCACACGACATGTGCTTGGCAGACTTCAAGCGAAAACCGACGTGGGTGTAGACCACGACCTGACTAACCTCACAAGTCTCTAGTCCAGGTTTATCGCCTATTCAGGTTCCATCCGCAAGGAAATCCGGCCGGGGTGTCCTCAACGGCCCCAAACGATGTGTACATGGTTCCCGAGACACCAAACGGGCGACTCAGTACACCATGCCACGGTGTATTTACCGCATCATAGCCCACCCCTAGGGTCAGCGCTACGCACAGCCGCCAACACATAACCTACAAACACTAGAAACTAGTTGCAACTCCTGGACAGAGGACGAGATGGGTCAGTAAGTCGAGAGGGGTCATATTTCAGGGCCCAATGTGTGGTAGTAACTGAATCTTAAATCACACATACATATCTCAGTTCTTATGGACGGCCTCAATGAAACAACCCACCATGCACTCCTACATGGCCTCTCATCGATACCTTTACCAAAACATGTTCAACACATCCCTCACATTACCGACATAAGCATTTCACCCTAGCCATCACCCAGATGAACCAGACCTGACACAACTCTAAGCATAGCAGGCATAGCAAGGTAGGAATCACATACATGGCTCAATCAACTCCTACACATGCTAGTGGGTTTCATCTAGTTACTGTGGCAATGACAGGTCATGCAGAGGATAAGGGTTCAACTACCATGGCACACAGCAGTTTGAATCGCGTTCTCTTAATGCAGTAAACAAGAGCAGAAGCGAGAACATGGGTTTGTATCGGAATGATCAGTGGGTTGCTTGCCTGTTGTAGAGGTAGTAGGGCACTGCCCTTCAGACGGATACTCGGGGTTATCCTCGGAGGCAGAACCTACCACGAAAGACACACCGAACATAATCAACTCATGGCAATATGCAACAATATGATGCATGCTATGACATGGCAAGATGAAAGTGTCTTGGCCTAATGCAAGCTAAAACAGAAGGGAATGAACTCATTTGAATCAAAGATTCAAATATTAGCTCATTAAACATGGCCTTATTAGTACATTACCTTATTCTGCTTAAACAGCAAGGTAAACTTGTTTTGTCATGCATGAAACCATTACAGATGGATAGATTGAATTTTTCTGATCATTTTTCATATATAAATCTTTGCATTTGGAGCTATGGTTGATTTTCTATGATTTTTAGAAGTTTTGACTATTTTCTAGAATTTCCTATTAAAGAATAAATCCAGTAATTGAATTAATGCATCAGCACCGCGTCACTGTGACGTCAGCGGGTCAAAGGCGCCAGCCCAGGTCAAACCTGACTGGTGGGCCCCTTCTGTCAGTCTCTCAGCTAACTAATAGAGTTGGTTAGTGTTTAGTTAGCACTAAACTGGGTTAGTTAGGCTCTGGGCCCACATGTCAGGGAGAGAGGGGTAGTTAACGACGTCATTAACCTCTAACAAAGTGATTAGCTCTAATTTAAACTAATCTAAATTATTTAGGAGCTGGCCCCACCAATCAGTGTCTCAGGCGAAGTCAAACTGGGGTCAAACCCCTGGTCAGCGGGGTTAATCCCGCCGGAGTTGAGTCGTCGGCGAGGCCGAGATGGCGGAGGGCTTCGGAAATCGCCCACAGGCGACCAAATCGACCGCGGTTTGGTCCTACGCGTAGCTGGGGCTCGCGCGCATCTAGTGGGGCATGTGGGAGGAGCTGGGGTGGAGCGAGCTCGCCGGAGTCGAGCTCGTGGCGGCGGCCGGAGCTCGGCCGTTGGTGGTTTTGCTGCAGCAGCGAGCTAGGGGGAAAACGGACGTGCTAGCGAGGCGCTGCAAGGTGCAGGGAGTGCGTTAAGCACCCGCGCTTGACCAAATGGCCACCGGAGTGACGCCGGCGTCGAGCTCGCACGGCGGCGTCCTACGGTGAGAAAGGGGGCGGCGTCTACGGCGAGCAAACGAAGCAGGGAAGAGGGGGGATCGATAGAGGAGCTCATGGCGGTTGCAGAGCGCATCTCCGCAGGCTCGGGGGAGGTCGGAGGTCGTCGGGGCGTTGTCGGCGGTCTCGGTGGACCAAGGAAGAAGAAGGCGTCGGGGAGGCGCTTGGAGGCATCTGGCGTCGCGTGAGTCGATGAGGAGGTCCATGACGGCAGCGCGGAGCTAATGGGCTTGTCAGAGGGGCGAGGGGGTGGCCCTAGTGACGACTACGGGGAACGGCGGCAAGGATCGCGCTCGGCCATCGCGGGAGAGGGTGAGGGAGACGAGGGGGAGAGTGAGGAAGGAAGAGAGGGGGACGTGGGTGTCGGCGTGGCACCCCTGGACGTCTCCAGGGCGTTGGCAGAAGCAGGAGGTGGCCGGCGTGTGTCCGCGGGCGCCGGCCACGTGCTCCTCGTCCTCCTGGCGACAGGAGGAGGACGACTGGCAAGGCCAGTCGGCTGGGCCGAGCCAGGTGGGCTGGCCCAGCACAGGTGAGGCCTAGGTGGTTTCCCTCTCTCTCTTTTTTTGATTTGTTTCTGTTTTCTATTTTTTCTGCAACTGTTGGGCTTTATTAAAAATACTAAAATGTTTCCAAAAATCCTGAAAATAATTGTGTGCTCTGTTTAGAATATTTCCAACAGCAAACATTTATTTCCAGAATTATTTGAGCATTTAAATTATTTTATAGCATTTAAATGCCCAAAATCAAATACTTATGATTTAATTCAATGACCTTCTATTGACCTAGAAAATTGTGCACCAATTTTACCAGAGGTTCTAACCCAAGACAAAGAGGGTGAACTTTTTAGAAGGGCATTTTAGGTTCATTGAAAATTATTTTAGTAAACCCTAGTTGTTTCCAGGGGGTGCTGGGGGTTCTGCCTTCCCCATTTCAAATTTAAGAGGAATTTAAACATGATGCACACTCTAATGCTTGAACTAACTAGGGTGTGACATTTCGAGGCCCGAAATGGCTCCCGATGAGTTTCCTGGAACACAAATTTCAAGTACTAATTCTCAAATGCGGTCGCACAAGTCAGTGATGTAACTAGTCGTACATGTCAGACCAAGCCGATGTGTCTCCCTTCGATGAGACACGAGTCCGACCGACAGTTTGTTGGTGCGACCGACCGTCTAGTATTACGCGACGGAGACTTGTGGTTGTGGCTTCGAGTGATCGTCACGACCAAGCATTCAAAAACTCGTGATAAATTAATTACCATCTTTTTCCAAATGACCATGTATTTTCTCACAAATACAATACCGCCATGGCGCCGCAAGTTCACTCCAGCAGCAACCGAGCAGGTCACTGCATCATTGGCGGGGAAGGAGGGCAGCTCACCTCGCCTACGATGCATCCGCGGTGCCGCTGCCATAGCTGGCTCCGCGATTTGGCTTCTCCTACCACTCATTTGAATAGTTGCACCAGCTGCTCATCCCATCCCGCAGGCATGCGTCTTCTTTACTTCGCAGTCGACTCCGTGAAAATGATCTCTCCCATTAGCCCCAGCTCGAAATCAACGCGACGCTACCAGTTGCTGACATCCCTTAGCATCTCTCCCCTGAGATCGACTTGTGCCTCTGCCTTGTGCTTCGCCAGGCGTAGCTCCTTTGAACTTCTCTCCAATAGATGCGATGCTTCCTCGATCTGATTTTCCCTTACTGCCCACCACCTGCAAAGCAGCCCCGGCATGTCCTCCGGCGCCACCGATCTATGATTCCACAACAATGGATCCTCTCTGAAACACATGTGGGTTTCACTCAAAGGAGGCTGTGCTGCGAGCCGCAGTGAGAGGGCAGCCCGCTAGATGCTGGGATCTAAGGGATTATCCAGGGCGGGATCCCCCATGGCGGGATCTGGTGCGCGAGGCGGGGATCCATAGTACTACTCCACTCTGTCCATATTTAAATACAAAGGCCACCAACAGTAACCCGGGAAAAAATTGATCATGTTGCATGCATCCTAATTTATTGGCCCCCTTTGTATTTTGTGCCAAAAATTGACAAAAATTTGAACTAAGAAAATGTTAATGCATATGACCAAAAATTATATAATTGGAATCACATTTGAACATAGTTTTCAATGATATTGCTTTTTATAACATGCATAAATATTGTGCAACTTAAAATTATGGTCAAAATTTGGCACAAAATTCGAAGGAGACCAATGGAAGTAGCACTCCATGATTTAACTACTCGCATGCACGCAGTGGAGTAGTAATGTCATTCCCAACTTCCTCCCTCAGTTCCGCTCAAATTGCATGTGTTGTATTAATTGACCATCCATTAAGTGAATGACTTTACACACGTCAAATTATCACATCGGGTGGATCTTCGTACAAAAATGTGTTCCACCGTGTACCCTCCTGTGCGTGCAAGGGAATGAGTGTGTGCATGCACATCTTCACTTTTCATGGACGTACTCCACCAGTGTGCATGGGAGAGGACGAGTACATTATTCTAGAATCAGCAGCGCATCACTGTGTCGCGGGAAACCACATCCACCTATGGGACAAAGGGTCCCTTGCTGGTTTGGTGGGGGGGGGGGGTGGCACGTTACACAAAGAGCAGAGGAGCGTGGAACAGCACGACACAGATCACACGGGCAGCCTTTACCCAGGTTCGGGCTACCGTGAGGCATAAAAACCCTATTCTTGCTTTAGTGGATTGATGGCGGAAAAATGGTGGTGAGCGCTACACGCTTGCCCGGCAGGGTTGCCTCGAGGCAAGAATGGCTACGCGCTTATGAATGTGTGAGGGAGTGGATTAGCCAACCCTTTCTATGGCTACCTTAGGCCTCCTTTTATTGACAAAGGGGTCACCACAGTGGAAAATCAGTCATTATGCACTGATTAGATAGCAAACAGTGCTATCATACCTAACTATGCAGGCTGACAGAGCGCATTAAATGCGCCTCTCAACGTCACATCAAAGCTCGCCCGGCAAGCTCTTTCGGGCTGTTTTGCTTGCTTCATACCTGCTTGCTCGACACGATGCATGACGGGTGTTGCTTGGAGGTGTTTTCTGTAGGTAGTGGCTGCCATGTGGCAAATAGTAGCCACTTAGTCACTTTGGAGCTTGACATCGCACTGATCGACGAGGTGCGTCGTGATGAGGTGGTGCGGTGAGGTGGTTCTGCCTCCGTATGCCCCAGCAGGCCTGCTGGGGTGACCCGAAGGCTTGCTTCCGGGGTGGCCCCGTCCTTGCCAGGATGGCATGCCCGGCAAGGGAGGTTTCTCCCTTAGCAGTATCTCGCTTCCCTGGCTTAGTCTTGGTCATGTTGTGCAGCATGCTGGTCCCTTAAAGAACTGATATCTTGTGCCCTGCTCTTGAGCTTGGTGCTGTTAATCTTGTTCTCGTGCATGTGGGCTTCATCATCCATGCACGAGTAAGGGGAAAATATATGCCCCTATTTAGTTTCCCCGACATAAGCCCCCGGGCCTGAGCCATACGTGTCGCGCGGCGCGTTGGGTTAGGCCCCAAACAGTGCACGGACACGTGGCAGGAGAAGGTTGTGCATGTCGGTTTGCCATGATGACCAGTCAATCCAACATCCTCTTCGCGTAAATACTGCGAGCTGTGGGGTCGTGGGACTGTTGCAGTTAAGGTAAAATGGTAAATTTCTGAAGCGTGGCGCCCCCGCTCCACACTTTTTCCCACTAATACATGGAAAGGCGGAGCGGCACGATTCACTTGTCGCCTGTCCTAACCTCCGATCATCTTCCTCCGCAAGCCCAACAACTTCCCCTTCTTTCTATCCCATGTCCGCCGCCGCCCCCCTCACCGGATTCCTTCTCCCATTCACACTGCGGTCTGCGAAAATGGGGAAGAAATCTGCAGTATAAGGGAAGCAAATGACCACGACGAAGGAGGTGGTTGCCAAGGGAAGCAAGAGGGCAATGGAGCTGGACAAGAAGCAGAGGGGAGGCGTCGTCTTCTTCCCGTCGAATTTGGATGGCCCGGTTCTGCAAGCAAGTTACAGGTACCTGTGGGGGAGGGAAGTCCCGAAAGGGCATGGAGCGCCTAAGGGTTTGGCGAAGGGGGAAGAGGATCTGCCCAATTGATACTGATTCTTCCGCGTGCTAGTTTATCTGTGGCCTCTGTCCCCTTTCCCTAAATTCTTTAAGGCGATTATGGCAATTTATGGATTCCACCTTCTCGACTTCATGCCGAATGCAATGGCGACTATGGCCATTTTTGTTCATAAGTGTGAGAATTTCATTGGAGTCACCCCAAATATTGATTTGTTCAGGCATTACTTCGTACCACGGGTGGAGAAGAAAGCTCACCGCTCCGGGAACATCAGCTGGTTGCCACGGATGGCAAGGAAGGTCTGGGATTATATCCCTGGTAAGCAGCGTGAGAGGTGGGATGAGTGGAGAGGATACTGGTGGTGGATCCTGGATGAGGAAGCTCCAGAGTTCTGCGAAGCACGGACAGTGTGCGTCAAGCACAGCAAGGAATGGAGCGCATTCGGCCTCACCAATGATAGGCTGCGCCCGACAGTAAATAGGATCACACGCCTGAAGGCTGCCAGGCTAACCATTGAGCACGTGGGAGTAGATTTTCTCCTTCGCCACATCTCGCCACTACAGAAGAGGGACAGACCTACCTGGTTGTATGGTGATGCTGAGGATAGGATGAGGCTACTCCTAGGTTTAGCTAATAACTTGTCTGTTTCCAGCCACGCCTGGTTGTGTGACCAGTTGTTTGGCTGCTTTGAGTTGTTCAAGCTCCCGGCAACTGTCATCCCTCTGATTATCAATTCTTCCCATGATCAGATGCTGAAGTGGATGCCAGATTGCAACGCTCATGGAGTGGCAGGTGATTGGTGGCTCCCTACTCTCGACAAAGAACTCAAGTGGTCCAGTGCCCTGGTGGAGAAGGTCACTAGGGTTGAGACCGGTATGTACAAATGCATCTCTTTGGTGGAGGTGGCGTATATCAGGAGGAGGATTGAGGAGGACAAGTCCGCCCGAATCATGGAGATGACAAGGGCCGCGAAGGCCGGGAAGGGAAAAGGAAAAATTGAGGGTCCGGGTTCCTCTCATGGTGGCGGTGAGACACATGCCATGGAAGAGGCTACCGGGGTAGATCTTGCCGGGGACGGGACTTCCGAGCTCGATGCACTAGCCATCATGGTAGCAGAGCTCCAAGAGGAGGATGAAGTTGGTGAGGTAGCAAAGCTCGAGGCGGATTGGCTCGTGGCTGGACCTCAAGCCCCCGAGCCGATTTTGAATTAGAGTCCCCGTAGGCGTGCTGCTAACCGAGGAGCGGTGGCTCCAAATCTCGCACCTGCCGCCAAGAGGGTGAAGAAGACCACCACCAAAATCACCAAGACTGATGTGGTGTGTCATTAGTCTCCTTGCCTTGTCGGGATCAAAGCTTCCCCCGCCAAGCAATTGGCGAATATGGAATTCAATTCCAGCTCTCATTCTGGCTTGAGCTCTTCACAGAGCTCGTCTTCATCGGAGCCCCCGACATCCGAGCTAGAGTTGGGGCTGCCAGAGAGCTCCGCTCCTCCATCCCAGAAAAGAAGCAGGGCATCCTTACCTCCCATGGAGTTTAATTTGAACTCCATGCTCATTGATGAGAAGTAAGGAAGATTTCCTTTCTTGTAAATAGCTTCAGTATACTTGATTATCTTTGCTGACTGACCTCTTGTTTTCTTGTCGCTAGCAGAGAGGTGGAGGAGCATACGGAAACCCTCATCCACCAGTCGAAGAGGCCTAGTGCACCTGGTCGTCAAAGACTGTCGAGAGCCTGGGCTTGGCGAGGAGCACTATGGGAGATCCCACACCCAGTCCCCAGCCCAGGCCCTGGCCTAAAGGTGGAGGGCAGGTCCCCTCTAGCATACATGACGGAAACAAGCTCCCCATCCCCTCAGCTGGAGGAGGCGGCGAGACGACGCAAGAAGAGTTTCCCCTAGAAGGGCAGGTTCCTCCCACTACCCCAGTCGAAGAACCGCTGGCGAGGCCCTCAGCAGATGAGACCACTCAGAGTGCTACCGCAACTGCTGCGGAAGGGGGTGAAGTTCATGGCCCGGCAGCTGATGTTGCCGGGGAAACTGAAGCCCCTACCTGGTAGACTTCGCCAGGTACTTAACTTTTTCTCTTCTTCCTTCTTCCTTGTGCATATCGCCTCTCCATATATCCCGGCAATCTAAAATTTCTGCCTTTTTGCCTTTCGCTTGTCTTCTCTCCTGTAGTCCTTCATGTCGAAGAACCAGAGTTACTGGAAGAAGTGGCCATCATAGGGAGAGCTGCCACGGACGAGGCCATCAAGATTGCCACTGCGGAGGGACAGGGCCTCATTGCTGAGAGTGCCCATGATTCCTCGGCAGTGGTGGAGCATGCTTCGGAGAAAGCCCCAGAGGTGGAAGTGGTGGTTGAGGGGAAGATTCCTCTCCAAACCATGGATCCCCTTCCCTCCCCTGAGCCCATGATGGGGACCTCACCATCCCCCTCAAGTCAGCTGGCACTAGTGCTGGCGCGGCCTGGGACTAGAGCCCCCAGCCCGTCAATGGCGACGGGTGCGGAGCTCGGCTAAGAGCTTCAGCGCATCCTGGCACCGCTGCATCAAGGTGTTGGAGAGGCGGATGATTCAGTTGCCATTGCAATTGCCTCGTCTTTCCTGGAGTCCATGGCGACGGGTGTTAAGGAAATGCAGGCCCGACATGATGAGAACTGGCAGGTGCTCAAGAAGCGGCGCGAGTGTGCTCGCAGGGTGGACTTGAAGCTGAAGGAAAACTGCTTGGAGCTACGCGAATGGCACGGCAAGCAGTTCAAGGTGCTTATGAGGCAGCAATAGGTGCTCCTGATGATGAGGGAAGATATCATGGCCCGCGAGGTGCGCCTGGCGGACTGCAAGGCATGCCTGGATACCAGAGAGCAAGAGATCTCTCTCCGAGAGGAGAAGCTTGGAGCCGCTCCTCGTGCCAAAGATGATGATCTGGAAGCCCTCGTACATCAATGTACCAAGGAGCCGGAAGACAAGCACAAACCTGCCCTGGATGCCCTCACGACTGATTTTGTCGCTCGGTAGAAGAAGCTCACTGATCATCTAGCTACTGCATCCACTGGGAAGACTGATCTCGACCAACAGATGACCAAGAAAACCAAAGAGCTTGCCGTGAGCACCAAGGAGGTGGAGGCCCTCAAGGAGGAAGCGTGAAAGACGGAGGTTCTCCTATCCGACGTGCAGTTGTAGCTTTCCTCCAGGACCCACAGTCTTGAAACCGCCAATGGCACCATCACTGATCTGAAGGCCAGGGTTGGTTCCTTGGAAAGCGCGGCAGAGTCCAAGGGAAGCCGCCAGCAGCAACTGTCTAGAGATCTGGACAATGCCCATCATCTCTAGAAGGATGCAGAAGACAAGCTGGCGAATCAATATGAGCCACTCAACCTCTGTATCAGGAGCCTGATTGATATAGCAATGCATCTTGCTGCCCAGACCATAGTGATCGGCATGGATGGGCTAGTTTTTTCGGTCAACAGGCATGAGGTCCCCAGCATCAAGCTGGGAGTTTTCTTCAACGAGATGATCGATAAGCTGAAGGTGCATGAAGAGGGGAGGGCCAAGCGCTTCGCGACCGAGTCATGGAAGCTCGCCCACGACGCCCTCCTCATGATCTTGAGCAACATCGCCTGCCACCATCCGGATCTCAACCTTGATGACGGGTTCAGGAAGCCGCCGGCGGGTGCCGATGTCTCAGCTGCCAAGGAGAAAGCTGCCCCTCGGGCCGCCAAGGTCCTCCACGTCCCAACGGCTTCACACAGTTATGCCTTGTATTTACGTACCGTACTGTCTAATGCTTGCGTGGAACTAATGTCATTTGCTTAATCTTAAATGCACATGTCGCGGGAAACCACGGCCACCTATGGGACCAAGAGTTCCTTGCTGGTTCGGGGGGGATGGCACGTTGCACAAAGAGCAGAGGAGCGTAAAACAGCATGGCGGAGATCACACAGGCAGTCTTTACCCAGGTTCGGGCCGCTGTGAGGCGTAAAACCCTACTCTTGCTTTGGTTGATTGATGGTGGAAAATGGAGGTGAGCGTAACACGCTTGCCCGACAGGGTTTCCTAGGGGAGAAACGGCTACATGCGTATGAGCATGTGTGGGGGTGGATTAGCCAACCAACCTTTTCTATGGTTGCCTTGGGCCACCTTTTATAGACAAAGGGGTTACCATAGTGGCAAATCAGTCATTATGCACTGATTAGATAGCAAATAGTGCTATCATACCTAACTCTGTAGGCCGAAAGAGCGCATTAAATGCACCACTTAACGTCATACCGTAGCTTGCCCGGCAGGCCCTACCAGGCTGTTTTCCTAGCTTCGCGCCTGCTCGCTCGACACGTCGCAGGACGGGTGTTGCTTGGAGGTGTCCTCTATAGAAAGTGGCTGCCATGTGGCAAATAGCAGCCACTTAGTCACTTTGGAGCTTGACACCGCACCGATCGACGATATGCATCGTGGTGAGGTGGTGCGGTGAGGTGGTTCTCCCCGCGTAAGCCTCGGAGGGCCTGCCGGGGCGACCTGAGGGCTTGCTTCCGGGGGTGGCCCCATCCTTGCTAGGCTCGTCTGCCTGGCAAGGGAGACTTTTCCCTTAGCAACACCTTGCTTCTCTGTCTTAGTCTTGGTCCTCTTGTGCTGCATGCTGGTCCTTTGAAGAACTGATCTCTTGTGCTTCGGTCTGACCTTGGAGCTATTATCTTGCTCTCGTGCCTACGGGCTTCATCGTCTGTACACGAGTCAGGGGAAAATATATACCCCTGTTTATTTTCCTCGACATTACAATTTATCCACCTGAGATTTTATGTTTGTGTTCGTACGATTGGTCCTTATGTATGTTCTGGTTGCTTGCCGGTATCATATTGCCGCAATTGTCATAAGGGTCCGGCCCTTAACACTCATCTTGGTGTGGATGCGTCCCGGCAAGTTTTTCCTTGGTAGTTCTCGACGCAGCCGCTCATTCTACGAGCGAGGCTCTGGACAGAATGAGGGTGCAGACAAAGACCTAGCTAGGGTACCATCACAGGAAGGATTTCATGGTACGAACACTTACTAATGCCAAGGGATAAACAAATGCAAAAATCTAAGATGCATTAAGAAGGAGTGATTGTGTGGACTTAGCTTTTGTTCTTGTTCCTTCCCATCCCTTCCGACTCCGTGCATTTGGTGTGCTCATGATGTTCGGAAAGACGGAGGTCAAGCGAATAACTTTCTAGTTCCCGGCAGAGACCAATACACGTCATGCGTGTCTGGCGAGTGGTGGAATATGGTGTCGGGCTTTCCCGGTACGTCCTTCTCCTCCCCACTCTTGTCGAATAATGAAACAACGGCTGGCGCAAGAGTCACGCTAGTGCAGACGGCGTTGCCGGAGCATGCTTTCCATGGCATTGATCAATGGATTCGTACCAACATTTTACTCAAGGTTTCCCCGAAAAACGGGAAATGCTGAACTAAGCATCGCGTGGTTCTTATCGACATTGACAATGCCAGGCCAGAGCAGCTTGATTGTTAACAAAGGAGAGAGATGGAAAAGAGGAACCTCGTGCCCGCCCCCTTGCTTCTTTTCCCCGAGCGGTGCCCAAGCGGCGGTCACGCCGCCTGGGCTTCATGGGAGGAGCATATCAGCACCGTCACTAATCTTCACTACGGCTATGGCCGTGGTGGGGATGAGATGACGAACAAAGCAGGTGCAGGGATGTCTTTGCTCCCCCGCTTGTCTTCATATCTCCACGGGTGCCACTAATGCCAAAAGCTTTGGCTGGCTGCCATGGATACGACGCAGTACTCACCCTTTCAAGTTCGCGCAAGTGATCCCCCTACATGGAGCGCCAAGGGTCCCTTGCTGGTTCGGCAGGCGGGATGGCACGTTGCACAAAGAGCAGAGGATCATGGAACAACACGACCGAGATCATACGAGAAGTCTTTACCCAGGTCTGGGCCGCCGTCAGGCGTAAAACCCTACACGCTTGCCGAGCAGGGTTGCCTCGGGGAAAGAATGGCTACGTGCGTATGAATGTGTGAGGGAGTGGATTAGCCATACCTTTCTACATCTGCCTTGGCCTCCTTTTATAGACAAAGGGTTCACCACATTGGCAAATCAGTCATTATGCACTGATTAGATAGCAAACAGTGCTATCATACTAACTCTGCAGGCTGACAGAGCGCATTAAATGTGTCGCTCAATGTCACATCAAAGCTCGCCCAACAGGCACTTCCAGGCTGTTTTGCTAACCTCATAGGACATGTGTTGCTTGGAGGTGTTTTCTGTAGGAAGTGGCTTCCATGTGGCAAATAGCAGCCACTTAGTCACTTCGGAGCTTGACACCGCACCGATCGATGATGTGCATCATGATGAGGTGGTGCGCTGAGGTGGTTCTGCCTCCGTAAGCCACGACAGGTCTGCTGGGGTGACCCGAAGCCTTGCTTCCAGGGGTGGCTCCATCCTTGCCAGGCTCACATGCCCGGCAAGGGAGGTTTCTCCCTTAGCAGTATCTTGCTTCCTTGGCTTAGTCTTGGTCCTCTTGTGCTGCATGCTGGTCCCTTGAAGAACGTATATCTTGTGTTCTACTCTTGAGTTTGGTGTTGTTAATCATGTTCTCATGCTGGTCCCCTGTCTTCACCATTGTGCGCGCATCTGAGAGGTGAAGCGGAAGGCATTGATGATGAGAGGGAGATAATGGATAGATAATCTGTGTTTATTAGCTATGTAGTCCTATATAGAGAGGTAGATTGATCGATGTGTATGTGGGAAAGAGGGTGAGCCCTCACTAGAGATATATATATATATCGGTCAGTTTGTGTGGAAAACCGGGAAAGACCTAGCTATATATATGCACATGTAGAGGAACATTCACGTGAGAGATAAAGAATGCCCGAAGTGATGAAGAGGGGGAGGTGTGTGTGTGCATGCTTGGCAGACCGACCTGAAGAAAAAGATTGCATGTGTGTGATGGATAATGCCGAGTGGTAGTTGTTGGTGTCAAAACCGGTAGATCTCAGATAGGGGGTCCCGAACTATGCGTCTAAGGATCGAAGGTAACAGGAGGCAGGGGACACAGTGTTTACCTAGGTTCGGGCCCTCTTGATGGAGGTAATACCCTACTTCCTAATTGATTGACTTTGATGAGTATAGGGGTTAAAAGAGTTGATCTACCACGATATTGTAATGGCTAAACCCTAATTGTCTAGCCTGTATGATTATGATTGCCCCTACGGACTAAACCCTCCGATTTATATAGACACCGGGGGGGCTAGGGCTTGTACAGAGTCGGTTTACAGAGAAAGGAATCTTCATATCCGCATGCTAAGCTTGCCTTCAACGCCATGGAGAGTCCCATCCAGACACGGGGAAATTCTTCCATCTTGTATCTCCACGGCCCATTAGTCCGGCCCATATCACATAGCCCTGACGCCCGAGGACCCCGTAATCCTGGACTCCCTCAGTAGCCACTGAACTAGTCTTCAATGACGATGTGTCTGGCGCGTAGATTGTCTTCGGCATTGCATGGCGGGTTCCTCCTCTGAACACTTCAAAGTTGTTGACCACCATCACTATATCCGGCTCTGAACACTTCAAAGTTGTTGACCACCAGCACTATATCCGGCTTTGCCTTCCGATGATTCGAGACGTTGCATCCAGTCGTTTTATTACTTCGAACCATTTTTCGGCCTCCTGTTTCGTGCTTCGAGACGCAACCTCTGGCGACACGTCTTGTCAAAGTAGAGATCATGCCCCTTTATTACGGGATTCTCATAAATACGAGTTTCGGTAACCTAACCGTGCGGTTCGCATGACCCCTTGGGAACAGGCGAGTTTTAAGGCTCGAGGGAGGGGACGCTTGATATTCGCAGTCCATATAAGTGCATAGAACCCATCTGTACCACCCCTCGCCTCCTTCTCTTTGCCTCTTCGTCCCCGAGCTCCACCGCCCAAACTCCAAGCTTTTCTCTCCCTGACACTCCTCCGACCATGGCCGGCTCTCAAGGCAAGTGGGTGCCCTCCTCCGTCACGGAGGAGAACATCAAGGAGCTGCGGGAAGCGCGGTATTTGACCGCGGAAATCCAGCACAGGCTTCCCAATCCGGTGCGGGTCATCCCCACTCCGGAGCCCATTGAGAGGGTGGTGTTTATCCCCCACTTCCTCCGTGGACTTGGATTCAACCTCCACCCCTTTGTAAGGGGTCCCATGTTCTACTATGGGCTAGATTTTCATGATCTGGCCCCAAATTCGTTCCTTCACATCTCGGCGCTTATCGTCCTGTGTGAAGCCTTCCTCCACGTCCCTCCACATTTCGGCTTATGGCTCAAGATTTTTAATGTAAAACCAAAGGTGGTCAGTGGGAAACACGTGATATGTGGTGGCTCCATGGTGAGCAAGCTTCCCAAAGTCAATTTGCCAAAGGGAGTTTTTGTGGACACCATCAAAATATGGTAACATGAATGGTTCTATATTACAGAATTCTGCAGCTCCAAGTGGGTGGCCGCACCAGCCTTTAGATCCGAACCACCGCTAAGGCTTACATCCTGAACTGACAAGAGTCCGGACTGGGGGTCCGTCCCTGAGGTGCTGCGGTTGCAGAAATGCATGAAGATCATGATAACGAAGGACGTTACCCTTGCTGACGTAGTCCAAGTGATGCTGATCCACTGAGCATTTCCCTACCAAAGGCGACCCCTCAAGATATGGGAGTTCAATCCGGATGGGCCGCGGACCCTATGATGGTTCTAAGGCACAACGCATAACGGGATCTGGAAGCTGCTTTTTAATAAGAAGAAATCGTGGCCAAGGTCCTCAGACGACACCGGCCTCGATTGCAACCATCCGTCCTCCAAGGTAAATTCTAAAAACTCCGAACACCCACAGGCTTCAACAACCCGCGGGAGAGGTGCTAAGTAATCCATCCCCAAACAGTTCTGCATTAAGAAGGCGGAGCAGATCCGGTGTCCGGCTCCGCTCCCCGAAGACCCAGCCAATCCCCTTCTAATGAGGATGCTGGTTCCAGCACCATACCAGGCGCCGACAAAGAAGGACAAGAAGAAGAAAAGAGAGGAGAGCAATTCGGACGCAATGTCCGAAGATGCTGATGCCCAATCCTTGCACGCGGGTGATGATGATGATGATGAGGAGGAGGAATAAGAAGATCCTCCCTGCAAGGGAAAAAAGAGAGAGGCCTCCGAAGACGTGGAAGCTGAAGCGTCCAAGAGGGACAAAATTACCCTCGTCGATGACTCGGAGTCAAACGACGAGGTTGTCCCGAAGCACCGGCGCCGGAGTAAGCCCCAAGCCGACTTGTAACTAGTCCGGGATTTTTTTGCACCTATTCAATCAATGAACTGTGATGGTAACTCTAAGTTCTTTCTTTTAGTCCGTCCTGCGATCTTCCCCCACTATATTCATCTTCGGGGGAGAACAGGTCGCCTCCATTGGCCTCCTTGCCGTCTAAGGCGGATGATGCCGAGGTGTCATCTCATAGGCCCTCCCCAAGCCTTGAAAAGATGCGGGGCGTGATTTAACGGTGCCAGAGGGTAATACCTCGGCTTTCAGAGGGCCGGGGAGGACGGTCCTCGTGGAAACCGACGACAAGGGCCCCGATCACTCCATCCCCCAACCGCAGACTACTCCGGATACCCACATGGCCCCGGGGTCTAGTGGACGATCTCCTGCAGGCGAAGAGGGAGCGGCAACGTCTACTAATCCGGAGGCGCCGAATACAATGACGGGTGCACTTCAAAATGCGTTCGTCCTAGACGAGCACCGTATCCTGCTGGGCACGGTGTCTGAGAAGATTCAGTCCGGCAAGAGCAGGATGAATGAAGCCTTCTCCAGCCTGCTAGTAGGCTTCGAGGTAGGCAATGTAATGTTTTTGACCATCTTTGTGAACTACATTCCTGTACATATATAGTAGACCCTGAGACTCTGTTCGGTTTTGGAAAGAAAAGCGAGCAGAGGATCAGTAATCAATTATCAGGTGGTAACACACTGTTTTCTTTGGATTAAAACAGGCTTCGCTGTTAGCGGCCACTGCCCAATCTGCAGAAATTTCCAAACTCAAGCGGAAACTGGAGCGAGCCGAGGAGGACCTAGTCCTTTTTAACATGCGGGTTGACCAGGCGCAAGGTAGAAGATACATCTTACTGTATGCCTTTTTATGTCCGTGTTTTCTGTGGAAATTCAAGAGCTGCAATGTGCTTGTTTGTACACATGGTGCCTGTCGGTGTCAAAACCGGCAGATCTCGGGTAGGGGGTCCCGAACTGTGCGTCTAAGGCGGGTGGTAATAGGAGGCGGGGGACACGATGTTTTCCCAGGTTCGGGCCCTCTTGATGGAGGTAATACCATACGTCCTACTTGATTGTTCTTGGTGATATGAGTATTACAAGAGTTGATCTACCACGAGATCAAAGAGGCTAAACCCTAGAAGCTAGCCTATGGTATGATTGTATGTATATCTATCGACTAGCCTGGCCCTGGTTTATATAATGCACGAGCGGCCTAGGATAACAAGAGTCCTAGCCAAATACGCCGGTGGGGGAGGAGTCCTTGTCTTGACCACCAAGTCTTGTGGAATCTTCCTCGTATGCGGCAGCTGTCCGAACTGGCCCATGAGTATACGGCCATGGGGGTCCCCGGCCCAATCTAACTGACCGAGAGATGATGTGGTGAGTACCCCCTAGACCAGGACACCGTCAGTAGCCCCCTGAACCGGTCTTCAAGTTGGGGATGCTCCTCGGTTCTTCCGAAATGTTCTTTGTCTTCGGTCGTCGGTCTTGAAAACTGGTTCAACAAATCTTCCCATCTTCTATCTTGAGGATTGCCGAGCTAAATCTGAAGACCTCACACATCGGGTATCCGAGGAGCCCTTTCAGTCTTCGGCCTTTTATCAATGCCTTGTTATTTTTATGCCACACCTCGAGTTTGCAGTTGTTCCCGGGCGGTAGCTTCCTCTTGCGTCCGAGCTCCAACACCGGACTGCATTCAAGGTATCTTTTGCAGCCGAGCACCAACGCTGGACCGCTTTCTGAGCTCCAACTTCAGAATGTATCCGAGCTCCAACGCCGGACTGTAGCCGGGCTCCAATGCCGGACTATATCCGAGGTGTCATATCACCTTGGTTCAAAAAAGTCGAAGGAGTTTAGCCAAGCTTAATGCTAGAAATGCCCTCTATGGAGCCAGCCACTCGCGCCTGAGCTTTATGCCGGTCTGCTTCCAAGGTGGTGCACCACCCCGACTGCGGATCGGTTTTTTTTCAATATTTTTTATTGGTGCAATTTATTCTCTGCCGAGATATATAGCTAGTAGCCCTCATGGTGTGTGTCGGTCTAAAACCCGAGATGCACCTGAAGGATGACGTAAGACTGCTGATCCCAGTAGCCGCTGAGACTCAGGTTGATTTGCAAAATCGGCCTGAGGATCAAGTCCTAGCTCGGCAGAGTACTTCGGGACACAAAAAGTGGCGTGCTCAGTCCTTGAGAGTTGGGTTGGGTGCGGCCGACCAACCTGAGGATCAAAATCTCCTCGGAAACTATATTGCACTTAAAATTTTCTGCATTGGACAGGCAATGCAGTAGCCCCTGATACACTGGTCAGGTGGCAACACTAGATCAGGGGATCGATGTGCCCCTTTAATATTTGTAAATAATAAGCCCGAAGCCCAGTAGCCCCCGAGCCTTAATGCAGGCACGGGTGGCCAAATTAAGGATCGATATCCATAGTAAAATCACAAATTATGTGTAATGACTCTATGTATCCAAGTACTTTACGTCATTAATGCTCGGATCCGCATTGTACAAAACTTTGTTGACCAGTAGCCGAGGAGTGTTTGTCTTACTTTATAAAGCCTTTATGAGGGCAAAGATTTATGACAAACAAGGAAATTTGACCATACGGTTTTATAAACAAAGGTACGCAGAGAGATATGTTATATTACTGTTAAACATAAGAAATGTCTTCCAAAGAAAATAGTCCCGCTATCGGTTCCTTTCTTTGGGTTGTTATGCTAAGCATGATCATGAAGCCTCAGCTCTAATGTAAGAGCAAAATATTGAGGATTTAGTTTGGGAGGCCAGTTACTAGCCCCTGTTAGTGCTCGGCGACAGTCAAGGTCAAGCCGTAAACACTTTGGCCAATGTTATGAATGGCCTGTCATTTAACACAGTCATCGGATCGCTGACCAGTTTACGCTTATTGTGACAATCAGTTTTCGGCTTTCTCCACTGAGGTGCTTAACCATGTGAGCTGGAAGCACAATTGCAGTGGTTCGCCCTTTGCACACCTAGCTGAACAAAGCGGAATGTAGGAGGCAAGCGCAGGAGCCGGGCAACCCAACTATTGACCGAACACCCAACTAGAAACCGATGCATATATAGAAATATCTGAGAATGTTTTTTGCCGAATCTCTAAAGGTGTTCGGTGTTGCACTACGAGACTTGTGCTGAAAACACACAAATAGTTTGAAGGTGCCATAAGCTTGGAAAACCAAAAAATGTCAGTAAAAACTTGACGTCTGAACAAGATCAAGTGTCCGGTGCCAATCCGAAAATAGGAAAAAAATTGTGCTTCTATCGTGCTTTAACATGACACATCCGATCTCAAGACTTCACGCGGGTCAGCCTAAGGCTTCAAGCCCCTTTTCCCAAAGGCGGAGTACTTCTCCAAGGTTAGTTTAGCAAACTAAACTCAAGCGGCTTTCAGAGAGAAGACAGGCTATCCGGCTATGGACCATAAACTCGAGTCAAAAAAGGTGCGGTAGAAAAAGACTTTGCAACGACCAAGAAGAAAACACATTTACTATAAAACAACTCATATAAATTTTAAGAGCCCCAAGGGACTTGGGTAAAAGAATTTTATGTATAATGATTGTATGTACCGAAGTACTTATATCATATCTGTGTTCACCCGAACTTTAAATGCGTCTTAACCGACCGTCGACTTCTCCCTCTTCGGCCAAGGGCTGAAAAGTGTCATGTACTCCACCTGTCAAGAGTATCGACGTTGTTTCCGATAACTAGGCAATCAGGCCATAAGGCTGTAACAGACAAAGCGCACTCAGGGTACTTATGCTATATTACTGACGAAGTGTAAGAAGCATCTCTGAAGAAAATAGTACCCCCACCGATACCTCTCTTCGGTGCTCATTATTACTATGAGACTTGTGCAATAGATTTTTTGTACTCATGAGTTCCATTGTGTGCCGACCATGATTGAAAACAATAAGAGTGCTAGCTTTCAGCTTCACCCAGTCTGAGGTCAGAGCTCGGATGACCCAGTCGTGACAATCGCAGAGGTGCTCCCTTTACTCCCTAGCAGAACAATCGGGAACATAGGGGTAAGCACAGGAGCTAGGCAACCCAGCTTGCAAATCGCTTAGGTCAATATGGTGCATATTGTGGCATAATACACGAACAAGGAACAAAGCCGTACAAGTATAATCATATGCAAGAGGAAAAGCTCCATCAAGGGAGCCCCCAAACAAACGGGGTATTTGAATATGCGCATCACAAACAAAGTTTTGACAAGGAACTTTGTCACAAACAACTTTGTGCTGAAAAAAAATTTAAAACTGAAAGTTTTTGAGCATGAAAGCAACTTAGCTGGTAAATGTGCTCGGTGTTGATGACGCGATTCGGGCTTGTGGCAGGACGAACACACCCATTAATCTGTGACAGATCCGACAAGGTTCGTAGTCCTCGGCATGGCCGAGGTCCCAGCCCCCAGGCCCGAGGTGTCCGAGCAAGGAGTTTGGCTACCCGGAGTAGTGACCACCTAACACAGTCAAAATCGATTACCTGTAGACACAAAACAGTGCGTTCCAGGAAATAATAATATATATATATATATAATCGTTGCATAATTTCTTTACGCAAAAATAATTTATTTAAAGAAATGTGGCCTGGTGCCGAAGCCAATGTCGATGCAGGGCGTCAGCGTGACGCAGTGAAGGTGTGACAAAGCCTGAATTTCTAGGGCGGTCCGGGCTCCGGATGCGGCCTTCGCCGAACTATGTACGAAAACTGACCGAACCACCACGCGACCGTTTTTAATGTGGCCCCATTTGATAGACCTGTGTACAGATGATGGAAAAACAAGAGTAATAATTCCTTAAGAAAAATAAACCCAACAAGCAAAAATTGTTAGGATTAATAGTACCTGGTTTATTTGTTGTAGCATTCCCAAGAAAAGCGACTCCCAAAATTGGGAATCGATCCGCACACCCATTGCCTGATGGGCGATAAAGCGATGGCCTGGTGATGCTGGCAAAGGTTGGCTTGCCGAGGCGAAGCCCTCGGTCCAGCTAACATGACGAAGCTGGTCGGCTGGTGACGTCGAAGTCACCGAAGTATGTTGATGAAAAAATAGCCAAGTCCCCGGTCTAGCCTAGGTGATGGAGCAGGCCGGTGAGGAGTTGTTGTAGCTGCCATGTCAGCCGTGGTGTTGAAGTAGTTTGGCGTGATGGACATTGGCTCGAAGGCCATAACTTGTGACGCGGCCAATGCTGGTCTGATGAAGCGACCATGCGGCGATACCGTTGTGCCTGCTCCGTGTAATCCGTAGGGCGGCGATGTTGGTGGTGATTTATCCTTGGCGATTCCGAACTCTTATTCGGCTTGCTGAGGTGAGGATCCGAAGAAGTTGAGCTCGGCTAAAAAAGCGATGACATGTCTAGCGCAGGTCGGCAGTCGTGGAGCTATATTGCCGGACTGGTTTGACACCAGCGTGATGGCGAAGATTACCTCAAACGAGGATTAAAATTTAATGGGTGCATGTTAAAAACAACGCACAATACCTTAGAAGAAAATTCCTTTTAAAAAGGTTGTCAAATATCACGTTCATAAAGAAACATGAATTCGGGTTGGATCTGTATTCGCGCAGAAAGCAGATCTGAAAAGTGATGCACTAATTGGAAGGTTCCCGGAGTTTGGACGGTTAGATCGAGCCGAAATATTGAGGGGTGGTAGATATGGGAATTCCGCAGCAGATGAACGGTTGGATCTTACAAAGGATTTCTGAGCAGGGCTCTAGAGACCACGCCCTAAACTCGTCCAGATTCCCGTCTGGATTTGACAGGGCTCCGGTATATCGTAGATTGTCAGGGATTCCTCCATCGAAACTCGACGAAATTTTCCAGGGTTGTTGTAGACTTGATTCCGCACAATTCCAATGAAGCGATCATTAAAATGACACCTGAGGAGGTGGTGGCGGCGGATACGCGTTCGCTGTCCAGAAAAACAGCACGGTCGCCCGAGGGCAATGTTGACGTTGAGCCCCCGAGCTCCATGGACGATTCCTCCACGATCTTGATAGAGATCGGAGTTGGTGTTGATGAAGGCCCTTGTCCGAACATGACGATCGGAGGCAGGGCACAGTCCTCGGTCAAGCCAAGGTGACCAGTCGAGCCGATGACGAAGATGTCGATGTTGTAGTCAATCTGCAGACGAGCCATTGATCCTTTTGCCGATCACACATCGATACTCTCAATGAAAGCACCAATGTCAGTGTCAAAACCGGCGGATCTTTGGTAAGGGGTCCCGAACTATGCGTCTGAGGCGGATGGTAACAGGAGGCAGGGGACACGATGTTTACCCAGGTTCGGGCCGTCTTGATGGAGGTAATACCCTACGTCCTGCTTGATTGTTCTTGATGATATGAGTATTACAAGAGTTGATCTACCACGACATCAAAGAGGCTAAACCCTAGAAGCTAGCCTATGGTATGATTGTATGTATATCTATCGACTAGCCTGGCCCTGGTTTATATAATGCACCAGATGCCTAGGATAACAAGAGTCCTAGCAGAATACGCCGGTGGGGGAGGAGTCCTTGTCTTGACCACCAAGTCTTGTGGAATCTTCCTCGTATGCGGCAGCTGTCCGAACTGGCCCATGAGTATACGGCCATGGGGGTCCTCGTCCCAATCTAACTGACCAAGAGATGACATGGTGAGTACCCCCTAGTCCAGGACACCGTCAGTAGCCCCCTGAACCGGTCTTCAAGTTGGGGATGCTCCTCAGTTCTTCCGAACTGTTCTTTGTCTTTGGTCGTCGGTCTTGAAAACTGGTTCAACAAATCTTCCCATCTTCTATCTTGAGGATTGCCGAGCTAAATCTGAAGACCTCACACGTCGGGTATCCGAGGAGCCCTTTAAGTCTTCGGCCTTTTATCAATGCCTTGTTATTTTTATGCCACACCTCGGGTTGGAAGTTGTTCCCGGGCGGTAGCATCCTCTTGCGTCCGAGCTCCAATGCTGAACTGCATTCGAGGTATCTTTTGCAGCCGAGCACCAACGCTGGACCGCTTTCTGAGCTCCAACTTTGGAATGTAGCCGAGCTCCAATGCCGGACTATGTCAAAACTCTAATGCGGACTGTATCCGGGCTCCAACGCCGGACTATATCCGAGGTGTCATATCACCTTGGTTCAAAAAAGTCGAAGGAGTTTAGCCGAGCTTAATGCCGGAAATGCCCTCTATGGAGCCAGCCACTCACGCCTAAGCTTTATGCCGGTCTTCTTCCGAGGTGGTGCACCACCCTGACTGCGGGTCGATTTTTTGTCAATATTTTTTATTGGTGCAATTTATTCTCTGCCGAGATATATAGCTAGTAGCCCTCATGGTGTGTGTCGGTTTAAAACATGAGATGCACCTGAAGGATGACGTAAGACTACTGATCCCAATACCCGCTGAGACTCAGGTTGATTTGCAAAATCGGCCTGAGGATCAAGTCCTAGCTCGGCAGAATACTTCGGGACACAAAAAGCGGCGAGCTCAGTCCTTGAGACTCGGGTTGGGTGCGGCCGACCAACCTGAGGATCAAAATCTCCTCGGAAACTATATTGCACTTAAAATTTTCTGTATTGGACAAGCAATGCAGTAGCCGCCGAGACACTGGTCGGGTGGCAACACCAGATCAGGGGATCGATGTGCCCCTTTAATATTTGTAAATAATAAGCCCGAAGCCCAGTAGCCCCCGAGCCTTAATGCAGGCACGGGTGGCCAAATTAAGGATCGATATCCATAGTAAAATCACAAATTATGTGTAATGACTCTATGTATCCAAGTACTTTACATCATTAATGCTCGGATCCGCATTGTACAAAACTTTGTTGACCAACCATCGGCTTCCACCTCCTCGGCCAGTAGCCGAGGAGTGTTTGTCTTACTTTATAAAGCCTTTATGAGGGCAAAGATTTACGACAAACAAGGAAATCTGGCTATACGGTTTTATAAACAAAGGTACGCAGAGAGATATGTTATATTACTGTTAAACATAAGAAATGTCTTCCAAAGAAAATTGTCCCGCTATCGGTTCCTTTCTTCGGGTTGTTATGCTAAGCATGATCATGAAGCCTCAGCTCTAATGTAAGAGAAAAATATTGAGGATTTAGTTTGGGGGGCCAGTTACTAGCCCCCGTTAGTGTTCGGCGACAGTCGAGGTCAAGCCGTAAACACTTCGGCCAATGTTATGAATGGCCTGTCATTTAACACAGTCATCGGATCGCTGACCAGTTTACGCTTATTGTGACAGTCAGTTTTCGGCTTTCTCCACTGAGGTGCTTAACCATGTGAGCTGGAAGCACAATTGCAGTGGTTCTCCCTTTGCACACCTAGCCGAACAAAGCGGAACGTAGGAGGCAAGCGCAGGAGCCAGGCAACCCAACTATTGACCGAAGACCCAATTCGAAACCGATGCATATATAGAAATATCTAAGAATATTTTTTGCCGAATCTCTAAAGGTGTCCAGTGTTGCACTACGAGACTTGTGCTGAAAACACACAAATAGTTTGAAGGTGCCATAAGCTTGGAAAACCAAAAAACGTCAGTAAAAACTTGACGTCCGAACAAGATCAAGTGTCCGGTGCCAATCCGAAAATAGGAAAAAAAATGTGCTTTTGTCGTGCTTTAACATGACACATCCGATTTCAAGACTTCACGCGGGTCAGCCTATGGCTTCAAGACCCTTTTCCCAAAGGCGGAGTACTTCTCCGAGGTCAGTTTAGCAAACTAAACTCAAGCGGCTTTCAGAGAGAAGATAGGCTATCCGGCTATGGACCGTAAACTCGAGTCTGTCACACCCTAGCTAGTTCAAGCATTAGAATGTGCATCATGTTTAAATTCCTCTTAAATTTGAATTGGGGAAGACAGAACCCCCAACACACCCCCCTGGAAACAACTAGGGTTTACTAAAAATATTTTAAATGAACCTGAAATGCCCTTCTAAAAAGTTCACCCTCTTTGTCTTAGGTTAGAACCTCTGGCAAAATTGGTGCACAATTTTCTAGGTCAACAGAAGGTCATTGAATTAAATCATAAGTATTTGAATTTGGGCATTTAAATGCTATAAAATAATCTAAATGCTCAAATAATTCTAGGAATAGATGTTTCCTGTTGGAAAAAATCTAAACAGAGGCCACATTTATTTTCAGGATTTTTGGAAACGTTTTAGTATTTTATTTAAACCCCAACAGTTGCAGTTAAATAGAAAACAGAAACTAAATAAAAAAAAGAGGAGAAAGAAGCCCACCTGGGCCTTACCTGTGCTGGCCCAGCCACCTGGCTCGGCCCAGCCTGCTGGCACTGCCAGTCGTCGTCCTCCTTGCGTCAGAAGGATGCGGAGCGCGTGGCCGGCGCCCGTGGCCACACGCCGGTCACCTCCTGCTTCCGCCGACGCCCGGGAGATGCCCTGAAGTACCACGCGACCCCCACGTCTCCCTCTCGCACTCTCTCACTCTCCCCCTCGTCTCCCTCTCTCTCTCCCGCGACGGTCGAGCGCGTCGCTCGCCGCCGATCGCCGTAGTTGTCACCATAGCCAATCCCTCGCCCCTCCGACGAGCCCATTAGCTCCGCCTCAACTCCCTCGTCCTCCCCACCGAGCCACGCATCGCCGGAGGCCCTGCATCGCCGCCTTCGCCCTCGTCTTCAACCTCGGGCACCCGAGCCATCTCCGGTCGAATTCGCCGCTGCCAGGACCTCCCCGAGCCCGCTGACCCCCTCTCCGACTCCGCTGTGAGCTCCTCTTCCTTTCCCCTCTTCTCTCGTGCTCGCGCTCGTCCCCTAGCTCCATTCTGCACCACGGCCGAGAGCTTCTCGTCGCCGGCCATGGCGCAGCCGTGGCCACAGCCGTGCAAGCCCACAACGGAGCGCCTCACTGTGCTCAGTGCAGCACCAGGAACCCGTAGCCACCCCCAGTTCTCCCTCTCGTGCACCGTAGCGTCGAAACCGAGCTCGTCCGAACTCCGGCCGCCGCCACGAGCTCGATTCCGGCGAGCTCGCTCCACCTCAGCTCTTCCCACTTGCCCCACTAGATGCGCACGAGCCCCAGCTACGCGTAGCACATCTCCGCCGTCGATTTGGTCACCGGAGGACCAAATCCGAAGCCCTCCGCCGTCTCGGGCCTCGCCGGCGTCGAGCCGCCGGCGAGTTGACCCAGTTTGACCCCTGGGTGGGCCCAGGAAGACCCCCCTGAGTCTATGACAGGTGGGGCCGGTCGGCTAACTAAACTAGGATTAGTCTTAATTAATTTTAATTAAATCAGTCACTCACATGTGGGCCCAGGCCCCACTGACAACTAATTAGTGTTAATCTAATTTTGCTACTTAGCTGAGAGGCTGACACAAGGGGCCCACCAGTCAGGTTTGACCTGGGCTGGCGCCTTTGACCTGCTGAGGTCAGCATGATGCAATGCTGACGCAGTATTGCATTTTCTGGATTTATTTTTATTTAGGAAATTCCAGAAAATGTTTAAAACTTCTAAAAATCATAGAAATTCAACCGTAACTCCAAATGAAATAATTTATATATGAAAAATTATCAGAAAAATTCAATCTATCCATCTGTAATGGTTTCATGCATGACAAAACATGTTTACCTTACTGTTTAAGCAGAATAAGGAAATGCACTATAAATGCCATGTTTAATGAGCTAATATTTGAATCTCTGGTTCAAATGAGTTCATCCCTTCCTATTTTAGCTTGCATTAGGACAAGACACAATCATATTGCCATGTCATAGCATGCATCATATTGTTGCATATCGTCATGTGTTGATTGTGTTCCGATGTGTTCTCCGTGGTAGGTTCGTCCTCCGAGGATATTCACGAGTATCCAACTGAAGGGCAGTATCCCGCTACCACTCCATCAGGCAAGCAACCATTGATCATTCCGATACAAACCCATGTTCTCCCTTCTGCTCTTATTTACTGCATTAAGACAACACGATTCAAACTGCTGTGTGCTACGGTAGTTGAACCCTTATCCTCTGCATGACCTGTCATTACCACAGTAACTAGATGAAACCCACTAGCATGTGTAGGAGTTGTTTGAGCCATGTATGTGATTCCTACCTTGCTATGCCTGCTATGCTTAGAGTTGTGTCAGGTCTGGTTCATCTGGGTGATGGGCTAGAGTGAAATGCTTATGTCAGTAATGTGAGGGATGTGTTGAACATGTTTTGGTAAAGGTATCGATGAGAGGCCATGTAGGAGTACATGGTGGGTTGTTTCATTGAGGCCGTCCCTAAGAACTGAGATCTGTATGTGTGATTTTAAGATTCAGCTACTACCATGCATTGGGATCCTTAATTGACCCTCTCGGCTTCTTAATCACCCTAGTACTCTGTCCAGGAGTTGCAAATAGTTTCTGGTGTTTGTAGGTTATGTGTTGGCGGACGTGCGTAGCACTGACCCTAGGGGTGGGCTATGTTGCGGTAGATACACCGTGGCCGGGTATGCCGGGCGCCCGTTTGGCATCTGGGGACCCTGTTCACATTGTTCGGGGCCGTACGTGGAAACCTTGGCCGGACTCCCTGCGGATGGAACCTAGACAGGCGATAAACCTGAACTAGAGACTTAAGTGTTTAGGTAGGCCGTGGCCGACACCCTCGCTGGGCTTCCGCTTGAAGGTTGCCGAGTAGATGTCGTGTAAACGGTGGTAAGTGGGGAAATGTAGTTTAGTGTTCCTCGAGCCATAGTAGTCCGCTACAGCCCGGTTCACCGGAGTCCTGCTAGACCAGCACTACTGTTCAGGACACTTGACTGGCCGGCATGTGTTTCACTTCGTCCCTATGTCTGTCCCTTCGGGGAAATGTCACACGGTGACTTCCGGAGTCCTGCCTAGCCTCCTATAGCCCGGGGTTCCACGGAGTCCTGTTAGCCTAGTGCTACAGCCCGGAATCACTCGTTGATGACCGACATGTTCGATGTGATTCATGTATGCCTGTCTCCATAGGTCTGTGCCGCTTTGGGTTCACGACTAGCCATGTCGGCCCGGATTCTGTGTCATATAGATGCTAGCGACACTATCATATACGTGAGCCAAAAGGCGCAAATGGTCCCGGGCTATGGTAAGGCGTCACCCATGGGATACCATGCGTGAGGCCGCAAAATGATATGAGGTGTTATCGGCTAGATCGATGTGACTTGGAATCGGGGTCCTGACAGCGTTGGTATCAGAGCCGGACTGCCTGTAGGTTCGTTGAGCCAAACTGGTCGATGTCGAGTCTAGAAATGCTCTAGTTATATGTAGGGGAATTGATTGTGGGAGGGAACGTAAGGTTCTTTTACTCCTTTACCCTATGCCTCCGATCTGAGTCATTCTCTTCTCATTCAACGTGGGTTAAGGACTAGGCTCTCTTCCTCTATGAGGTTCACATGTCACTAATCTGTATTAGCTTATAGGATTGATGCTACAAGCCCCAGTTCAGTTTATACTATTCTAGTATGTTGCTAATTGGATCAGAATCTTGATATGATGTTGTTGAGTGGTATTCCGAACTTTTGTGGATGTCTCAAATCTTTTTCAGAGCATTTACAGTTGTTATGCTGTCCAATTTTCCCTAGGAATTCTGATGTCTTTCCATTGTGGTTGTGCTTTCAAATGGCCAACCATGCTCAAAACCAAGTGGTTCGCCTGACCCGGTGCCTCGACGTGCCCGGTCATACTGCTATGTTAGTCCGGGTCATGATCAAGACGGGCTACCGTTGGTACCCCGAATACACCATCGAAGAGCAGTTCCGCGACTTTAATCAAAGCCAATATCTCTGCACCGTCAGGATATTTCCTTCTTATCCTGGATCTACCGAGCCCCTTCACTGTTCCTATGGACTCGGGGTTACTGTTGAGATGGCTGTGCAGGATGCTGCCTATTCCATGATGACCATCTTGCGAGTCCGGACTGGCCTGCTTCGGAACACCGACTTCCGTTACATGCCAGCTTCACTTCCGGGAGCGCAAGGGTATCTTCAAGCTATCTATGTTGAATCCACTCAGGAGGACTCATTAACTCGTACCACTGCCGAGTTGCTTGAAGATAAGGACCGAGAGAATCGGGCCTTGAGGCTGGAGCTTTCCAATACCCGTGCTGATCATTGGGCCACATTGACTCGGTTTGCACCTGCGGTGCAAGCTGGATGTATGGATACAAGGGATCTGTATCCTGTGAGATCAGCTCTGCCAGACATGGTGGATTGGCGTGATGTGGGAGGCATCACCCCACCCCGTGGTCCCCGCAGGCCACCGTTTGTTGGTCCAAGACCTCATCCTAGCCCCTATGGTCCACAGGCTCCTCAGGACCGTCTGTTTTCGGATGGTCACGTTGAACTTCCAGGCTACGGAGGTGACTTCTATGAGAACTACTACGGAGCTGTCTGAGTTAGTAGTAGTACCACTGGTATTGTAGTAGTCGTATCTCCACTGTCCTGTGTGACTTGTGGAATATGACTTTGCGTGTAATCGATTCCGGAGGTGTAGACAAATAATGTATAGGAGCTTGGAATGCCTCCGATGAGATGTAATGTCTTTCATCATAGTTGTACTATAGCCTGGGCTTGTACTGAACTATGTATGATGTGTATGATCGTTGTTATATATATGGCAGTTTTATATTACCATGACATACGAACGAACATCTCTGCATCCCGTGTTATCCATTACATTCTGCACTTCCTTGCTAAGTTTGAGCCATCCTTATCTAAACCGTTGTCTTGTTTTCTCCTAGGATGGTCAACACCCACGGCAACCCTGCTGTCCCGGAGCAGGGGGAAGCCAGTGCAGCTAGAGGTGAAAATCTGCCTCACCAGCCTTCTCTGGCCGAAGTAATGCTGGAGGCGGAAAGAAACAAGCGTGAGACGAACCGCCTGCTAGAGCGGATTGAGCAGAACACTACACGCCACCCACGAAATGACTTGGTGTCGATCAATGACTTCATCAAGCTGTACCCACCAAAGTTTAACCATTCCGTCGAGCCCCTCGACGCGGATGACTGGCTTTGCAGCATCACCCACAAGCTACGTTCTGCCAACGTAGCTGAAGCTGACAAGGTTACTTATGCTGCCTACCATCTCGAAGGCCCTGCTAGCCTTTGGTGGGAAAACTTCGAAGCTATGCGCCCGGTCGGCCAAATCACTACTTGGGCTGAATTCAGTGAGGCTTTCCGTGAGCATCACATTCCGGAAGGTCTCATGGATCGCAAGAGGGAGGAATTCTGCAACTTCATCCAAGGAAGACTGACTGTGGATGCTTATAGTCGTGAATTTGGGAATCTGGCACGTTATGCTCCTGAAGAGGTTTCTACTGATGCTAAGAAGCAGGCAAGGTTCCGCAAGGGACTTAGCCCTGAGCTTCGCCGCGATCTCCGTCTGCACGAGTGCACATCCTTTCAGAAGTTGGTCAATAAAGCCATCAGTGCTGAGACGGGCCAGACTGATTATGACGCTTCACGCAAGCACTCACGTGATTTTGGCTCTTCATCCGGCTCTGGAAGTCAGAAGCGCCGGGTGTGGATCCCAAGCACGACACTGCCACCCAGGTTCATCCCGAGGCCATCTTTTGAGGCGCCTCGTCCCAACCAGCAACTTGCACCGCCCAAGCCCTATGGTGGCCCCGCTGCTAATGCTGCTCCACACCCCAATGTGGTGACATGCTTTAAGTGTGGAGAGCAAGGTCACTATAGCCGAGAGTGTCCCCAAAATAACAACCCCAATCAAACTGGAAAGTCTGTTGGCCGTGGTAAGCCAGCGGGGAAGACTTTCTACGCCAAGCCGGCCACCACTGCACGTGGCCCATGTCAATTATGTTTCAGCCGAGGAGGCTCATGAGGATCCTAACGTCGTCCTTGGTACGCTCCTTGTTAACTGCCATCCGGCATCTGTTCTTTTTGATACTGGAACATCTCATTCATTCATATCCGAGAGCTATGCTCGATCGCATAACACGACATTCAGCGACTTGCCCACTTCCATGGTAATTCAAACTCCGGGTTCCAAATGGCAAACTTCTAGAGTAAGCCGTGGGAATGAAATTCTTTTCGATAGACTTGTCTTCCTTGCATCCTTAATAGCTCTCAAGTCCTCGGACATAAACATCATCTTGGGTATGGACTGGATGTCAGCTCATTATGCTAACATCGATTGTGCCACTAGAACCGTTCAACTTACTCACCCATCGGGCAAGACAGTCAATGTCTTAACTCGAGTGGCCAAGCGCCAACTTTACTCACTAAATGCCAACCCTCTTCCAGACCTTGAGGATGTTCCGGTAGTCTGAGACTTTCCAGATGTCTTCCCAGAAGAACTGCCAGGTGTTCCACCTGACAGGGATGTCGAGTTTGTGATAGACCTTGTCCCAGGAACCGTTCCAATTTCTAGAAGACCCTATAAGATGGCACCCCTAGAACTAGCCGAGCTTAAGAATCAACTCGATGAGTCCTTGAAAAAGGGTTTCATCCGTCCTAGTTCCTCTCCTTGGGCTTGACCCGTCCTCTTCGTCAAGAAGAAGGATGGAACGGATCGAATGGTTGTGGATTACCGATGTCACACCCTAGCTAGTTCATGCATTAGAGTGTGGCATCATGTCTATCCTTTCATCAGAAACTTGAAATGGGGATGTCAGAACCCCCAGCCCCCTCTGAAACCAACTAGGGTTTACTAAAAACTTTTTCAATGAACCTGAAATGCCCTTCTAAAATGTCCATCATTTTTGTCTTGGTTCAGAACCTCTGCCAAAAGTGTTGCACCATTTTCTAGGTCATCTTAGGGTCTTTGAATTAAATGATAAGTATTTGAATTTGGGCATTTAAAATTATATAAAATATTTCAAATGCTCAAATATTCCTAAACTGAAATGTTTCATGTTGGAAATAATCCAACTATGGACCAGAAGCAGTTTCGTGATTTTAGGAGTTGCCTAAGTATTTTTAATAATTCAACAAAGCTGCAGAAAAATAGAAAAGAAAAAAAACAGAAAGGAAAACTTACCTGGCGCCTGCAACCCGGCCCACCTGCCGGCCCAGCCCAGCGCTGCGCCAGCGAGCTGCTTGCCGGCCAGGCAGGCAGGCAGGTGCTCGACGGCGAGCACCGCATGGGTGCCACGCACCTGCTCGCCGCCTCGCCGCTCCACTCACCCGGCTAACGTTGTGGATCGACCCCACTCTCTCCCCCGAACCCCCCAGACGTCCCCTCTCCTCTCCAGCTCCTCCCCCTCGCGCTCCCAAGCCATGGCCGACGCCACCGCCGCCGCTCCATCGCCGTAGCCGCGCTCCCCGCCGCCCGTGCGTCGTCTCGTTGTGTCCAGGAGCTCCGCCGCCGTCCACTTCGTCGAGCTAACCGAGCCCCGCGTGCTCGTGAGGCCCGAGTCCACCGCACCGACCTCGCCCAAGTTCGCCGTCGCCGGAGATCCCTTTCAACGCCGTCGCCGCATCAGCTCGTCCCCGACCACTCCGGTGGCCTCTACGGGTACTCTGTGAGCCTAGCTACCCCTCCTACCCTTCCTCTCTCGCCCCCGAGCCGTGTAGCCACCGCACGAAGATAACCCGCACGCACCGCCGCGGATCTCGTCGCCGACGTGCTCCCGGCCATCCTCCGGCCAACTCACGGTGTCCAACGCACTCACCACGTTGTGTTGAGTCCAACCGTGCACTCCCCGCACCTCACCGCACACCCTAGCCCCGAGTTCGCCTTCACCCGAACTCCGGTGACCGCCTAGGTCGTCGCCGGCGCCAACTCCGGCCACCCTGACCTCAACTCGCTCCACCAAGAGCTGCGGTTCGTCCCCAGCTCCACGTAGATGCCTTCCGCGCCCCATTTGGTGGCCGGAACGGCCAAAACCACTTCCGCCGCCGCGTCGGGCTCGCCGGCAGCTAAACGCCGGTGCAGTCGTTTTGACTTTGACCACGGGTGGGCCCTGGTTGACTCTGTTGAGTCAATGACAGGTGGGGCCCCCTTCTGCTAATTATCCAGATTAGTTTAAACTAAATTAAATTAGTTAATTAGCCACTGACACCCTGGACCCACGCGTCAGGTTTGACCTGGACCGGGTCTGTTGACTTGCTGAGGTCAGCATGACCTCATGCTGACGCAGTAAACCTTTTCTGGAATTAAAATAAATCTAAAATGATTTATAAATTCCAGAAAATAACCCAGACTTCAAAAATTCATATAAATTCAACCGTAGCTCCAAATCAAACAAATTATATATGAAAAATGATCAGAAAAATCCAATCTATCCATCTGTACTAGTTTCATGCATGTTTGAACAAGCGAACTTGAGGTTTAGTGCAGAACAAGATAAAACACTTTAAAGGGCCATTTATGAGTTTGAAATTTGAATCTTTGGTTCAAATTGATTCAAACCCATCTGGTTTTAGTTGCATTAGCCCAACACACTCATATTGCCATGTTTCATGCATGCATCATATTGTCGCACATTGTTTGGTGATAGTTGTGTATCGGTGTTCTTTGCGGCAGGTTCTGCCTCCAAGGAGTACCGTGATTACCCTAGCGAAGAACCGTATCCGTGCATCGATCCATCAGGCAAGCAACCAACCATTTGATCATATCGATACAATCCCATGTTCTCGCTCTTGCTCTCTTTTACTGCATTAAGACAACGCGTTTCAAACTGCTGTGTGCTACGGTAGTTGAACCCATTTCCTCTGCATGACCTGTCATTGCCACAGTAATTAGATGAAACCCACTAGCATGTGTAGGAATTGATTGAGCCATATGTATGTGTTGTTCCTACCTTGCTATGCCTGCTATGATTAGAGTCGTGTCAGGTCTGGTTCATCTGGGTGATGGGCTAGAGTGAAATGATCATGTCGGTAATGAGAGTGATGTGGTGAACACGATTTGGTAAAGGTATCGATGAGAGGCCATGTAGGAGTACATGGTGGGTTGTTTCATTGAAGCCGACCTTAAGAACTGAGATCTGTATGCGTGATTTAAGATTCAGCTACTACCATGCATTGGGCCCTGAAATATGACCCCGCTCGACTTCTTATTCACCCTAGTCCTCTATCCAGGAGTTGCAAGTAGTTTCTGGTGTTTGTAGCTTACTGGAGGCCGTGGACAGTGCTGACCCGCGGGGTGGGCTGTGATGCGGTAGGTACGTGGCACGGTGTATCGAATACCCGTTAGGTATCTCGGGAACCCTGTACACATCATTCGGGGCCGTATGGGAAACCTCGGCCGGACTCCCTGCGGATGGAACCTGAATAGGCGATAAACCTGGACTAGAGACTTAGGTGTTTAGGTAGGTCGTGGTCTACACCCACGTCGGCTTTCGCTTGAAGTCTGCCGAGCACATGTCGTGTGCAGACGCTAAGTGGTGGAAACATGTATGAAGAAGTACACCCCTGCAGGGTTAACATGATCTATTCGAATAGCCGCGTCCGCGGTAAAGGACTACTTGGTTGCTTATACAGTTCATAGACAAGTGAATGGATACTACTAAAAATCTCAAGATAAGCGTGAGTGCCGAGGATGGCTCTTCCATAGGATGACGGAGGTGGATCCTCGGTGGTGTATTGAAGTGGTGAGTAGTGGACTCGTGTGCGCAAAACCATTTCAAGTTGGAGTCTCGTAGGATAGCTTAGCCAAGAGTCAAAGCTGGCTTGCTGCAATAACTCCACCAACACTTCTTGATAATGTGCATGTATGTAGGATCTGACGTAAGTCTTGCTGGGTACCTTTGTACTCATGTTGCTATAATTTACATTTTACAGAAGGCGCTGCAACCCCTTCTGATGGGTTCTTCGTAGATGTTGACATCGACGAGTAGACTAAGGACCAGGTGGTAATCCTGAGCTTGTGAAGGTCCACATAGTATAGCCAGGCTTTCCAAGCCTCTTTTATTTTACTAGTTGTCTGTACTCAGACAAGTTACTTCCGCTGTTGGTTTGTATGACTGTATGACTTGAATGTGGGTCGTGTGACCCGTACTTGTATGTATGTTATGTATGGCTCTCTGAGCCTTTAAATAAAGTACTTGTGTCGTAGAGTCATGTTGTGATGCCTTGTTGTATTTGCACATATCGAGCATATTGTGTGTATGATTGAAATGCTTGGTATGTGTGGGATCTGACTATCTAGTTGTTTATCTTTAGTAGCCTCTCTTACAGGGAAATGTCTCCTAGTGTTTGCATTGAGCCATGGTAGCTTGCTACTGCTCCGGAACACTTAGGCTGGCCGGCATGTGTCCTTCTTCGTTCCTGTGTCTGTCCCTTCGGGGAAATGTCACGCATTGAGTACCGGAGCCCTGTTAGCCCGCTACAGCCCGGTTTACCGGAGTCCTGCTAGCCCAGTGCTACAGCCCGGACCCACTTGCTGATGACCGACACGTTCGATGCTGGGTCATGGATGCCTGTCCCTGTAAGTCTGTGCCACTTTGGGTTTACGACTAGTCATGTCAGCCCGGGCTCCTTATCATATGGATGCTAGCGACATCATCATATACGTGAGCCAAAAGGCGCAAACGGTCCCGGGCAAAGGTAAGGCGACACCCGTGGGAATACCGTGCATGAGGACGCAAAGTGATATGAGGTGTTACATGCTAGATCGATGTGACATTGAGTCGGGGTCCTGACAACCGACCTGTCAATTTGGTCACCATCAAGAAAAAATATCCGCTTCCCAGGATCAATGATCTGTATGATCAGCTCGCTGGATCCTCAGTCTTTTCCAAGATGGATTTGAGGTTGGGCTACCATCAAATCAAAATCAGAAATGGGGACATTCCCAAGACGGCCTTCGTTACTCGTTATGGCCAATACGAGTACACCGTCATGTCCTTCGGTTTAACCAATGCCCCCGCCACCTTTTCTCGGTTAATGAACTCGGTTTTCATGGAGTACTTGGATAAATTCGTCATAGTATATCTCGATGACATACTCATCTACTCCAAGAATGAAGAGGAACATGCCGAACATCTAAGGCTGGTATTGATGAAACTTCGAGAGCATCGCCTTTATGCCAAATTCTCCAAGTGTGAATTTTGGTTGCCAGAAGTGACCTATCTAGGCCATGTAATATCTGGCAAGGGTATTGCTGTCAATCCCGAGCGAGTTCAAGCCGTCCTTGATTGGACTCCACCTGAGACGGTTAAGCAAGTTCGGAGCTTCCTTGGCTTAGCGAGCTATTGCCGCCGCTTCGTCGATAATTTCTCCAAGGTTGCTAAACCTCTAACTGAACTCCTCAAGAAAGATAAAAAGTTCGAGTGGACCCCACAGTGCGAGATCAGCTTTCAGGAACTGAAAAGACGCCTGACATCTGCTCCCGTACTGGTACCACCAGATTTCTCCAAAGACTTTATTATCTATTGCGATGCCTCGCAACAAGGACTAGGTTGCATACTCATGCAAGATCGTTAGGTAATTGCCTATGCTTCACGACAATTACACCCACATGAGGAAAATTATCCCACACATGATCTAGAGCTTGCAGCTGTAGTCCATGCACTTAAAACCTAGCGACATTACCTTCTCGGTAATCGTTGCGAGATCTTCACCGATCACCAAAGTTTGAAATATATCTTCACCCAACTAGATTTGAATCTCAGGCAAAGACGTTGGGTTGAGTTGATCTCGGATTACGACTTAGGAATAACTTACACTCCGGGCAAAGCCAATGTCATGGCTGATGCGCTAAGCCGTAAGTCCTATTGTAACAACCTGATGTTACAACAAAGTCAACCATTTCTCCATGAGGAATTTCGTAAGCTAAACCTTCACATTGTTCCTCGAGGATTCCTATCCACCCTGGTGGCGAAACCTACCCTTATGGATCAAATCATAGCTGCCCAGAAGCGTGATAAGGGCATATCCTGGATTAAGGAAAACATCGCTAGCGGAGTTGCTAAATGTTTCTCCATGGATGAGTGAGGTACTGTCTTCTTCGAGAACCGTCTGGTGGTTCCCAAGAAACAACATTTGCGCCAGTTGATCCTTAAGGAAGCTCATGAATCCCCTCTCACCATTCATCCCGGTAGTACTAAAATGTATCAAGACCTACGCCAGAGGTTTTGGTTAACTAGGATGAAGAGAGAAATCGCTCAATACATTGCTAGCTGCGACGTCTATCGCCGTGTTAAAGCAGAGCATCAATGGCCTGCTGGCACCCTTCAACCTTTGGCTATTCCTGAATGGAAATGGGATAAAATCAGTATGGATTTCATCACTGGGTTTCCTAGGACCAAGAGAGGGAATAATGCCATCTTAGTTGTGATCGACCGACTTTCCAAAGTAGCCCACTTTCTACCTGTTCGTGAGAGTATCACCGCTAGCCAGCTAGCCGATTTATACATCTCCCGAATAGTGACTCTTCATGGTGTTCCATTGGAAATTAACTCAGACCGTGGGAGTCTTTTCACCTCTCGATTTTGGGAAAGTTTACAAAATACTATGGGAACTCGTCTCTCCTTTAGTACCGCCTTCCATCCTCAATCAAGTGGTCAAGTAGAGCGAGTCAATCAAATTCTGGAAGATATGCTCCGAGCTTCTGTTATCTCGTTCGGAATGAGTTGGGAGAAATGCCTTCCATTCGCGGAGTTTGCTTATAACAACAGTTATCAAGCTAGTTTGGGGAAAGCTCCTTTCGAAGTTCTCTATGGACGAAAATGTCGAACGCCTCTAACTGGTCAGAAACCGGGGAAAGACAGCTCTTTGGCCCGGATATGATTCAGGAAGCAGAAGAGCAGGTTCGCGTTATTCGTGAGAAATTGAAAACAGCCCAATCTCGTCAAAAGAGTCAATATTATCATAAACATAAGCCTATCACTTATGAAGTTGACGAGAAGGCTTACCTTCGGGTTACTCCATTAAAGGGAACCCATCGTTTCGGTATCAAAGGCAAATTGGCTCCTCGTTACATTGGACCCTTTCGCATTCTTGCCAAACGAGGAGAAGTTGCCTACCAGTTGGAACTACCTCCACATCTTTCTAGAGTTCACGATGTCTTCCATGTTTTGCAACTCAGGCGTTGCTTCGCGGATCCTATCCATGGAGTGGACCATGAAACGCTTGATC
Source organism: Triticum aestivum (assembly GCF_018294505.1). Classification (NCBI taxonomy): domain Eukaryota; kingdom Viridiplantae; phylum Streptophyta; class Magnoliopsida; order Poales; family Poaceae; genus Triticum; species Triticum aestivum. The sequence continues at coordinate 333,986,940 of NC_057809.1, forward strand.
TACAAGATAACCTCTCTTATCGGGAATATCCCGTTCGTATCCTTGATCAAGCCGAGCGTACCACTCGACGTCATAATATCAAGTTTATCAAGGTTCAATGGTCACACCATTCCGAGAAAGAAGCCACTTGGGAAAGGGAGGATCGTCTTCGACTTGAGTACCCCACCTTCTTCCCGGAGGATCCTAAATCTCGGGACGAGATTCTTTTGAGTGGGGGTGAGTTGTCACACCCTAGCTAGTTCAAGCATTAGAATGTGCATCATGTTTAAATTCCTCTTAAATTTGAATTGGGGAAGACAGAACCCCCAACACACCCCCCTGGAAACAACTAGGGTTTACTAAAAATATTTTCAATGAACCTGAAATGCCCTTCTAAAAAGTTCACCCTCTTTGTCTTAGGTTAGAACCTCTGGCAAAATTGGTGCACAATTTTCTAGGTCAACAGAAGGTCATTGAATTAAATCATAAGTATTTGAATTTGGGCATTTAAATGCTATAAAATAATCTAAATGCTCAAATAATTCTAGGAATAAATGTTTCCTGTTGGAAAAAATCTAAACAGAGGCCACATTTATTTTCAGGATTTTTGGAAACGTTTTAGTATTTTATTTAAACCCCAACAGTTGCAGTTAAATAGAAAACATAAACTAAATAAAAAAAAAGAGGAGAAAGAAGCCCACCTGGGCCTTACCTGTGCTGGCCCAGCCACCTGGCTCGGCCCAGCCTGCTGGCGCTGCCAGTTGTCGTCCTCCTCGCGCTAGAAGGACGTGGAGCACGTGGCCGGCGCCCGCGGCCACACGCCGGCCACCTCCTGCTTCCGCCGACGCTCGGGAGACGCCCTGAAGTGCCACGCGACCCCCACGTCTCCCTCTCGCACTCGCTCACTCTCCCCCTCGTGTCCCTCTCTCTCTCCCGCGACGGCCGAGCGCGTCCCTCGCCGCCGATCGCTGCAGTTGTCACCATAGCCACTCCCTCGCCCCTCCGACGAGCCCATTAGCTCCGCCTCGACTCCCTCGTCCTCCCCACCGAGCCACGCATCGCCGGAGGCCCTGCATCGCCGCCTTCGCCCTCGTCTTCAACCTCGGGCACCCGAGCCATCTCCGGTCGAATTCGCCTCCGCCAGGACCTCCCCGAGCCCGCTGACCCCCTCTCCGACTTTGCTGTGAGCTCCACTTCCTTTCCCCTCTTCTCTCATGCTCACGATCGTCCCCTAGCTCCATTCTCCATCGCGGCCGAGAGCTTCTAGCCGCCGGCCATGGCGCAGCCGTGGCCACAGCCCAGCAAGCCCACAACGGAGCGCCTCACCGTGCTCAGTGCAGCACCAGGAACCCGTAGCCACCCCCAGTTCTCCCTCTCGTGCACCGTAGCGTTGAAACCGACCTCGCCCGAACTCCGGCCGCCGCCACGAGCTCGATTCCAGCGAGCACGCTCCACCCCAGCTCCTCCCACTTGCCCCACTAGATGGGCACGAGCCCCAGCTGCGCGTAGCACGTCTCCGCCGTCGATTTGGTCACCAGAGGACCAAATCCGAAGCCCTCCGCCGTCTCGGGCCTCGCCGGCGTCGAGCCGCCGGCGAGTTGACCCAGTTTGACCCCTGGGTGGGCCCAGGAAGACCCCCCCTGAGTCTATGACAGGTGGGGCCCGTCGGCTAACTAAACTAGGATTAGTCTTAATTAATTTTAATTAAATCAGTCACTGACATGTGGTCCCAGGCCCCACTGACAACTAATTAGTGTTAATCTAATTTTGCTAATTAGCTGAGAGGCTGACAAAAGGGGCCCACCAGTCAGGTTTGACCTGGGCTGGCGTCTTTGACCTGCTGAGGTCAGCATGACGCAATGCTGACGCAGTATTGCATTTTCTGGATTTATTTTTATTTAGGAAATTCCAGAAAATGTTTAAAACTTCTAAAAATCATAGAAATTCAACCGTAACTCCAAATGAAATAATTTATATATGAAAAATTATCAGAAAAATTCAATCTATCCATCCGTAATGGTTTCATGCATGACAAAACAAGTTTACCTTACTATTTAAGCAGAATAAGGAAATGCACTATAAATGCCATGTTTAATGAGCTAACATTTGAATCTCTAGTTCAAATGAGTTCATCCCTTCCTATTTTAGCTTGCATTAGGCCAAGACACAATCATATTGCCATGTCATAGCATGCATCATATTGTTGCATATCGTCATGTGTTGATTGTGTTCCGATGTGTTCTCCGTGGTAGGTTCTGCCTCCGAGGATATTCACGAGTATCCAACTGAAGGGCAGTATCCCGCTACCACTCCATCAGGCAAGCAACCATTGGTCATTCCGATACAAACCCATGTTCTTGCTTCTGCTCTTATTTACTGCATTAAGACAACGCGATTCAAACTGCTGTGTGCTACGGTAGTTGAACCCTTATCCTCTGCATGACCTGTCATTTCCACAGTAACTAGATGAAACCCACTAGCATGTGTAGGAGTTGTTTGAGCCATGTATGTGATTCCTACCTTGCTATGCCTGCTATGCTTAGAGTTGTGTCAGGTCTGGTTCATCTGGGTGATGGACTAGAGTGAAATGCTTATGTCAGTAATGTGAGGGATGTGTTGAACATGTTTTGGTAAAGGTATCAATGAGAGGCCATGTAGGAGTACATGGTGGGTTGTTTCATTGAGGCCGTCCCTAAGAACTGAGATCTGTATGTGTGATTTTAAGATTCAGCTACTACCATGCATTGGGATCCTTAATTGACCCTCTCGGCTTCTTAATCACCCTAGTACTCTGGTGTTTGTAGGTTATGTGTTGGCGGCCGTGCGTAGCGCTGACCCTAGGGGTGGGCTATGTTGCGGTAGATACACCGTGGCCGGGTATGCCGGGTGCCCGTTTGGCGTCTCGGGACCCTGTTCACATCATTCGGGGCCGTATGTGGAAACCTCGGCCGGACTCCCTGCGGATGGAACCTGGATAGGCGATAAACCTGGACTAGAGACTTAAGTGTTTAGGTAGGCCGTGGCCGACACCCTTGCTGGGCTTCCGCTTGAAGGTTGCCGAGTACATGTCGTGTAAACGGTGGTAAGTGGTGAAAGCGTGTGTGACGAAGTACACCCCTGCAGGGTATAAAACTATTCGAATAGCCGCGTCCGTGGTAAAGGACTACTTGGTTGCCTATACAGTTCATAGACAAGTTAATGGATACTACTAAAAGACTCAAGATAAGTGTGAGTACCGAGGATGGCCCTCTCGTAGGATGACGAGGGAGGATCCTCGATGGAGTATTGTGTTGGTGAGTAGTGGACTCGTGTGCGAAAACTATTTTACTGGTGAAGTTCCGTAGCATAGCTTAGCCAAGAGTCAAAGCTGGCTTGCTGCTTTAACCCCACCACCTTCTTGAGAATAAGCATGTATAGTAGGTTCTGATGTAAGACTTGCTGAGTACCTTTGTACTCATGTTTGCTTAAATACTGTTTTCAGACGACAACACCGCCCCCTTCGATGGGTTCTACGTAGACCTTGACGTCGACGAGTGACTAGCCACCCAGGTGGTGATCCTGGCCATGGAGGGCCCTATGTAGATAGACAGGCTTCGAGATGCCTTCTTTCTTTCTAGAGTCTGTACTCAGACTAGTTGCTTCCGCATGTGCTTGTATGTTTGTATGACTTGAGTGTCGGGTCATGTGACCCCTATCTGTATGAACATGTTATGTATGGCTCTCTGGAGCCTTTAAATAAGTACTTGAGTTGTAGAGTTTTGTTGTGATGCCATGTTGTATGTACTCATATCGGGCATATTGTGTGTATGATTGGTATGAGTGGGATCCGACAATCTAGTTGTTTATCCTTGGCAGCTTTTCTTATGGGGAAATGTAGTCTAGTGTTCCTCGAGCCATAGTAGTCCGCTATAGCCCGGTTCACCGGAGTCCTGCTAGCCTAGCACTACTGTTCAGGACACTTGACTGGCCGACATGTGTTTCACTTCGTCCCTATGTCTGTCCCTTCGGGGAAATGTCACACGGTGACTTCCGAAGTCCTGCCTAGCCTGCTACAGCCCGGGTTTCCCCAGAGTCCTGTTAGCCCAGTGCTACAGCCCGGAATCACTCGTTGATGACCGACATGTTCGATGTGATTCATGTATGCCTGTCTCCATAAGTCTGTGCCGCTTTGGGTTCACGACTAGCCATGTCGGCCCGGGTTCTCTGTCATATGGATGCTAGCGACACTATCATATACGTGAGCCAAAAGGCGCAAACGGTCCCGGGCCATGGTAAGGAGTCACCCATGGGATACCGTGCGTGAGGCTGCAAAGTGATATGAGGTGTTACCGGCTAGATCGATGTGACTTGGAATCGGGGTCCTGACAGCATCGAAAAAGGAGCGGTAGAAAAAGACTTTGCAACGACCAAGAAGAAAACACATTTACTATAAAACTACTCATATAAATTTTAAGAGCCGCCAAGTGACTTGGGTAAAAGAATTTTGTGTATAATGATTGTATGTACCGAAGTACTTATATCATATCTGTGTTTACTAGAACTGTAATGCATCTTAACCGACCGTCGGCTTCTCCCTCTTTGGCCGAGGGCCGAAAAGTGTCATGTACTCCACCTGTCGAGAGTATCGATAGTGTTTCTGATGACTAGGCAATCAGGCCATAAGGCTATAACAGACAAAACGCGCGCAGGGAACTTATGCTATATTACTGATAAAGTGTAAGAAGCATCTCCGAAGAAAATAGTACCCCCACCGATACCTTTCTTCGGTGCTCATTATTACTATGAGACTTGTGCAATAGATTTTTTGTACTCATGAGTTCCGTTGTGTGCCGACCATGATTGAAAACAATAAGAGTGCTAGCTTTCAGCTTCACCCAGTCTGAGGTCAGAGCTCGGATGACCCGGTCATGACAATCGCAGAGGTGCTCCCTTTACTCCCAAGCAGAACAATTGGGAACATATGGGTAAGCACAGGAGCCAAGCAACCCAGCTTGCAAATCGCTTAGGTCAATATGGTGCATATTGTGGCATAATACACGAACAAGGAACGAAGCCATACAAGCATAATCATATGCAAGCGGAAAAGCTCCATCAAGGGAGCCCCCAAACAAACGGGGTATTTGAATATGCGCGTCACAAACAAAGTTTTGACAAGGAACTTTGTCACAAACAACTTTGTGCCGAAAAGTATAATGCTCGGTCGAACCGAACAAAATTTAAAACAGAAAGTTTTTGAGCATGAAAGCAACTTAGCTGGTTAATGTGCTCAGTGTTGATGACGCGATTCGGGCTTGTGGCAGGACGAACACGCCCATTAATCTGTGACAGATCCGACAAGGTTCGCAGTCCTCGGCATGGCCGAGGTCCCAGCCCCCAGGCCCAATGTGTCCGACCAAGGAGTTCGGCTACCCGGAGTAGTGACCACCTAACACAGTCAAAATTGATTACATGTACACATAAAACAGTGTGGTCCAGGAAATAATATATATATATATATAATTGTTACATAATTGCTTTACGCAAAAATAATTTATTTAAAGAAATGTGGCCTGGCGCCGAAGCAAATGTCGATGCAGGGCGTTAGCGTGACACAGTGAAGGCGTGACAAAGCCTGAATTTGCAGGGCGGTCCGGGCTCCGGATGCGGCGTTCGCCGAACTATGTATGGAAAATGACTGAACCACCACGCGACCGTTTTTAATGTGGCCCCATTCGATAGACCTATGTACTGATGATGGAACAAACAAGAGTAATAATTCCTTAAGAAAAATAAACCCAATAAGCAAAAATTGTTAGGATTAATAGCACCTGGTTTATTTGTTGTAGCATTCCCAAGAAAAGCGACTCCCAAAATCGGGAATCGATCCGCACAACCATTGCCTGATGGGAGATAAAGCGATGGCCTGGTGATGCTGGCAAAGGTTGGCTTTCCGAGGCGAAGCCCTAGGTCCCGCTAACGTGACGAATCTGGATGGCTGGTGATGCCGAAGTCACCGGATTATGTTGATGAAGAAATAGCTAAGTCCCTGGTCTAGCCTAGGTGATGGAGCAGGCCGGTGAGGAATTGTTGTAGCTGCCATGCCAGCCGAGGTGTTGAAGTAGTTCGGCGTGATGGACATTGGCTCGAAGGTCGTAACTGGTGACGCGGCCAATGCTGGTCTGATGAAGCGACCATGCGGCAATGCCGGTGTGCCTACTCCGTGTAATCCATAGGGCGGCGATGTTGGTGGTGATTTATCCTTGGCGATTCCGAACTCTTATTCAGCTCGCCGAGGTGAGGATCCGAAGAAGTTGAGCTCGGCTAAAAAAGCGATGACATGTCTAGCGCAGGTTGGCAGTCGTGGAGCTATATTGCCGGGCTGGTTTGACACCAGCGTGATGGTGAAGATTACCTCAGAGGAGGATTAAAATTTTATGGGCGCGTGTTAAAAACAACGCACAATACCTTAGAAGAAAATTCCTTTTAAAAAGGTTGTCAAATATCACGTTCATAAAGAAACATGAATTCGGGTCGGATCCGTATTTGCGCAGAAAACAGATCTAAAAATTGATGCACTAATTGGAAGGTTCCCGGAGTTTGGACGGTCAGATCGAGCAGAAATTTTGAGGGGTGGTAGATATGGGAATTCTGCAGCAGATGAATGGTTGGATCTACCAAAGGATTTCTGAGCAGGGCTCTGGAGACCACGCCCTAAACTCGTCCAGATTCCCGTCTGGATTTGACAGGGCTTCGGTATATCGTAGATTGTCAGTGATTCCTCCATTGGAACTCGACAAAATTTTCCAGGGTTGTTGTAGACTCGATTCCTCACAATTCCAATGAAGCGATCATTAAAATGACACCCGAGGAGGGAGTGGCGGATACGCGTTCGTTGTCCAGAAAAACAGCACGATCGCCCGAGGGCAATGTTGATGTTGAGCCCCCGAGCTCCATGAACGATTCCTCCACGATCTTGATAGAGATCGGAGTTGGTGTTGATGAAGGAGCTTGTCCGAACATGACGATCGGAGGCAGGGCATAGTCCTTGTTCAAGCCAAGGTGACCAGTTGAGCCGGTGACGAAGATGTCGATGTTGTAGTCAATCTACAGACAAGCCATTTATTCTTTTGCCGATCACACATCGAAACTCTCAATGAAAGCACCAATGTCAGTGTCAAAACTGGCGGATCTTGGGTAAGGGGTCCTGAACTGTGCGTCTGAGGCGGATGGTAATAGGAGGCAGGGGACACGATGTTTACCCAGGTTCGGGCCGTCTTGATGGAGGTAATACCCTACGTCCTGCTTGATTGTTCTTGATGGTATGAGTATTACAAGAGTTGATCTACCACGACATCAAAGAGGCTAAACCCTAGAAGCTATCCTATGGTATGATTGTATGTATATCTATCGACTAGCATGGCCCTGGTTTATATAATGCACCAGAGGCCTAGGATAACAAGAGTCCTAGCCGAATACACCGATGGGGGAGGAGTCCTTGTCTTGACCACCAAGTCTTGTGGAATCTTCCTCGTATGCGGCAGCTGTCCGAACTGGCCCATGAGTATACGGCCATGGGGGTCCTCGGCCCAATCTAATTATCCGGGAGATGACATGGTGAGTACCCCCTAGTCCAGGACACCGTCAGTGCCTCCGCGGTGGAAACCATCAGGAGAGAGCTTGCTCAAGCCAAGGAGCAGGCAAGGGTAAGCAAGGCAACCGCCGATAAGGCGGCTGCGAACTTGACGGTCGAACAGGCCACTCGGCGCCCTTTTGAGGAACAGGTGACCGAGATGGATCAAAAACTCAAGGGCACTGCCGCCAAGTGCGGGTCCTTGGAAACAGAAAATAAGGCAAAGGGGATCGAACTCGCCAAGGCCCTTCAAGATGCTTCAGAGGAACAGTCAGAATCACACGCAGCGCGCGCGAAAATCCGTGAAGCCAGTCAGATACTGGCTGGTAAGCCTTTTATTTTAGAGGCTAAATTTGGGGACCAGAAGTATGCCTTGCTAAATCGATTATGGAGTTCTCTAGATGCATATGCGGATCTGCCGACGAGTGCTTCGGATGCCGCCCAATTCTTCCAGGCCCAGGAGGGGTACGAGTTAGAGAAGCTCTTGTGGTCGCGGTTTGTGGAGCAGGAGCGTCCCCTACTCCGGAATGACCAGATGGCGCAATGGGCAGAGCTGCATAAGATGTCCGGCGCGGCCATGAGGGACATCATAGTCCAGTTGTGGCCAGCTGAAGTCATTCTGGACAGCTACTTCGGCCTTGTGCAGCGTCTCGTCTTTGCGCTACCCCGGATTGATGCCGTCAAGAGGTGGTCCTGTATGGAAGGAGCGTGTATAGCTTTCGCCCGTGTCAAGATACACTGGGTGAAAATGAATGGTGAAAAGGTGGTAGTTGAGGGTCCTCCCAAAAGCAAGGCCCACCGCATACCGGAGCGCTATTTTGAGGACGTGCTAAAAGGTGCTTGCCTTATAGAGGGCCAATGCTCTAAGGACATAGTGTTCGAATAAAAGAGTCCGAACTGTCCGGGGAGTTGTGTTATAAACTAGGTGTTTTGTAATATATTCATTCCTTGATGAAAAGTGTTAATCCTCCTGTGCGGCCGTTTATTGTATCTGAGAGTTCCCAGTCATCAGCTTCAGCCCCCATGTAGATGCTACTGGGGTGTTCAGAATTGTCGTATTTCAGGTTCCGGCAAAACCGTTGAGGTTCGAACACTGGGGAGTGCATGAAGATATCTCCTCCGTCTAGCTCACTCCCTCACCGTGATCTCAAGGCTCAGCGCGTCAAACCCGCAAAATAAAGTGACACAAGATTTATACTGGTTCGGGCCACCGATGTGGTGTAATACCCTACTCTAGTGTGGTGTGGTGGATTGCCGCTTGGGCTGAGGATGGAGAGTTACAAGGGAAGAACAGCCTCCTGAGGAGAGGTGCTCTTGTGCCTGGTGAGTTTGTGTGGTGGCCTTGGTGGAATGGATCCGGTCCAAGATGAGATATCCAACTACGGTGGTGGCTAGTCCTATATATAGAGGCCCGGGTCCTCTTCCCAAATATTAGGCGGGAAGGGATCCCACAACGGCCAATTTGAAGGGGAACAACTAGTACAAGCTATCCTCACAAAAGATGGAAACCTTTGCCTGATGCCTCGGGACTCCTCGCCTACGCTTGCCTCTTTAGCACCAAAGAGGAAACAAGGACACTGTGCATGCTGGCGCCCGCCTGGCCTTGGTCATCATGGATTGCATCACAGGAACCTCGCGAGGTGTCCCTTGCCTTGATCTCTCCGCCCCTCGCGAGCCAGCCTGCTGAGGCCGCCCCCGAGGAGGCCCCGAGGAGGTCTTGTGTCGTTCGCCTCGTGAGGCTCGGCCACTAGCGAGGGTCTTGAGTATTTGCTGGTGAATATGGGCCATATAGGGCCGCTGACGGAGCCATGCTGTGGGCCGCAGGCAGGCAAGTCTGGGAACCCTCGTTCCCAGGACGCTGACAGTAGCCCCTGGGCCCAACGAGAAGCCAAGGGGCAAGTGCAGAGCGCCGCGGGCCCCAATAGCCTGCGACCTCGGTTGATGCGTGGCGATTGATGGGACATGGGCATCTCCACTTCCCCACGCTGCCTCGGCAGCTGCCCGACGTGCTGACTCCCTTGTGCATGTAGAAAAAAGGTCATTATTACCTTACATCATGGAGGCTGGCGGTTGGCCTCCTCTTGGCTATAAATGGGAACGGGGGAGCGGAGCCCCCGCCACCCATCTCTTCCTTCGCTCCTCCTGCTTCTTCCTCTTCCTTGCTTCATTGCTAGCAGCGACACACATGGCACCGGTGAAGAGTTTCTCGGCCACAGAAAGGGGGAGGCCCGCCAGGAGGGGCCGACGAAGAGGTTCTCAGCTGCAGAAAAGGGCAAGGCCCGCCAGGAGGGGCCCAGCTCGCTGCCACCAAAGAGGGGGCGTGGTCGCCTGCGTAAGCACGCCGCGAACCCCACCGTGGCCCCTCACGGCTACGGCAGTGCCTCCTCGTGCGGTGGGAGTCGCCAGGTCATGGCAGTCCCATCGCTGAAGTGAGGCGCGCCATGGTTGTGCGGCCTCCTCGGTCGCGCTTCAACTCAGCGGAGGTGACGCCGGAGTTCATCGCGTGGTTGGGGAACACGGCCGGCACCTGGCTTCAGCTCCCATGATTCTTTGCTGGTGAAATGCCGGCCGCAGGTCCAAGCGGGCTCTAGCTGCAGGCGGACGGCTGCTGCAGCAAGGCTTCGTGGATCACGATGGAAGTCTCCATCGCAGGCAACAAAACCCTGGCCCGCGGCTGGTAGACGTTTGCCCGCGCGCGTGGCCTGGGCAGGCGGTGTACCCTCCACTTCAAGTACGACGGCGACGCGATCCTCTTCGTGCGAGTATTCGGGGAAGATGGTCGCCGCTTCAGGAGCTGCCCCGAGGACAACGCCGACGACGTGGTGCTCGGCCTTGGCAATGGTGGTGACGAGGATGAAGGTGGCCATGTCCTTGGGGCTAGCCGGGGCTCGTCCAGCTACGGCGGCTCCTCCACCGGCGACAGCTCCAGCAGCGGCGGCTACGACCAGCCGCCACGCCACCGAGCCCGTTTCGAGGGTAGCAGCGGGCCGTCTCGTTGCCGTGCTCCAGTGAAGCGCGAGGAAGGGTCTGGCTGAGCCCAGGAGAGCGCCATGGGCCCATCCTCACGAACTGTCGCGGGGGCATGCGGCACTTTTGTTTTGTTCTTTCCTTCCTGCATTTAAGAAGAAACAAGTACGGACCCTGTAGGGGTGTGTAATGAACCATGATTTCCAAGTCGCTATGTTATGTTTATCGTTCCTGCGTTGTGTTGAAGTATCAGCGTTTTATGTAGGCACATAGAAATAAGTTAGCTTGGCACGCTCGAAGTAGTTTCCACCTCGTGGGGCGTGCATTTCACAGTGCCTAGCGAGGCCTCCTTTGCCCGGGAGGCATCTAGGAGCTGTAAAAATTCCTTAGGAAACTCTCATTCTTCCGAGCCCTGGTCGCAAGCGCAGCCGGCCATGGCCCAGCGCTTTGCATCGCGGTACCAGAGGGGCACAGATTGAGAGAGGTGCGCCATCTTGCGAGCTCGGCGAGGGTGCCTCGCGAACAACAGGAAAAACGCTCACGAGGGCACCTGTCCAGCACCCTCGCGAGGCATGCGAGGGAGAGCACGGGTCAAAACAAGGAATCGAAGGCAAAAACAGAGGCAAAAGGCGATGGAACCAAGCTGGCAAGGAACACCAGAAAGCAAATTTTCAGTAAAAGAGGAGCAAGCCAATTACGGAAAGCAAATGAAAAGCCGCGTCCGGCACCTAGTCTAGTCTTCTGACCAGCGCGGAGCTAAGTGCTGCCACTAGGACATGGGAGGGATCCCCCAAGGCCAGAGGGCGGCACTCCTGAGACTGCAGGGCGTGTACAGCCCCACTCTTTATTACGTGAGAGTGTCATGAGCGGAGACCTTCACAGGCATGGGTCCTTGCTTCACAGGCGCTGGACCTTGCTTCATGTGTAGAATTTCAGGTGTTCTGGATGGGGATCCCGCCCTGCGTCTCCAGGTGCGCGGCGCCAGGCCTGGAGACATGGGCGATCCTAAACAGGCCCTCCCACATGGACGAGACCTTGCGCGGCCCTTCCCTGGAGAGCACCCGCCTCAGGATGAGATCACCCACCTCGAGCGTCCTGGAGCGGACGCTGCGACAGTGGTACCATCACAGCGCCTGGTGGTACCTTGCCGCTCGGAGCGAGGCTTCACGGCAGTGTTCCTCCCCCAGCACAAGGTCCATCCCCCGCATGGCATCCTGCTGCGTCTCACCAAACGCCAGGACCCGCGTGGATCGATGCTTGACCTTGTGAGGGAGACCGCTTCTGCTCCGTAGACGAGGAAGAACGGGGTCTCGCCTGTTGGCTTGGTGGCGATGGTGCGGATGGGCCACAACACAGACTGGAGCTCGTCGCACCAGCCCTTACCGCTAGATTCAAGCTTCTTCTTGAAGGTCCTGGTCTTGAGTCCTCTGAGGACCTCCGCATTGGTGCGTTCGGCTTGACCATTGCTCCTGGGGTGTGCCACTGTAGCGTAGAAGATCTACGTTCCAAGATTAGCACAATATGTCTTGAAGAGATTTCTAGTGAACTACGAGCCGTTGTCGGTGATGATGCGATTAGGGACCCCGAACCGGCTCACGAGGCCCTTGATGAACTTGACCGCAAATCCGTCCGGGATGGTGCAGACAGCTTCTACCTCCGCCCATTTGGTGAATTTGTCGATGGCAGCATAGAGGTAGCGATAACCCCCAGGCACTCGAGGGAACGGGCCTAAGATATCCAGCCCCCAGACTACGAACGGCCATGAGAGCGGAATGGTCTGGAGGCCCTGAGCTGGCTAACGGATTTGCTTGGCGTAGAATTGGCAGGCCTCGCAGGACTTCACCAGCTCGGTTGCGTCATTGAGCGCCGTAGGCCAGTAGAACCCGCTGCGGAACGCCTTGCCGACGAGGGTTCATGATGACGAGTGGTGCCCGCAGTCTCCGCTGTGCATGTCAGCCAGCAACTCGTTCCCCTGTTCCCTTGTTGGGGAACTTGACTAGGAGTTGTGAGTCGCCCTTGATGGTAAGGTGCTTCACCCCCAGGGCTACCGTGGCCTTGAGGCCAGCGATGAGGCCTTCGTACTTTGCGATGTTGTTGGAGACCTTCTCGCCCTGCTGGAAGCAGATGTAACACCCACAATGTGGCTATATCTCCCACATGTCGGTGCACGACTTAGAGGCATAACCGCATGGTAGGCATGTCGCAAGAGGGGTAATCTTTACACATCACATGTACTGAATAAGAAAGGGATAAAGAGTTGGCTTACAGTCGCCACTTCACACAAAACATAACTAGATCATACATCATCCAGAATACAATCAAGGTCCGACTATGGAACCAAAATAAAGAAAGACAACCCCAAATGCTAGATCCCCGATCGCCCCAACTGGGCTCCACTACTGATCAACGTGAAACGAAACAACACAACGAACAAGATCTTCATCGAGCTCCCACTTGAGCTGGGTTGCATCATCTACACTGGTATCATCGGCACCTACAACTGTTTGGAAGTATCTGTGAGTCATGGGGAATCAGCAATCTCACACCCTCGCGATCAAGACGATTTAAGCTTAAGGGTAGGAAGAGGGTAGTGAGGTGGAGCTGCAGCACGCACTAGCATATATGGTGGCTAACTTACGCAAAATAGAGCGAGAAGAGAAGCAAAGCACGGTCGAGAAGCTAATAATGATCAAGAAGTGATGCTGAAGCTACTTATGTTCAAGCATAACATGGAACCGCGTTCTCTTCGCGGACTCCGCCAAAAAGAGACCATCACAGCTACACACGCAGTTGATTCATTTTAATTAAGTTAAGTGTCAAGTTATCTACAACCGAACATTAACAAATTCCCATTTGCCACATAACCATGGGCACGAATTTCGAAAGTTCAAAACCCTGCAGGGGTGTCCCAACTTAGCCCATCACAAGCTCTCATGATCAACGAAGGATATTCCTTCTCCCGGGAAGACCCGATCAGTCTCGGAATCCCGGTTACAAGACATTTCGACAATGGTAAAACAAGACCAGCAAGACCGCCCGATGCGCCGACATCTCGATAGGAGCTGCACATATCTCGTTATCAGGGCAACACCGGATAAGCTAAGCGTACAGGTACTAACATAACCCAAGTTGCCAAGGGACGGTCCCGTATGGTGCTCTAGTTCGGACCAACACTTGGAGAAGCACTGGCCCGGGGGGGTTAAAATAAGATGACCCTCGGGTTAATTACTCCCAAGGGAAAGGTAGAGGTTATTAGGCAAATTTAAAACCAAGGTTGGGCCTTGCTGGAGGAGTTTTATTCAAAGCAAACTGTCAAGGGGTTCCCATAACAGCCAACTGCGTAAGGAACGCAAAATCAAGGAACATAACACTGGTATGACGGAAACTAGGGCGGCAAGAGTGGAACAAAACACCAGGCATAAGGCCGAGCCTTCCACCCTTTACCAAGTATATAGATGCATTAAAGTAAATAAGAGATAATAATGATATCCCAACAATATCCATGTTCCAACATGGAACAAACTTCATCTTCACCTGCAACTAGCAACGCTATAAGAGGGGCTGTGCAAAAGCGGTTACGTAGCCAAACAACGATTTGCTAGGAAAGGTTGGTTAGAGGCTTGACATGGCAATATGGTAGGCATGATAAAGCAAGTTGTAGGTATCGCAGCATAGCAATAGAGCGAGCAACTAGCAAGCAAAGATAAAAGTGATTTCGAGGATATGTTCATCTTGCCTGCAAAGTTCTCAGAGTTGACGCAAGCTTGATCCTTGTAAGTGTTCTCAACAGGTTCCTCGATCACGTACTCGTCTCCCGGCTCTACCCAAGGAAAGAACCCAAGCAAAGGACCAACAATCAATCACGGTGCAATGCATAATCAACATGATGCAAAACATGACATGATATGCGAGATGTGATATGCAATGCATATGTGTGCTCCAAAAGGAAAAAGAAAGAACAAGGCATCAACTTGGCAAACCAAGTTTGCCGCTGGAAAGATGAGATATAAAGATCACCGGAATTGGATCCACGGTTTGTAAATGGCAAGCAAAACAATAATGGCACAATTCTGCGATTAACAGCACGATGCCTACTAGAATACAACAAGAAACTAAGCTACTGCACTCCAACATAGCAACAAAGCACATGAAAAGTGATCTACTCAAGATGCTTTACAAAACATGGACACTGAGCTACGGCTAAATCACACAAGAACAGGTTCAAAAAAGCATGGCAAAAGTGCAAAAGATATCAGCTTCACAGACTTAGTGAAAATACTAACATGTCAGGAATAACATCAGGAAGCCATGTTTAGAGCAAGCAAACAGCATTCTACAGGAACATATCATAGCAATACAAGGCATGGCATGAATCTATTAAAAGCATTGATCAAAAGTCCCTTACTAACCATGATCCAAAAAGGCACAGAAGAGATGATGGCACCCATGTAAACATAGCAAGTTTTATTAACAGTTTCAGACTTGGCAGAAAACAGAGCATTGCATAAACAGAGGTATGAAGGCATCTTTGCGAGCTCGATTCACTCACCGCGAGACATTACATGACAAAACAAGCATAGCATCAGCAAGAAGACATGTTTATGAAGCTAACCATGGCAAGAGCAAAATCATAGCATGCTTGGATCAACTATACCAACCATGAAAAAATTGATTAACATGTAAACAATCTTCCAGGAACATTTTATAGAAAAAGTAGAGCAAGATTAAGAAATGCTAGGGCACTCCATAATTTCAAACAGGGGCATGGATGAATAGAGCATAACCATGTGCACAAATCATCCTTACTGAAGCAACTCAAAACAAACACATGTCACACTGTAGCATCTAGTTTACATGGCATAAAAATAACAGCAGGCCAAGGACTTAGCAAAATCCTATGTCCCTGAAATCAGCAATATCACGAAGGCTAGTTTGCATGCTTGTGCTAGTCACCACATTGATCACAAAAATACATGGCAAGCATCCTTGTAAAGATGGCATGGCGTAGATCAAAACACATGTAGAGCTCATGTTCATATGATGCACACAACAAATGTGACAAAAATGACAAATCAACATAGACTGATAAGCAACAGGAGCAAACATTTTATAGCACTCTTGCATCAATGATTTGGGCATCAAGATGGACTCAAACAAGCATGCCACAATGGAATGAAATGAAGAGCATCTCACAGTGAACATTTTGATATCTCATATGCATGAAACGGAGCTACGGTGATGGAGTTATGATGCGATGAACAGGGCATGAAAAAATTGCAGAGAAAGACTTAGTGGAATTTAGACCTCGCGGGAAATTGGACGAGGAAGACACGGGATGAAGGGATCCGAGGATGAGGGCGCGCTTGGATCTGTGGACGACGCGGTCCAGGGTTGGGACCATACGGATATGGGGTCGAGGTCAATGACGATGACGGTGGCGCTCGCCGGGATTGTGCAGATCTGGCCGGCGACGAGGGATGGCAGTGAGGAGGCGGCGCGGGATGACTGGGGAGGCACGCGGTGACCGGCGCAGTGGCGGTGACGCGTGGGCGGCGCGGCGCGGGACCCGGGCGGCAGGTGGCGGAGGTCGCCGTCGAGGTTTAGAGATGGCGGAGCTGCGACGAAGGGCGGCGGTCGGGAGCGCCGGCGAGCAGGCGGGCAGCGCTCAGGCCGGGCGGTGGCGCAGTCGGGCTCGCGTGGGCCCCAGATGGGCTCCACAGGCCGCGGCGCGGTGGGGATCTGGCGGGGACGCGTGGCAGCGCGTGGTTGGAGGAGAGCGGCGGCGGGTTGACATGGTGGCTTGTGATTGGTCGGGGTGAGGTGGCCGGCGGACATGTCCGGCACGGACGGATGTGTCAGGCGGCGCGAGGAGGAAGACGCTAGAGTTTCATCTGCGCGAATTTTCGGGGAGGGGCACCTAATTATAGCTAGGAGGAGGTAGGAGTGTCCAAATGAGGTGTAGTTTTCGCCCGCGCGATCGTGATCCGACGGTGGAGGACATGGGAGTGGTTTGGATGGGTTATTGGGACATTTTGGAGGGGTGTTGGGCTGCAACACACAAGAGGCCTTCTCGGTTACCCGGTTAACCGTTGGAGCACCAAACGGACTCCAAATGACACGAAATTTGACAGGCGGTTTACCAGTGGTGTACCAAGACCGCTTGGCAAATCTCGGTCCATTCCGAGAATCTTTAATACCTGCTCACGAAAAGAGACAAAAGGAGTGCGCCGGAGGACGTAGGAGTGTCGGATTACAAAATGGACAACGGGGAAAATGCTTGGATGCATGAGACGAACACGAATGCAAATGCGATGCACATGATGACATGATATGAAATGCATGAAACGAACAGAATGCAAAACCAAGACAAAAACCCAACCACGAAAGCAAACTCATATCGCATCTCCGGAAAGGCAAGAGTCAGAGTTACAATTATGGAAAGTTGCATCTGGGGCGTTACAGCAGAGCTGCATGGGGTAGTAGAGCTTGTCCTGAGTAGGTGAGATGACCACTTATATAGCCCCCGCGCCCTGGCGTGCGAACGCGCCATCGAAATGCATGACCCAGCCATATGGTGCTTCACTTCCTGGTGAGAGGGATCGGTCCTCACCTCCTTCAAACCCCAGGGCGTCAGTCCATTCTGCCACGAAGTCGGTGAGCGCGGCCCCCATGATGACCCTAGTTGTGCTGAACTCCAATTGGAATGCTTGCAGCTCGATGTTCCATTCGGAGACTCTTCCAACAGCGTTGGGGCTCCTGAGTATCCTCTCCAGCATGTAGGCTAAGACGAACTTGATTGGGTGACCTTGGAAGTAGTGTCGCAGTTTACGCGAGGCCACCAAAAGCGCGAGCAAGAGCTTCTGAGGCATGGGGTACCGTGCCCTTGCGTCCCGCAGTACTATGCTGACGAAATATATTGGGTGCTTGACGAGGGCGGGGACATCGATGGAGCTTGTGCTTGCCAGCAGCTGGGGCGTCTTCTAAGATGACGGGACCCCAAGAGCTTGATCGCTTGTTGGGACCTCTGCTAGCCCGCGAACGCTGCCTTGCTGGGACTGGTCACTCGTTGGAATTGCTACAGCCTTTCCGGTGCCCTCTGGGTCCTGTATCGCCTCGGCTGACGGTGCGGTACGGCGCGACAGCACCTTGGCCTGGCGCTCTTCCTGAACCGCCACTAGAGTTGTGCTGGCGGATTAGGGAGTGGCGGCAAGGTAAAGCACCACGGGCTCGAGAGGGCGAGGCACCACCATCACCGGAGGACTGTTCAGGTATCTCTTGAGGTCTTGAAACGCTTGGTCAGCTTCTAGGGTCCACTCGAACGGGCCTTTCTTCTTCATCATCTTGAAGAATGGCAGGGCGCACTCTCCTAGCTTGGAGATGAAGCTCCCCAGCGAGGTCACACAGCCTGCAAGCTTCTGCATCTCCTTGAGATTTTGTGGTGGGCTCATATCTTCTATCGCCTTGACCTTCTTTGGGTTGGCCTCGATCCCCCTGTGGGACATGAGGAAGCCTAGCAACTTCCCGGAAGGGACACCAAACACACACTTCTCCGGGTTGAGCCACAAGTCCACCTGACGCAGGCTCGCGAAGGTCTCCTCCAAGTCCATAATCAAAGTTCCCGCCTCCTGAGATTTCACCACAATGTCATTGACGTATGCTTTAGCGTTCCTCCCGAGTTGCTGGCCCAGGTCGATGTGCATCAGTCGTTGGAAGGTCGCGCCTACGTTGCGTAGCCCGAGCGGCATGCAAGTGTAGCAGTACACTCCACACAGGGTCAGGAAGGCCGTCTTCTCCACATCCTCCACTGCCGTCTTGATCTGGTGATAGCCTGAAAACGCGTCCAGGAATCATAGCAGGTCGCATTCGGTTGGTGAAGTCAACACAGATACGCTCCTTCCCACCTTTCTTCGGTATGACGACGAGGTTCGCCAGCCACTCGGGGTACCGAACCTCGCGAATGACACCCGCTGCCTCCATCTTGCGGGTTTCCTGGACGATGAAGGACTGCTTCTCTGTGGATTGTCGCCGCGCCTTCTGCTTCACGGGGCGCACATTGGGGCACACCCTCAAGTGATGCTTGATCACCCCTCTTGGGATCCCCACTAGCTGCTTGGGTTCCCAGGAGAATACGTCCTTATTCACGCGCAGGAACCTCACCAATGCCTCCACTTGATTTGGGTTGAGGTTGGCGCCTATGGTGAAGGTGGCTCCTGAGGACCCATCTTCCTCGACCGGCACCTGCTTGGTTTCGGTCCGATCTTGAGAGAACAACTGCTTCTTCCTTGTTGGTGCAGGCCTCCTTAACCCCTGGAGTGCCCTCTTTGGCCGATCGCGCTACCGCGGTAGTTTTGAGGGCACACTTGACCGCCGCTAGAGCCTCCTTGGTATCTCCAACTATGGTGAGGACATCCTTGCTCCCGGGCATCTTCATGAGGTTGTAGGCCAGATGGGTCGCCACCATAAACTAAGCCAGAGCCGGGTATCTAAGGATGGCGTTGTACGAAAGGTCGATGCAGGCGATGTCAAAGTCGATCAGGTCGGCGCAGTAGTTATCGCGGGTGCCGAAGGTCACAGGGAGGCAGATCTGCCCCAAGGAGCTGGTGGAGCCGCCACCGACCCCGGGGAAGGGCTTGCTGGGTCGGAGCCGTTCGAGTGGTACAGGAAGAAGGCTAAAAGCCTCCACAAAGAGCACGTTGAGACCGGCGCCGCCATCGATGAGGGTCTTGGTGATAGCTACGCTACAGATGGTGGGCGTGCACAACATTGGGAGCACACTCGAGCCGATGGTGGTGGCGGGGTGATCCCGTGTTTCAAAGGTGGGGTCAGCCATGGGCGCCGCCCAATCCAGGGAGCTCCTTGCCGCACGGAGGCAGCGCCAATCTGGCGAAAGAACGGCTTGGTTTGACAGTCCGAGGGTGGTGCTTGCGAGCCGCTGACGAGGTCCGCGACGGTAAGGGGCGCCGGTGCCGCGAAGCGCGCGACGAAGAGACCGCGCAGCTCCTCCGAGGAGTTCACCGAAAATCCCGGCAAGCGTAGCAGCCAGGCGCGCGGCGTGCCGGCCAGGGCGAGGGGAACCCGTTGGCCATGACCTGGTTTTCGCCTCCGGCTTCGAGGATGGCCTTCTGAGACGCCTGCAGGAAGGCCACTGGATATGCCGCGCCATCGTAGCGGGGTGGCATCTTTGGCTTGAACTTGCACGGCCACCGCACCTGCCGCAAGGTGTGGGTGAAGGCCCGGACGCTCGCGGCGCATCCGCAGGCACCCGTCGGCCTAACTAGAGGGGTGGCGTCTGCCATGGAGTTGGACGAAGCAAGCAGAGAGGCAGAGCTTCGGCGCACCCCTACCTGGCACGCACTCACCGCGATCTCAAGGCTTAGCGCGTCGAACTTGCAGAACAAAGGGACATAACATTTATACTGGTTCGGGCCATCGATGTGGTGTAATACCATACTCGAGTGTGGTATGGTGGATTGCCTCTTGGGATGAGGATGGACATTTACAAGGGAAGAACAGCCTCCTGAGGAGAGGTTCTCTTGTTCTTGGTGAGTTTGTGTGGTGGCCTTGGTGAAATGTATCCGGTCCAAGATGAGATATCTCACTACAGAGGTGGCTAGTCCTATATATAGAGGCCCGGGTCCTCTTCCCAAATATTAGGCGGGAAGGGATCCCACAACGACCAATTTGAAGGGGCACAACTAGTACAAGCTATCCTAACAAAAGATGGTCTTCGCCTGCCAAAGGCTCTGGTGGTGACGCCGTCCTATGCTCCATGGTGACCTCCGTCCTGCCGTCATGTTGGTCTTGGTCTCGTTGGACCGATATGGAAACATTTTCATGATGCCTCGGGACTCCTCGCCTGCGCTTGCCTCTATAGCACCAAAGAGGAAACGAGGACACTGTGCACGCTGGCGCCCGCCTGGTGCCCGCCTGGCCTTGGTCGTCATGGCTTGCGTCACAGGAACCTCACGAGGTGTCCCTTGCCTTGATCTCTCCGTCCCTCGCGAGCCAGCCTGGTGAGGCCGCCCCTGAGGAGGTCTTGTGTCGTCCACCTCACGAGGCTTGGCCCCTCGCGAGGGTCTTGAGTGTTTGCTTGTGAAGATGGGCCATACGGGGCCACTGACGGAGCCACGCCGTGGGCCGCAGGCAGGCAAGTCCGGGGACCCCCATTCCCAGGACGCCGACATGAATTCCACATAACTAAACTTAACCCAACGCCTTGGTCCTTGAAGGAGTTGTTAGTGAGGCGAACCATGCAATCAGACTATTCAGTTTTATTGCTCTCACTTAGCTATAGGAGTTTGACAATGGGTCTATTAAGTAGCCCATAGTATGTATGCGGCTACCCTGATGCGGATGTGTTACATATGTGACCGAGAAACGGTCCTTTGTTTAATGCGGAAAAATCGCTGTGGATTGTAATGAATCACCGGGTGGTTGACCAGCTCTCGCCGTATCATGATAGTCAGTTCTCGGCTTTCTCTACTGAGGTGCTTAACTGGAGTAACCAGAAACACAATCGTAGTAGTTCTCCCTTTACTACCTTATCTGATCAGACGGAACATAAGGTAGCAAGCACAGGAGCCAGGCAATCCAACTATTGACCAAAGACATGATTCAGAGCTGATGCATATAATGCCGTGCTCGGGACGCCAAATTTTGCTGTAAAGCTGTTTGGACTTTTGTTTGGCAACACATGTGTTGTCTTATAGAGCCCCTGGCAATTTTATGCCGAGGTGTGTATGTGAGAC
The DNA here is from genome assembly GCF_018294505.1 of Triticum aestivum. Taxonomy (NCBI): domain Eukaryota; kingdom Viridiplantae; phylum Streptophyta; class Magnoliopsida; order Poales; family Poaceae; genus Triticum; species Triticum aestivum. Next base: position 334,008,243 of record NC_057809.1, read on the forward strand.
CACTTGACAGGTGGAATAATGTCTATAGGTAAAACGATACCAAATAAGAATTTTGGTTCACAAAAATCTGATTGATACGTCAAAACATAATCTTACAGAAGGTACCATAATCACCAAGGCCATTTTACATGCCTGGAGTCTAGGGCTAACGGAAAAGCTCTATACAGGTTCTTGAGTGAAGTTGTGGTTTGCAAAATGCTTTGCACCTTCCTGCCGCACGTCTGCGCCGTTTTCGCCCAAATAAGAAAGATTCCTTTAGAGGAATGGTCTTCGGCCATGTATACAGAACCAGTCTCGGAAAGAGTCCTCGTGGGTCGGATAAATGAGTAGGATTTGATTCACCTATGGTAAAAAATAAAAGATGATTAAACAAAGGGGAAGGTCCTATAAGGCCAAACCTTTTTATAGGTCTGTCCGTATATTGCCTCTATCGATTCCCAAGGTATTTTGAGTGCATAGTTGTGCACACGCGGTACGAATTTTGCTGATGTACGTCAAGGTCGACGGAGGCTAGGCTGCTAATCCAGCCTTGAAGTTGTCGGACTGCCGGCATGTAGAACTGACCTGTCCTATGTAAAGAATTCCGATGGCCTAATAGCCAAGGGGATGTGCGGCTCGATAGGGGCTTGGTAGTTCGGCCACAATGGCCGCTGTATGCTCCTCAATACGGAGGGAGCGCTCCACGTTTCCATTGATCGTAATGATGCCACGTGGACCGGGCATCATGAGCTTTAAATAGGCGTAATGCGGGACAGCATTGAAGCAGCAAAAGCGGTTCATCTGAGCAGTGAGTGATAGCCGCTGCAGAAGGGGACGATGTTGAAGATCAAGTCTTCGCTTCAGAAGTTTCCCGGCGAGCCGAAGAGTACTTCCAGCTTGATTGAGCCTGTACAGCAGGCCTCTTTGCCAGGTATTACTGCCTTTAAGGTAGTTCTAGTGGGCTTGATTCTTGATGGATCAATGCCCATTGTGCAGACAGTGTCTTGATAAAGTTGGTTGAGACTACTGCCACCATCCATGAGGACTCACGTAAGGTAGAATCCGCCGATGATTGGATCAAGGACCAGAGCTGACAAACCTCCGTGACGGATGCTAGTTGGGTGGTCCTTTCGATCGAAGCTGATCGGATAAGCCGACCATGGGTTAAATTTGGGGGCGACTAGATCTATGGCGTAGACGTCCCATAGGGCGCGTTTGTGCTCCCTCCTAGGGACATGTGTGACATACATCATGTTCACTGTTTTTACTTCAGGGGGAAATTGCTTTTGTCCCCCTATGTTCGGCTGATGAGACTATTGGTCATCGTCGTCGCTTAGCGATCCTTTTCCCTTGTGTTCGGTGTTAAGCTTGCCGGCCTGCTTAAAGACCCAACAATTTCTGTTGGTATGATTGGAAGGTTTATCGGGGGTGCGATGAATCTGGCAAGGCCGGTCCAGTATTTTTTCTAGACTAGACGGGCCATCTCTGTTTGCCTTGAGTGGTTTTTTTGTTGATCGGGTTTGGGGCCGCTGAATCTGGCATTGATCGCCGTGTCTTGGGCTCCTTCGTTGTTGTTTCGACACATGTGCTTGTCGCGTCATGGCTTGCCATTGCCGTCCCTGGTTTCGGAGGTACCAGGGTCATTGGTGCTATTGCTTCTGCGAGCAAGTCAACTATCTTCTCCCGCGCAAAAACAGGTCATAAGTGTGGTGAGGGTTGCCATGGGCATCTACTTTTCTTGGACGAGGTGTCGGGCAAGCCACTCATCGCGGATGCTATGTTTGAAGGTCGCGAGGGCTTCTGTGACCGGACAATCCCCAATCTGATTCTTTTTTATTAGGAACCTTGTCCAAAGTTGTCGGGCCGATTCCCCGGGTTGCTGGATTATGTGGCTAAGGTCATCGGCATCTGGGGGCTGAACATAGGTACCTTGGAAGTTGTCTCTGAATGCATCCTCTAGGTCCTCCCAGCTACCGTTAGAATTTTCTGGTAGACTGTTCAATAGTGTCGTGCTGGTCCCTTAAGTTTGAGGGGAAGGTATTTTATGGCGTGTAAATCGTCACCGCGAGCCATGTGAATGTGTAGAAGAAAGTCTTCAATCTATACTGCGGGATCTGCCGTGCTGTCGTATGATTTGATGTTCATGGGTTTGAACCCTTCTGGGAACTGGTGCTCCATTACCTCGTCAGTGAAGCATAGGGGGTGTGCAGCACCCTAATTTCGGGCCGTGTCACGGCGTAGTTTGGATGAAGTCCGTATGCGGTTTTCGGCCGGGGCGCGGTTGTGCTTTCCATGCCGGGATAGGTATCCGTCCTCTCGCGTCAGGCAGTGCCCTCGTGATCCATAGATTGATCTGGTCTGACCTGCTCTATTTTCCAGGTCCTGTCATAGGTCGTATGTGTATCCCCGAGCTGTTGTTTCTCTGCTTTTACGGCAAGGTGGAGGGGGCTGGTGTTCGGCTTGAGCTGCCATTCCGCCCTGGCCACATTGTGGTCGGTTGAGTCCGTCAGCCACATTATGTGCGGGCGGTATGGGATCCAGCGCCTCGTCATCGAATTGGGGTAGCAGCTTACGCTTCGGGTAACTCTTTGTTGGGCGTCCGAGTCCATACTCTTCGGTTGCTAGGACATTAGTCCATCTGTCATTGAGCAGATCTTGGTCAGCTTGAAGCTGTTGCTTCTTCTTTTTTAGTCTTCTAGTCGTTGCTATTAGCCAGTGCTTGAATCATTCTTGCTCGAGGGGTTCCTCTGGCATGATAAAATCTTCATCGCCGAGGCTCATGTCGTCCTCGGAGAGTGGTAGATAGTTGCTGTCTACCGAGTCTTCGTTCCCTGCTTGCTCGTCGGGATCAATTTGCCCATCCTCCCAATCGTCCTGCTCGGATGATGGCTCGATGGGGTCTTCTTGGTCTTCAGTGTTCTCCTTAGTGTCATTATCTCCGGTGCTGGTATCGCTATTCTTGCCGCGACGCGATTTGGAGCAGCGCTGCTGACGTCGACGTTTTGGCGGTATCTTAGGAGATTCGTCCTCAACTTGGTTTTTCTCATAATTGATGTCGCCGTGTTGAGGTGTATCCTCCATGTATACATCATACGAGGAGGTGGCCGTCCAACGTATGGTGACCGGTGGGTTGTGGGCCTGCTCCTCTTTGGCATTGTTGTCCATACCGTTGATGTCTCCGGAGGTGTAATCAAGCATGTCGGTTAAAACCTCGACAATGGCTATGAAGTGGCACTACTAAAAAAAGACACATCCATGACATTTTGGGCCGAACGAATTTTTTTCTGTCATACTTATGACACTTCTATGACAATAATTGTCACAAAACCTGGTATCATTATAGATGTGGTGGGGTCCTACTTCTATGACAAAAAATCATGACAGAAAATGGGATTTTCTTCCTGGGTGGGCCGGACACGCAGCTGCATGACATTCTTTGGTCCGGAAAAAACCACGATAGAAGCGAGGACGAGGAAAATATCGGGGAGTTCCCGGTTATGGTGGGTGGTTAGGGGCCAAGCGATGCGCGTTTCTCTCCTATGTACGCGCGTGTGTGTGGGGCGTTGGCCTCTAACTGAACCCGAGCAATTGCACTGCAGGCTACGCGTTACTGAACCCGAGCGATCGATCGATCCCTTGTTGTTAACTGAACCCGAGTGATTCCTTCGCTACTGCTGCTAACTGAAGTTGATCGATGCTGCCTCTGGATGAACAGTGAGTGTTGTTGGGGGGCTTGGATGAACAGCTACCAGCGGGGGTTGGATGAACAAGAACCCGTGGTAGTAGAGGCCGTTGCCGCTGGATGAATAGTACACCAATAGATCGAGCCAGTGGATGAACAGGACCTCGTGGAGGGTAGGATGAACAGGACCCCGTGGAGGGCTGGTTGAACAGTAGCCGGTGGAGGGTTCGTTGAACAGTAGCCGGTGGAGGGCTGGATGAACAGTAGCCCGTGGAGGGGTGGTTGAACAGGACTATCGGGGATATACCCCACGGTGTGACCCGGCTGGAGATATGACCCGGCTGGGACTTAAGGTTTCATTGGTGACCCAGCAGACTATAAGCCAGCGGAAAAAGTTAAGCAGGTTAAGTCGGCACACACGCAATCATGTAAGCCGACAGACACAGTCATGTAAGCTGGCAGATTATTTACTATAAGTCGGCATAATGTTTAAGCCAGACAGTTAAGCAGACAGTTAAGCCGGACAGTTAAGCTGGACAGTTAAGCCAGATGGTAAGCCAGATTGTATGTTAGCAGTTAAGAAGCCCGAAATGTTAAGAAGCCCATGGAGAGAAACCCATGGAGAGGAGTCAGAATAGTTAAGTCTTAAGTCCAAGTTGGACTCTACATGTAACCCACCCCATCAACATATATAAGGAGGGGCATGGCACCCCAAGAGGGACAAGTTGAATAATCATTAAGTCTAGACACAACTAGGAGAGCTGGAGTTACGTTGACTCCCTCATGATGATAATGAGACCTAGCCACAAACAGCATGTAAGTTTGTTACTGGATGATGTTTCCCAGGGCCCAAAGCTATCTAAATCTTCGTCTTGCATGTTGCGTCTATTGATGCCGATCAACCCCTTCAAGCTACCGCATAAATGTGTTGGCCTCACGACTAAGTCCTCACACTAGGACATCTGTTGTGACGTTTCCACGACAGTTGGTGCCCACCATGGGGCCTGCGCATGGTGGTGTTGAGTTCTTGAAGGGATCTCGTACAAGGATCGAGAAGCTCACAAATTTCCTGAGGAAGAAGAGTTATTGCGGAAAGATTTACATTGCCTCGAATGTAGGCAGTCAGATAGATGACCCGTCGGAGGTTCAAGAGAAAATTAGGGTTACACTTTGTTTGTTGCCAAGAGTTGCCAACACGAGTCGCCGAGATCAACAAAAACGATTGCACTTCAGTCAAACATCAGTTGGTTATTGTTTATAATGGAAAAAGTTTCGAAACAATTCAACAGTCAGCGCACAAACATACAATCATCTAATCATGGTCCAGTTGAGCACTACGCCACGTGAAATCCATCATCGATTATTCTTTTTTTGGAAGAGGGCCAGCACGATTTGAATACTACTAGATCAGATGTGTCTTCCCCTTGATTATTACATCCATCCGAGTCAGAAGAAATCAAGTGCTGCTGCCAGATCTCCTCAAACCCAATGACGACCCGGAAGCGAGTTATTCCAAGACCCGGACTCCGCCGTTCACTGACCCGGTTGACCACCAGGCTTTGCTGTAACGCCCTCGATGCGGCTATATCTCCTACGTGTCGAGGCACGACTTAGAGGCATAACCGCATTGAAAGCAATGCTGCAAGTTAGGCAATCATTACAACATCCCATATAATATAGATAATAAAAGGGGAGATACATAGTTGGCATACACTCGCCACGTCAATCAAAGTACGTAAATAGCATTACATCAACCAATCACTCATGGCCCGACTACGGTGCCAAAATAAAAGATCAGCCCAACATGCGACACGATCCCGATCGCCGCAACTGGGCACCTCTACTGATCATTAGGGAAAGACACATAGTAACGACGTGAGTCCTCGTTGAACTCCCACTTGAGCTCAAGCGCGTCATCTAGAACGGAGTCATCAGGCCCTGCATCTGGTTTGGAAGTAATCTATGAGCCACAGGGACTCAGCAATCTCGCACCCTCGCGATCAAGACTATTTAAGCTTATAGGTAAGGCAAGGTACAATTTGTGGAGCTGCAGCAAGCGACTAGCATATATGGTGGCTAACCTGTTCGCAAGAGAGAGCGAGAAGAGAAGGCAAAGAGCGAATGAATAACTAGAGAATAACCTGCGGCAAGCATTACTCCAACACCGTGTTCACTTCCCGGACTCCGCCGAGAAGATACCATCATGGTAACTCACACCGTTGATTCATTTTAATTAAGTTTAGGTTCAAGTTATCTACAACCGGACATTAACAAATTCCCATCTTCCCATAACCGCGGCACGGCTTTCGAAAGTTTAAATCCCTGCAGGGGAGTCCCAACTTAGCCCATGACAAGGTCTCACGGTCAACGAAGGAATAGACCTTCTCCCGAGACATTCCGATTAGACTCGGTATCCCGATTCTACAAGACACTTCGACAAGTTAAAACAAATCCAGCAACACCGCCCGAATGTGCCGACAAATCCCGATAGGAGCTGCACATATCTCGTTCTCAGGGCACACTCAGATGAGCTCTCCATACAACTAAAACCAAACCTCGAGTTTCCCTGAGGGGGCGCTGCACAGGACTCTAGTTCGGACCAACACTCAGAGGAGCACTAGCCCGGGGGGGGTTAAAATAAGATGACCCTCAGGCTCCGAAAACCCAAGGGAAAAATAGGCTAGGTGGCAAATGGTAAAACCAAGGTTGGGCATTGCTGGAAAAGCTTTATTCAAGTTTAACTATCAAGGGGTTCCCATTATCACCCAACTGCGTAAGGAACGCAAAAATCCGGGAACATAACACCGATATGACGGAAACTAGGGCGGCAAGAGTGGAACAAAACACTAGGCGAGAGGCCGAGCCTTCCACCCTTTACCAAGTATATAGATGCATTAAGATAACAAGATAATATAATGATATCCCAACAAGTAAATAATTTTCCACCAAGGAATGGTCTCCAATCTTCACCTGCAACTAGCAACACTATAAGAAGGGCTGAGTGAAGCGGTAACATAGCCAATCAACGGTTTGCTAGGACATGGCGGGTTAGAGGTTTGACATGGCAATTTGGGAGGCATGATAAGCAAGTGGTAGGCATCGTAGCGTAGGTATAGCAAAAGAGCGAGCACCTAGCAAAGCAAAGATAGTAGTGATTTCAAGGGTATGATCATCTTGCCTGCAAAGTTGTCAGAGTTGACTGGATCCTTGAAAGCAAACTCAATGGGCTCCTCGTTAGCGAACTCATCTCCCGGCTCTACCCAAACAAGACAAAACAAGCAAACGGAACACAATCAACCATGTGCAAACTCAAACAACATGATGCAATCATGGTATGCTATGCGGGATGCGATATGTGATGCATATGCAAGATTTGACAAGGAATGAATGAACCTGGCCTCAACATGGAAATCCAAGTGTGCCACTGGAAAGGTGAGGTGAAATCGCTTGAAAACGATATAAAGAACGCCGGAATCGGAGTCACGGTTTGGAAATGGCAAGCAATTCAAATATGACAACGGTCTGCGATATACAGCAAGTGGCCATCTAAATGCAACAAGATGAACATGCTACAGCACTCAAACATGGCAACAATATACATGGCAGGCATCCATTCATGATTCTTAACAAAAGATGAACACTGAGCTACGGCCAATTCATCCATTAACAGGTTCAAACAAGCATGGCAAAAATGCATTTGGCAAACAGATTTCAGACTTAGTGAAATTAACACTTGTCTGGAATTTCAAATCAGATAGCACACTTTGAAGCATGAAAACTTTATGCTACAGGGCCTGAACATGGAAAAGTGAAGCATGGCATGGAGCTACTCAAAGAGCTTAACAAAAGTCCCTTAGTGACCTTGAGCCAAAAGGGATCGGAAAATACATTTGCCAGCATGTGAACATGGCAAAAACATAATCAGTTCTCAGACTTAGTGAAAAACTGGAGCATGCAAATCAGATATCAAGTAGGCATGTTTACGAGCTCGATGCACTCACTACAGAGCATGTCATGACAATCTAAGCATACAACCATCAAGAATACACAGAATACAAGCTAGACATGGCAAGAACAATAGCATAGCATGCACGGATCAACTACAACATCCTCGGCAAAATCACTAACAAGTAGACAAACTGCCCAGATTCACGAAATAGCAAAAGTAGAGGTCGATTGACTCAAGCAGGGGTGCTCCATAAATGCAAACAAAGACATGGTTGGATAGATCACTACAAGATTAACAAAACATCCTTACTGATCATCCTCAAAAGAGGCACGGATCACTAGGAAACAACATGAACATATGGCATATTGAGATAAACAAATCAAGGACTTAGTGGAATTGTTAAGTCCCTGAAATCAGCATTAACGAATGCACCACTTTGCAAGCTTGTGCTAGTCACCACACACATCACAAAAATACATGGGTTGCACCTCTGGATAGATGGCAAAACATATAACAAAACATATGTAGAGCTCAGGGGCATATCATGCACACATTAATCATGGCAAAAATGACAAATATCTAATTGGAGCAGCACATCTGACAATTAACTCAAATAGCACTCTTCCAACAGCATTTCGGGCAACAAGATGAACTCAAATGAAAATGATGCAATGATATGAAATGATGTACTCTCTGAGATGAACATTTTGCTATGCCATATACCCAAAATAGAGCTACGGATGCGGAGGTACGACACGACGAACATAGCAACATAATTAGGGTTTCGGGGCAAAAAGTGAACCGAGACAAGCTCAGATCCAGATCCGGATTGGCGCGGATTACGAGGTTCGCCGTCCGGAGTTACTGTTCACTGGAGTCGGACTTGTCGGCCGGCACGGACGTCAAGGACGGCGGCGCGGACGTCGAGGAGGGCGGTGAGGCGGCACAGGAGCAGGACTCGCTGGGCGGCGCGACGGAGCTCCGTGCGGTGGCGGGGCGGACGCGGAGGCGCTCGCCGGCGCGGGGCGGCGGCCGGAACGGGGGTTCGCCGGCACGGGCGCTGCGATGGAGGAGCAGTGGCGGCGCGGTCGGGCGATGAGGGAGGCAGGCGGCGGATCCGGCGCGCGGGCCTCGGGGGCTCTCCTCGGGCCTGGCGGGCCTTGGCGGCGGCGGGTCTGCGGGCGCCACGTGGAGCTACGCCACTGGTGCGGGTCGGCGGCACGACTTCGTCCGGCCGGACCGGACATGTCCGGCGCGGCGTGAGGTGGTGGATCTAGGGTTTGGAAGGAGGGGATCCGGAATTTCGAGAGGGTGGTGTATTTATAGACATAGAGGGAGCTAGGAGAGTCCAAATGAGGTGCGGTTTTCGGCCACGCGATCGTGATCGAACGCTCTAGATGATGAAGAGGGTTTAGGTGGGTTTTGGGCCAAATTGGAGGGGTGTTGGGCTGCAACACACACGAGGCCTTTTCGGTCCCTCGGTTAACCGTTGGAGCATCAAACGAAGTCCAAATGGTACGAAACTTGACAGGCGGTCTACCGGAAGTAAACCAAGGCCGCTTGGAAAGTCTCAGTCCAATCCGGAAATGTTTAACCCCCACACACGAAAGAAAGGTAGAAATGACCACCGGAGGAGAACGGAGCGCCGGAATGCAAAACGGACAACGGGGAAAATGCTCGGATGCATTAGATGAACACGTATGCAAATGCAATGCACATGATGAAATGATATGAGATGCATGACCACGACAACAACACACAGAGACAAAAACCCAAACCCGAGAAAATAAAATAAGTTAACACCGGAAACGGCAAGAGTTGGATTACATATTAGGTAAATCATATCCGGGGTGTTACAACACTCCACCACTACGAAAGGATCTCGTCCCGAGATCTAGGACTGAAAGAACGCCGGGTATTCAGAACGGAGGTGATCGTCGGGTTCCCAGGTGGCTTCACGGTTGGAATGGTGTGACCACTTGACTTTGAGGAATTTGATTGACTTGTTTCGAGTCTTGCGTTCAGTCTCTTCAAGAATAGCCACGGGGTGCTCACGATAAGAAAGATCTTCTTGGAGATCAATGTCTTCGAAGTTGATGGTGCGGTCAGGAGTCTTGAAGCACTTTCGGAGCTGAGAGACATGGAACACGTCATGCACATTTGCAAAGTTTGAAGGAAGCTCGAGTTGATAGGAAAGATCGCCTCTCTTGTTGACAATCTTGAAAGGTCCCACGTATCTAGGGGCAAGCTTCCCTTTGATACCGAAGCGACGAGTACTTTTCATTGGAGAGACGCGAAGGTAAACATGATCTCCGATCTCGAAAGCCAAATCACGGTGCTTGCTATCATAGTAGCTCTTCTGACGGGATTGGGCTGCTTTGAGGTTATCTCAAACGACTTTACACATCTCCTCTGCCTCTGTGATTGAGTCATTTCCCAGAAGTTGACGTTCTCCGGTTTCAGGCCAGTTGAGAGGGGTACGACACTTCCTGCCATACAGAATTTCGAATGGGGCCTTGCCCGAACTTGCTTGAAAACTGTTGTTGTAGGAGAATTCAGCATATGGAAGACAATCCTCCCACTTCATGCTGAAGGAGATCACACAAGCCCTCAGCATATCTTCAAGAATCTGGTTGACACGCTCGACTTGACCGCTAGTTTGAGGGTGGAAAGCTGTGCTAAAACGAATGTTGGTGCCCATGGCCTTCTGAAAAGAATCCCAAAACTTTGAGGTAAAGATGCTGACACGGTTTGAAGAGATCACTTGTGGAATACCGTGCAGAGAGACAATTCGAGAGGTATAGAGCTCCGCCAATTGAGCTGCAGTGATTGACTCTGTGATAGGCAGAAAGTGAGCCACTTTAGTGAGTTTGTCGATGACAACGAATATAACGTCATTGCCACGCTTGGACTTTGGAAACCCAGTCACGAAGTCCATCTCAATGTGGTCAAACTTCCATTCTGGAATGGCAAGAGGTTGGAGGAGACCGGCTGGCCTTTGGTGTTCTGCCTTCACTCTTCTGCAGACATCACATTCATTCACGAACTGAGCAATCTCGCGCTTCATTCGAGTCCACCAATAAGCCTGCTTGAGGTCCTGATACATCTTCGTGCTCCCAGGGTGGATGGAGAGGAGAGAATTGTGAGCCTCGTTCATGATCACTTTACGAAGGTCACCTTTGGGCACAAAAATACGATCCTCGAAGAAAAGAGTATCCTTGTCATCAAGGCGGTAGCACTTGTACTTGGGTTGACTCTTGGCAGTCCCAATCTTCACCTTTTCACCATATCATCAAGAAGCTGAGCTTGGCGAATCTGGTCTTCCAAGGTAGGAGAGACTTGAAGGTTGGGGAGGAAACCTTGAGGAACAACTTGCAGATTAAGTTTGCGGAAAACTTCACAAAGCTCGGGTTGATAAGGCTTGAGAATCAGACTGTTGCAATAAGCCTTCCTGCTCAATGCGTCAGCAATCACATTGGCCTTGCCTGGAGTATACTCGATACTCGGATTATACTCTTGAATCATTTCGATCCATCGAGTCTGCCTGAGGTTGAGATTAGGCTAAGTGAAGATGTACTTGAGACTCTTGTGGTCAGTGAAAATGTCCACTTTTCTTCCCAATAAGAGATGTCTCCAAGTCAAAAGAGCATGCACAACTGCTGCCAACTCGAGGTCATGAGTGGGGTAATTCTTCTCGTTGGGCTTCAACTAGCGAGAGGTATAAGCCACAACTTTCTTCTCTTGCATCAACACTGCACCGAGACCTTGGAGAGAGGCATCGCAAAAGACCTCGCACGGTTTGGATTCATCAGGAGGAGTCAGAACAGGAGCAGTGACCAATTTCTCTTTCAAAGTGTTGAAAGCGATGTCACATTCCGGAGACCAAACGTACTTGACGTGCTTCTGGAGAAGATTTGAGAGAGGCTTCACAATCTTAGAAAAGTTTTCAACGAATCTTCGACAGTAGCTTGCGAGACCGAGGAAGCTACGGAGTTGCTTCACGTTCTGAGGTGGTTTCCAATTCACAATTGCAGACACCTTCTCAGGATTCACCGCAATGCCCTTGGCAAAGATGATATGCCCAAGATAAAGAACCTCATCGAGCCAAAATTCGCACTTTGAGAACTTGGCGTAGAACTGATGTTCCCTGAGCTTATCCAGTACCAAACGCAAGTGCTTGGCATGATCTTCCTTGTTCTTTGAAAAGACCAGAATGTCATCGAGATAGACCAAAACGAAGTCATTGGTGTAGGCGTTGAAAATGAAGTTCATCATGCGAGAGAAAGTCGGAGGAGCGTTGACAAGGCCAAAAGACATGACAGTGTATTCATATGAACCATAGCTTGTCCTGAAAGCCGTCTTGGGAATATCTTGCTCACGGATTCGAATCTGATGATAACCCATACGGAGATCGAGCTTGGAGAATACTTGGGCGCCTTTGAGTTGTTCGAACAGCTCATTGATGTTGGGAAGTGGGTATTTGTTCTTGATAGTCTTCTTGTTCAATGGACGGTAGCCAACACAAAGTCGGTCCGTTCCATCCTTCTTCTTCACAAAAAGAACACCACAACCCCACGGAGAGGAACTAGGTCGGATGAGACCCATTCGCTCTTGAATATCAAGTTGCTTCTTCAGGTCCTTCAACTCTTCAGGTCTGAGCTTGTAAGGACGCTTGCACATAGGTTCCATGCCAGGCTCAAGATCGATGATGAATTCAACTGGACGGTGCGGAGGCATTCCTGGAAGCTCTTCTGGAAAGACGTCTTGATATTCGCAAACGACTAGAATTTGCGAGATGGCATCCAGTTCACCCTTCTCATTGAGAGAAAACAGGCGGATGGTATCATCACGAGCGGCAAAGACAATTACATCCTCAAATGAATGAGTCAATTGAATCTGCCTGGCTGCACAATCAAGATGCGCCTTGTGCTTAGAAAGCCAATCCATTCCGAGAATAAGATCAATATCTGAGTCGCCCAGAACAATAGGAGAAGCTAGAAATTTGTAGTCGCCCAACGTGATAGTAATATCTGGGACGCAGAAATTAGCTGTCATCTGCTTGCCCGGTGACACGATTTGCAAAGAATTTTGCAGATACTGATAATTGCACTCATACTTCGATGCAAAAGGTTTGGAAATGAAACAATGCGATGCACCAGTGTCAAAAAGAACTTTTGCAAGAATATCATTAACAGGAAGGTTACCCATGATGACATCTGACGAGTCCTCTGCCTGAGCTGCATTCATCAAGTTGACCTTGGCGTGCTTGGGGTTATGCTTGATCACAGCTGTACTTGCCGATCTCATAGGAGGAGGAGCAGGGAGACGCCTTTGGTTGAAGCATTTGTTGGCATAGTGACCCTTCTGTTGGCATTTGTTGCACGTGACCTCTGAAAGCGGACAGTGATACGAAGCACTTGATCTTGGAGCTTGAGACGAAGTCTTGTTCTGAAAGCCAGGGTTGGGTGGGTGGGAAGATCCACTGCCACCTTTGCTCTTCTGCTGATACGGCTGACGGAACGGAGGAGGAAGAAGCCAATACTTCTGCTGCTTGTCCACTTGAGTAGAGGAAGAAGGAGTAACATCTATGACTCGCTTCTTCGAAGCATCACACCTTAGTTGAGCAGCCTCTTGCTTCAATGCCATGTTGTAGAACTCATCGTACCTCAAGGGCTCAAAGAGAACAAGAGCTAGCTGCATTTCTTCTCCGAGACCACCCCTGAACCGATATATTATGCTCTTCTCGTCAGGGACGTCCTGCTTAGCAAAGCGGGCGAGCTTCTGAAACAACTTGTTGTAGTCATAGACAGACAAAGAGCCTTGCTTCAGGTTGCAAAATTCCTCATGCTTGCTTTCAACAACGCTCTGAGGAATATGATGAGCTTTGAAATCTTGACGGAATTCATCCCAAGTAATCACACGGCCTCCTCTGGAATCCTTGTACTGCTGGAACCATTCTGCAGCTTGGTCTTTGAGTTGGATGGAAGCGAACTTAACAAAGTCCTCAGGCCTGATGTTACTGCACTCGAAATGCTTGCACAAGTCCACAAGCCAATCGTCAGCATCAGTTGCCTCAACACAATTGCTGAAAGTCTTTGGCTGATTTGCAAGGAACTAGTTGAGTGTAGCAAAGTGATTCTGATTGTTGCCTTGATTTCCTTGGTTCGCTTGATTGCGCTCTTGAGGAATTTGCACGATCAACTGCGTGTTTGCATTGGTTGCGGCCATCACAGCTTGCCATGCCTCCGGAGGAGGTGGAGGTGATGGCGGATCCTGATTCTGATTCTGATTGCTGCTCTTAGCGGGAGCCATCCTGAAGAGGGTGACATCAGTTAGCACATTGACACATATAATTGAAGCTGAATCAAGCGGGTTGAAATTGCAACATTTAGTCTTCACATCCGAACATAAGAACGAATGCATTCCACTTGAAATGGTCATATATCCATAAATTGAGAAGGCACTTAGAATTTAGGTAGAGGAATAAATCAACAAGGTACGGAGCAAGAATGAATACTCTGTAAGAAATCCCAATCTCAAACCAAATATCCGTGGAAGAAGAACTAGAGCTACAAGAATTCCCACCTATGAAACTCCCGAACCTTTCCAGTTATGCAATCAGGTGTTGGGGATACAGGGGAAGCATAATATCTCACCCAAATCTAGCAAATCCTACATCCAGCTATATCCATCCTTCAACACATAACCGAGAAATACTTCGGAAACCATCTACCTCAACCTTCGAAAAGCATCCGTTATATAAGTTATGGCAATACTCCCGAACTCCTGCCCCAGTACTGGGTGGCTTCGAGGTTATCTCACCAACGAACTGCATAAAAGAGATTTTCGATGTCGGCGTACTAAACTCAGGTATTCCAGAACTGCAAAGATAAAATTGTGACAACAACACCTCGGAGCTCAACTCCCCAAGACACTGCCACAACCCCTAAAGACAGGAGGCACCAAGAACAATGTTCTCGTCACAAAACCATCGGAACGATTCCAAGATACCTGCGTGATCCTAAATTTTTTTAGTGAAATTTGAGAAGAGAAGAGTCAAAACTCTATGTCAGGATGCCTTACCAGAGCGATGTGGAGACTAGGGAGTAAAAATAATTCCTAAACTCTCTGATATATAATTCCTAAATGACTCAAAACATTTTTCTAGACACAACTCGGCCGCTAAAAACGATCAAGCAATGGGGCTCCTAAGGTCGGGGAAGGCTCTGATTACCAACTTGTAACGCCCTCGATGCGGCTATATCTCCTACGTGTCGAGGCACGACTTAGAGCCATAACCGCATTGAAAGCAATGTCGCAAGTTAGGCAATCATCACAACATCCCATATAATATAAATAATAAAAGGGGAGATACATAGTTGGCTTACACTCGCCACGTCAATCAAAGTACATAAATAGCATTACATCAACCAATCAATCATGGCCCGACTATGGTGCCAAAATAAAAGATCAACCCAACATGCGACACGGTCCCGATCGCCCCAACTAGGCACCTCTACTGATCATCAGGGAAAGACACATGGTAACGGCGTGAGTCCTCGTCAAACTCCCACTTGAGCTCAAGCGCGTCATCTGGAATGGAGTCATCAGGCCCTGCATCTGGTTTGGAAGTAATCTGTGAGCCACAAGGACTCAGCAATCTCGCACCCTCGTGATCAAGACTATTTAAGCTTATAGGTAAGGCAAGGTACAATATGTGGAGCTGCAGCAAGCGACTAGCATATATGGTGGCTAACCTGTTCGCAAGAGAGAGCGAGAAGAGAAGGCAAAGCACGAATGAATAACTAGAGAATAACCTGCGGAAAGCATTACCCCAACACCGTGTTCACTTCCCGGACTCCGCCGAGAAGAGACCATCATGGTAACTCACACCGTTGATTCATTTTAATTAAGTTTAGGTTCAAGTTATCTACAACCAGACATTAACAAATACCCATCTGCCCATAACCGCGGGCATGACTTTCAAAAGTTTAAATCCCTGGAGGGGAGTCCCAACTTAGCCCATGACAAGCTCTCACGGTCAACGAAGGAATAGACCTTCTCCTGAGACATTCCGATCAGACTCGGTATCCCGGTTCTACAAGACACTTCGACAAGTTAAAACAAATCCAGCAACACCGCCCGAATGTGCCGACAAATCCCGATAGAAGCTGCACATATCTCGTTCTTAGGGCACACTCAGATGAGCTCTCCATACAACTAAAACCAAACCTCGAGTTTCCCCGATGGGGCGCTGCACAGGACTCTAGTTCGGACCAACACTGAGAGGAGCACTGGCCCGGGGGGGGGGGGGGGTTAAAATAAGATGACCATCAGGCTCCGGAAACCCAAGGGAAAAAGAGGCTAGGTGGCAAATGGTAAAACCAAGGTTGGTCATTGCTGGAAAAGCTTTATTCAAGGCGAACTATCAAGGGGTTCCCATTATCACCCAACCGCGTAAGGAATGCAAAAATCTGGGAACATAACACCGATATGACGGAAACTAGGGCGGCAAGAGTGGAACAAAACACTAGGTGAGAGGCCGAGCCTTCCACCCTTTACCAAGTATATAGATGCATTAAGATAACAAGATAATATAATGATATCCCAACAAGTAAATAATGTTCCACCAAGGAACGGTCTCCCATCTTCACCTACAACTAGCAACGCTATAAGAAGGGCTGAGCGAAGCGGTAACATTGCCAATCAACGGTTTGCTAGGACATGGCGGGTTAGAGGTTTGACATGGCAATTTGGGAAGCATGATAAGTAAGTGGTAGGCATCGTAGCATAGGCATAGCAAATGAGCGAGCATCTAGCAAAGCAAAGATAGTAGTGATTTCAAGGGTATGATCATCTTGCCTGCAAAGTTGTCAGAGTTGACTAGATCCTCGAAAGCAAACTCAACGGGCTCCTCGTTATTGAACTCATCTCCCGGCTCTACCCAAACAAGACAAAACAAAAGTCCCTTGGTGACCTTGAGCCAAAAGGGATCAGAAAATACATTTGCAAGCATGTGAACATGGCAAAAACATAATCAGTTCTCTGACTTAGTGAAAAACGGGAGCATGCAAATCAGATATCAAGTATGCATGTTTACGAGCTCGATGCACTCACTACAGAGCATGTCATGACAATCTAAGCATACACCCATCAAGAATACACAAAATACAAGCTACAGATGGCAAGAACAATAGCATATCATGCACGGATCAACTACAACATCCTCGGCAAAATCGCTAACAAGTAGACAAACTGCCCAGATTCACGAAATAGCAAAAGTAGAGGTCGATTGACTCAAGCTGGGGTGCTCTATAAATGCAAACAAAGACATGGATGGATAGAGCAATACAAGATTAACAAACCATCCTTACTGATCATCCTCAAAAGAGGCACGGTCACTAGAAACAACATGAACATATGGCATATTGAGATAAACAGATCAAGGACTTAGTGGAATTGCTAAGTCCCTGAAATCAGCATTAACGAATGCACCACTTTGCAAGCGTGTGCTAGTCACCACACACATCACAAAAATACATGGGTTGCACCTCTAGATAGATGGCAAAACATATAACAAAACATATGTTGAGCTCAGGGGCATATCATGCACACATTAATCATGGCAAAAATGACAAATATCTAATTGGAGCAGCAGATGTGACAATTAACTCAAATAGCACTCTTCCAACATCATTTCGGGCATCAAGATGAACTCAAATGAAAATGATGCAATGAGATGAAATGATGTACTCTCTGAGATTAACACTTTGATACGCTATATGCCCAAAACAGAGCTATAGATGCGGAGGTACGACACGACGAACATAGAAAAATAATTAGGGTTTTGGGGCAAAAAGTCAACCGAGACAAGCTCAGATCTAGATCCGAATCGGCGCGCATTACGAGGTTCGCTGGCCGGAGTTACTGTTCACCGGAGTCGGACTTGTCGGCCGGCGCGGACGTCCAGGAGGGCGGCGCGGATGTCGAGTAGGGCGGTGAGGCGGCGCAGGAAAAGGACTCGCCGGGCGGCACGGCGGAGCTCCGTGCGGTGGCGGGGCAGATGCGGTGGCGCTCGCCGGCGCGGGGCGGCGGCCGGAACGGGGGTTCGCCGGCGCGGGCGCTGCGGTGGAGGAGCAATGGCGGCGCGGGCGGGCGATGAGGGAGGCAGGCGGCGGATCCGGCGCGCGGGCCTCGGGGGCTCTCCTCGGGCCCGGTGGGCCTTGGCGGCGGCGGGTCTACGGGCGCCACGTGGCGCTACGCCACTGGTGCGGGTCGGCGGCGCGACTTCGTCCGGCCGGACCGGACGTGTCCGGCGCGGCGCGAGGTGGTGGATCTAGGGTTTGGAAGGAGGGGATCCGGAATTTGGAGAGGGTTGTGTATTTATAGACATAGAGGGAGCTAGGAGAGTCCAAATGAGATGCGGTTTTTGGCCACGCGATCGTGATCGAACACTCTAGATGATGGAGAGGGTTTAGGTGGGTTTTGGGACAAATTGGAGGGGTGTTGGGCTGCAACACACATGAGGCCTTTTCGGTCCCCCGGTTAACCGTTGGAGCATCAAACGAAGTCGAAATAGTACGAAACTTGACAGGCGGTCTACCAGAAGTAAACCAAGGCCGCTTGGCAAGTCTCGGTCCAATCCGGAAATATTTAACCCCCACACATGAAAGAAAGGTATAAATGACCACCGGAGGAGAACGGACCGCCGGAATGCAAAACGGACAACGGGGAAAATGCTCGGACGCATGAGATGAACACGTATGCAAATGCAATGCACATGATGAAATGATATGAGATGCATGACCACGACAACAACACACGGAGACAAAAACCCAAACCCGAGAAAATAAAATAACTTAACACTGGAAACGGCAACAGTTGGATTACATATTAGGTAAATCATATCCAGGGTGTTACATTTGCATCGAGCCATCGCGAACTCGCCCCGCCTTGAGACCTCCGTGCGTCACGTAGCCAAGCCACCATCGCATGTGTCGTCGCTGCTCCTCTGTCGTGTTGTTGGTTGAGCCTCATGCTACTACTCTGCTCCACCTGCGAGCCTTTACCTGCTGGTGAACGGACTTGATGCTTCAGTTGTCGTCCCGCAAGCCAGGTCAATCGCCTCACATCACCGGCGCTCCTCTGCAATCGTACTGACCCGGTGACCTCTCCAAACCACACCAACACCTGCCCGCCGCCAGCTCAGCTGCCATCGCCTCCACAGTGAACCACCCTTGCTGACCCGCCGCCACCACGAGCCGCTGCAGACGACTCTGCATCTGTATCGTTGGATTCGCTGCTGTTAGTGGATTGCCTCTGCTACAACGACTTCGCCTGCAAGCCACCACCTATTGTTCATCTCCACCGGGTGCCTCCAATCGAGGGATTATTATCAGCACAATACTCCTCCGGTCTCCGCTTCATCTCACAACGGGCTTGCTGGCGTGCCAAGATACCTCCGCTTCAACCCCTATGTCAAGATTCAAGGGCCACCGGTGGCTTGCCGCTGCCACGAGCCGCCCCAGTTTTCGCCACATGCTATTGTTGAGCTGCCGGAGCGCTCTCACGCGTCGAGCCTGCCTGAGTCGCCGTTACGCAGATTCGCCGAGGTGTGCGCGTCTGTTGTCGCTTCCATGTTGATGCACCGCCCAAGTGATGCTACTCCGGCCGCTGGCCCTTCTTGCGCGCCCCGACCACCCGGCCGTGTGTCCGGGCCCGTCGCCGTCCATGGATCCAGGGTCAAGCCACTTCAAGCCGGCCCTACTGAGCTGCCGGCCACGTGCCCTCATCTGACCGCGTACCTGGACTGGCTCGCCGCTCGAGCCTGTTCCAACGTCTCCTGCGCTGGTTCGACAGTCCCGCCTGCCTCTATCGCAAGAGTCACCTCGCTGCTTCGATTTCTCCATCGCCGAGCCACTTCCCTCTGAGTCGCTGCCCGTCTCGCCGTGGTCACCCCTGGTACTGCACCGTTAAACCGCCGTCGTCTCCACTGGAGAGCCGGCCTGTTGACACCTTGGAGCGACCCGCCACCATGAGCTGCTGCTGCGGCATCCACTGTTGCTTGCTTGCTGCCTTTCTGCTGCTGGTGTCTCTCCGTGGAAGCGATTGTGCAGTGCTAAGCCGGCCATGCAGTCTCCGCCATTGCGCCGCGAGCCGCCTTCACCAACCAGGCCCCATCTTGACCTCACGCCAAGCGTGCCATGTTGAGACGACCCCGGCGCTAGTCTGCTCAAGTCGCCCCATTGAATCGCGGGCCGCCTCTATGTCTGTGACCATTAACTGCCGTCACCTACGCATTGCACCTTATCCGGTCTGCTTTGCTCGCTCATCGGCTCTGCCTTGCCGGGTCTCCATGCCCGCTTCCTTTTGCAAGACGCCACGGGCCGCCTCACCCGTTGCGGCCTGCAAGCCGTCAACCATTATTAAACTATCGTCGTGGTTTGCCACGCCTCTTGTAAACCCGCCTCCACTTTCGAGTTTTGAATCAGCACTGCCGCCTCCGCATCTCGGTGAGAGCCGCCTCTGCATCGCCTTTCCTGGGTCACGACCTGGAATCAAGCCTTCCCCGTTCCTAAAGCTACCAGCGCCGTGAGTTGCCAAGTGGCCCTGCATGCGGCCGTGGCCACCTCCGCTCCGCTCTAAGCCACTCGTCTCCACATCGCCGGCCCTGCTGTCCTTCGCCACCACCAGGGACTTGGCCTCGCATCCACCGGGTTACTCCCGCCCAAGCTCATCTGAGCTCGACCAGAGCTGCCGCGCCTACCTGACCCGCCCCCGCCTGAGGTCCCCTACGCCTGGCCGGTTTATACTGTTCGGCTGCTGTGGATGTTTGCCTATTTGGATAAAAAAGTCAGTGGTTAGATGCTAAAAAAGGGGGGGTCAACATGACCCGGAGGATTAATCCTGAGCCGCTCCGTGCTGCGCTTTAAGCCGACACCTCCACCGCAGCCATAAGAGAGTGGCAAAAATAGTTGAAGTTACTGGAGGTGATCTGTGGACGTTATATATGACTCATTTTTTCGTCCAAGACAAATCAGTTGAATGTTGTCCAATCAATTCTTATTGATGCATTTTCTTTGAGAACAATTACTCTTGCTTGTGTAATTTCTTATGCAGAACAATTCATCATTACAAAAGAGGCTATCAAGCTATGGCTCTTGCCTACACCGGATGAATCAATGGACAAGGTCAATTATAACCCACCGAGATTCAACATATTCCAGCAATCCACTGGTTATATCATGGTCAAGCACGGAGAGTCTCAAGCCAACTCCTCCAAACTCTTAAGACTCGAGGGTTACGATGACATGACTCGGTCCCGGAGGCTACTGCTATATTGATGAAAATTTAAAAGGCTGTCAGAAATATTTTGGCTCGCAATGATGCTTCCGGTTTACAATCCGGTTCAAGGTAAATTTATCTACCACAAAGCTTTGAAGCTCTCAAATCCGGTTCAAAATCCGGCTCAAGGTAAATTTGTCTCTCGCAAAGCTTTGAAGCTCTCAATATCCGGTTTAAGAATTTCCGGTTCAAGAATAATTTCTCTCTCGCAAAGCTCAAGTTCTCAGGAAAAATTAAAGGGACCAAAGAGAGTCTGTTGCAACGCACAACTCAAACAAAGGTACCCTGCTTCAAAAGACCATTAGGGGCTGATTGTATTCGAATTTAGCTTAACCTCTTGGTCTGGCTCATGATCGTATTAGAATCTAGCCGTTAAACCTAATGATCACTAGGGGGATTCCTGTTCAAACATAGGTCGTATTCGAACCAAAGAGAACAGAGCTGTCGGTACCCTCTTGATCGGCACAATGCCAAACCCATCAGGGGGCTTCTTGATTGTATTAGAATCATAGCTTAACCCCTTTTGGGTCCAACTTTGATTGTATTTGAATCAGAGTCGTTAGAAAACTCTCAAGGTCATTTGGGGGCTTCCTGTTCAAACATAGGTCATATTCGAACCAAAGAGAACATAGCTGTCGGTACCCTCTTGATCAGCGCAACACCAAAGCCACTGGGGGCTACATGATCGTATTCGAATCCTAGCTTAACCCCTTTGGAACGGTTTACTGGTCATATTCGAATCAGAAGCCTCGATTTTTCTTTCTATTTGGCTTAAGTTTTTTGAAAACAATCTTTTTTGTTCATATCTAAGTATAAGTGTGGTTTAAATTTAACCCGGCTTGGTTTTGGACGATAATTCGCCAACATATGACAAACATCATACATTTGGAAGTGAGTGGCTTCTAAAGATTGGGTTATAACCCTTACTGCACACGTATCCTAAACCGGTAGTACGATTCAATATCACAGGAACCGGTTTTCCAAACCAGATTATATTATTCAATTCTTTAAAAGCCAACATGGCTGGATTTTTATTATGGTCAGTATTATGATGGAGATTTTCAAAGTCGCTTCAGCGCAATGGCTATTATTTTATCAATGGGCATGATTTATTTTACAATGGAGGAAATAGTCCCGAGTTGCTGCAGGCTTACGACCCGACACTTGGGGGCTACATTATTCAAGTTGAGATTACATCAAATATGCATGCACCATGACTCTTGGGGACTAATGCAAAGTCATTTTTATTGGCCTTATTGAAGACCCGACTCATCACATCATAATGAGCCGGCCCTTGGGGGCTACACGTTGCTGCTCAAATTTACATGATCATATCTGTAAAGTCCCTGCTCATTATTGCATAATGACCGGCCCTTGGGGATTACACTGGTTGAAGTTTTTATGAGCATAAAGCAATTTCAAGTCCAAGGTTGCTGCAAGCATGAGAACCCAACACTTGGGGGCTACATATGTGGTAATATTTGGAGCACCATGAGGTTAGCTGACAGCAGGTAGATGCAGCCATATAAGTTTTGTGCGGTGCTACTAAAATTGAGGTTTGTATCCCTTCCCTTATGAGAATTCATCTTGAAGTTGGTATAATGTGACGGCTTGTTCTTTGCATCAAACTTGCCTTTCCCCTGAGATTTGTTCTTGTTGTTTGTCCCCCCCTTTCGTACAGAAACGAACACCACCGTGTACCCGCGCGGGTGTGGCCGAGAACGAGACACGAGGATGTGCGTCCTGCGTGCACCTCTTCTTTAGGTGCAGGTACGTACGTGGGTGGGCGTTAGACAGATGGTTTGCGTGAAACCAAGGCAATGTGTCGATGATATCTCAAACAGAAAATGTAACATATGCAATGTGTGTGAAACAGAGTCATGGATATATCATATATAGAGGAAGAGTGGAGGTGTCATCGGCGTGAGATATCGATGGAATCAAAAACAGGGATGAAGTGTGTGGCTGCAGGATCGATAAAGAGTGCCATTGAATTTTTGTTTGCCCACGTCAAAGATACAGGGCGGCTGACCTACTGGAATTTGAGAGGGCTGAGGTGCAGCTTTTCTGTGTGGCATGGATACCTACCTACAACGTTCGACTATCGTTGGGGGGAGGGGGCAGAGACCTAACTATAGAGAGGTAGATCGACTAGTATATGTGTGGAGAAGGAGAGAGACCTAGCTATGTATAAAGGGAGATCGATAAACATCCATGGATATGTGTGCCAGAGGAATAAGGTTGGGAGAAAGACAAAGGTAGAGTGTCGGAGGGTTGGTGGTGGAGTGGCGTCTCACAAATGGTGGGAGAGGCCTGCAAGACGAACGGAGGGTACAAGTGCAATATCAATAAGAGAGGGTGGGGATGTCTGTCAGTCTATGCACGTGTGTGTGAGAGACGGCTCGGGAGGTATGTGTCGTGGAGTTGACACGGCAGATGTCCTAGAGCAAGGACTTAGTCGTAGGGCCATGGCACTAGGAAGCTTAAAGGGGTTAATCGGGACAAGGGACACACGAGAGAGTTTTTATACTAGTTCGGCCCCTTACAATGAAGGTAAAAGCCTACGTCTAGTTGGGCTTGGTATTGCTGAAGTTTTGATCTCTAAGGGGCTCAATTCGCCGGCTTGGTTATTGATTTGGTTGTTTCTTGACCTAAGCCACCACCGGGTCGTCCCCTTATATACATGGGTTGATGCTTAGTGTCCTACAGAGTCCCGGCCGGCTCATAACCATGTCCGGCTCGGTGACTTCCTTTACATGCCTTTCTTTACAAGTCTTTCCTTACATACAACGGTTTACAATATCGGGCCTTAAGCCGGCCCCAGGCCTTTGGGCCTTCTATATGTTTAATAAACTATCATCTTGAATGTATATTGGGCTTCTTATGTAACCCGCCATTAGGGTTGACCCGGCCCCTCCTGGGCGGGTCATACTGGTAGTAATATCCCCAACATTAGGCCCCAGGTTGACTTTGAACTTTGTTCTTTGTCAATCTTCAATACTTAGATGAAATCCATCCTCTGTCTAAAAACTTCTGTAACCCGCCGTGACGTCATCTTTTGAAAACACAAAAAACTTTCATGACGTCATCTTCCAACGGATCTTTTATCTTTAATGCTTCCCGAGAATCGAGGCGTCTATATAGCTGGATAACCATTATTTGGTTCTCCCTTGATTTTCGCGCCCGTCTGTTCGCATCTGCCCTTATAAATAGGCATGCGGCCGGTTTTTCTCATTCTCCCCTCTTCTTCATCTTCTTCCTCTCGCAGTCTCCGCTGCTGCTCGAGCTCCGCCGCCGCCGCAACGCTCATCGTCGTCCTCGAGCTTTGGCCGCTGCATCACCCTGCACTGTCCAGATAAACGGCGACGACCCTCCGCAGCAAATCCGCATCCGTAAGTCTTGCTTTCTCAAACTTTTTAGATCTGCATTAGGGCTTGCGGGTTCATCGTTGTTCTTCTCTGTTCCTCATGAACTTTCTTGGTAGTTCTTCCTCTGTGGCCTCTCTTGATCCAAAAAGGAGATGTAACTCGCGCGGTAGTTGTTTTGCATTCATTTTTGATAGCAGTAGATCCCTTTTTCCTGTATAGATGCTTTGTTATACCTGACGAACTGATCTGTACTGGATTTTTAGGTCTAGAAAATTTTATTCTTCGGACAGCCATTTGATCCAAAATAATAATGATAGCTTGGTGAAACTTGTTTATGCCAACACTTAGCTGAATCTGCTTTCTGAGAAAATCTATAGTCATGGCGGCTTACCACTCTAGCTTTCTTTTCCTTATATATAATTAGCCCTTAGTTAAGCCCTCGTTACTTGTTTTACATCTTCAATCTTTAACTGTTAATTTTGCCGTAAACTGAACCGGCATGTTGTTTTTTCCTTTTTTCAGTCCCTTGCATGTCATGCCGTCAAAGACACCCACCATCTGCAACTGGGTCCCCTCAACCATAACTGAGGATCGCTTAAAAGAGTTCTTCCTCATTGGGTTTCTTCCCTCAAAAAGCATCATGTCTTATCGTGCTCCTGGCCTGGAAGAAGAACGACCCAATCCAAAAGACGGCGAAGTGATCGTCTTTACTGACCACATGAACCGTGGCTTCTCACCGCCCGGTTCAAAGTTTTTCAGAGAAGGTCTTCACTTTTTGAAACTCCATCCTTAGGATATTGGGCCTAATTCCATATCCAATATTTGTAACTTCCAAGTGCTCTGTGAGGTATATCTTCAGCAAGAGCCAACTGTGGAGCTATTTAGAGAATAGTTCTATCTGAACCGGCATAACGAGTGCACCAACGGCCTTAGTTTAGAGCTTGGAGGCATCTCAATTCAGCGCCGGGAGGGTGCTGTCTTCCCTCTCATAGTTTTACCAAGTCACCCAAAAGACTGGAATCAAACTTGGTTTTATTGTCAGGACATCTCACCCGCCAATGAGAAGCCACTGCCGGGTTACCGCCCCGATCGTCTTGACTCCAAGTTCGCACTGCCAGATAAACTTACCGTTGCTGAACGCAAGAAGCTGCTTCCATCTATCAGAAGAATCAACGGTTTGTTGGGGAACGGTTTAACCGGAGTTGATCTAACCCGCTGCTGGATCTCATGGCGGATTATTCCATTAAGCCGTCGTTCAAAATTGATGTATGAATATGGTGGAGACCCGGACGACTCTCTCCGTCATTCCCCGGTTCAACTAACCGAGGAGGACATTGTCTCAATGTCAAACCTTCTGGTGAATGCGAAGTATGAAGATTGCAGTGTTGTTGGGTTAAATCCCTTCTGTAAACTTAACCCGGTACCAGAAGTAAGGATATTCTGATCTTTTTTCCTTTGTATTTTGTCCAGCCGTATTGTTTATCACTGATCCTTCCTCTTGTCTTTGTAGGCCAACTCTGACTTTTGGAAAGTGAAATATGATCACGAAGCTGCCAAGAAGGCGAAACTCGCCGCCATGAACGCCAAGAAATCGACCCGGAGATCGAAGAATAAAAAGAAGACCACTGCTGAAGATTTAATGAAACTTGATGACACGTCTGACTCGGAGGTAGCCCTTGATTCCCTTGGCCAATTTTTTAACAATCTTATTGACACTGATCCTTACCAGGATGACACTGGGGCCAGTCAGGCCGGGGAAGCAGAGGTAACTATCATTTCCTCCGACTCAGAGCCCTTACCAAGACACAAAGTTTGACGAGTGATCCGTAAAGTAAGGTTTTCTAACCCCTTAGCTCACTTAGATCCCAACTTTCATTTGAAAAAGCAGCAACATGAAAGCCGCCGTGAAGCTGGGATTGAAGATGAACCAGTTGTCGTCCTTCAACAGACCCCTCGAAAACGCCCGAACGAGGTTTACTTATTGCTGTTTTAAACTCGTTTTAATGAATCCTGCTCCTTGTATTTCTTTTAACTCTTTCTTTTATCCTTTCAGGAGGTGTCTCGTTCCTCAGGCGACTCATCACAAACACAATTCCGGCTTTCAAGACTGCTCCTGGGTAATTAGAAATCCTCTTTCTTCCGGGTTGCTCAATTGTATCTTTATGCTGACAATCCTGCAATATTTTTCCTTAGCGGCCAGGCTAAATCCAAGAAGGCGAAGGCAGCAAAACCGGCGGAAGACCCGCCAGTGCTGGCATCTGACCCGGCTAGGCCGCCTTCTCCATTAACTGACGCTCCAGAAGACCCGCCTATTGTCAATGAAGCAAATCCTCCGGAGCCGTCTTTGACGAAGCCACTAAGAATCCTTCTACAGCTGGACCGTCAAGCTCAACCGACCCGCCGTCTCCACCTGCTCAAGATGTTCAAATTACTGGGAGCCGCTTTGTTGAGCCGGGGAACCCAACGGTGCTGGCTCGGTGCACAGCAAAGCAAGAAGCATTGGAGAGGCAGAAGGTTCGCTTTGATGTTGCCAACTATGACCGTCTCAATGCAAGTGATATCTTATCCAGCTATCTCAGTCATGTCACTCCAGTCGTGAGTCTGAGATCGAGATGGTCAAGCAGCTTCAGTTGAAGTATGAGGTACGTTGTTTCCAGTTTAATAATATTCCTTTGGCCCCCAAGTCTTCAGATTATGAGAGAAATGGAATAACCTATAAACTTAAAATATATGCCGAGACTTTTACCTCTGAATCTTTTCCTGATATTGATAGAACAAAAATTTCACCCATAGTCCCCAAGGACCGGTTTATTTTGATCATTAATGAATCGGTACTTTAGAATTTAAAACCGTCTTCAAAGTACTTAACACTCTAGTTTAACCTTGCTAAACTTGCTGAACTGCGTACATTAGCCCCCAAGTGCCAAGTGATGATACTTTGTAAGGGATTTGGGACTTTAAATATGTTTGTAGAGTCGTAAAAATTTGATTTGGCATACATTAGCCCCCAAGTGTCAAGTGGTTTATTCGTAAAGTACTTGAGACTTGAATCTTGAATTTGGATATTTGAATTTGAAACCAAGTCTTGACTTATCTGAACGTTTCACAGAATGCCTTGTCTGAATTGAACTCTCAATTGACTGACGCAAAGACCCGGCTAGCGAGTCAGGAGTCAGAAATCAAATCTTCCACCTCCAAACTGCAAATAAGCCTTTCTGCAATGGAAAATTTGAAGACCAGCTTTGCTGCCAAGGAGAAGACTTGGGAAAATGAGAAAACACTTCTGACCCGACGAGCTGAGACAGCCGAAATAGCTCTGAAAGAAATTTCAATAGAGCTGAACGGTTTAAAGGGCCGGGTGTCTCAGATGGTCGCTGCTATCTTTGGTAAGCTGCCTGATTTGACCTTTCGTATATTTTTTGCCAAACCGGAGTATAATCCGCCAACTGACTCTGTTAAAAATATATGCAGGTTTGCAAAGTAAGAATCTGAGACAAGACCCGTTGATTAAGCTGAAGGCAGTATACACTTTAGTTGAACAATTGTATATCGGCACACAACGGGCTCTGGCTGCCATCTCTGCTGCTAATCAAGGACCTAACCGGCTCAGCGATGTCCTGAAGAAGTTGTCCATCCTTCCTGCCAGGTTCCAAGAGGTAAAACGCTCCTGTGCACGAGCCGGAGCTTTGACTGCCCTAAGCCGCTCCAAGGCTTGGGTGCCAGACCTAGACCCGGCGGACGTGGCAAGGGGCTATCCAACCGTGAAGGAGGACGGGTCTCCCTTTGATTAGGATGACTTCATAGCCTGCGTCTGCGAAGTTCGGCCTCATGCGACTAGTCTTGGAGATGACACCAATGTGGACAAGTACCAGCCGGGTTTTGATAGTGAAAATAAGAAGATGGCCCCTCCCTCATATAAAGTAACAGACTTGATCCCACCAGTGAGAGAAGATACATTTTCCCCGGAGGTTGACCCGGTCGGCCTAATTGACGATGAAGCGGAATTTGTCGCCATGAACGGCTTTGATTGATCAAAACCAACATCCAGCAGACTCAAGATGGTGAACCGGCGAGGGAGGGACAATGATCATCTTCATGGGCTTATAAAGCCTTGTAATAGCTTAGCTGTTAAAACACCGCATGTTTGCTTGTGCCATCGCGCATAAAATACTTATATGTGAATCTGTGTTTCCAGATGCCAATGTTTAATGCTTTCTTATGCATCGTTTAATACTTGTCTCTGCAATGTTTGAACTCTGTTTCTGTAAATATAAAGAAAAGACTGGCATGGCGGTTTAGAACCAAATGGGTTTAAACACCAAATGGAGAGCCAATGTATTTACCTCGATAAGAACATAGACAAATACAAATAAAAGATAAGGTAAGTATGTATAAGTAATGACCATACCTTATCCCTGTTGATCTTTATATCACCGGTTTATATAATCCGGGTGATTGAATTTGATAACTCAATATTTATGAAAAGTTAATGCTTTTTGAATACTCAATGATCATTATACCTTAGTAGCTTGTACCTTTTGATCCTTGAACCACCGGCTTGAATGACCCGGGCGGCTGTGTTGTCCAATAATTGAACCGGTGAAGAAGACCAGGCTAATTTATTTGTAATATTGAAACAATAACAAACTAAAAGTCAAGCAAGAACAATTTTAATCTTGTATTCAAAAGGTTGGGGGTTTCTAATTCGAATATGACCAGTAAAACGGACCGAACGGGTTAAGCTAAGGTTCGAATACGACCATATAGCCCCCAGTGGCTTTGGCGTTGCGCCGATCAAGAGGGTACCTACAACTATGTTCTCTTTGGTTGGAATACGACCTATGTTTGAACAGGAAGCCCCCAAATGACCTTGAGAGGTTTTTAACGACCCTGATTCGAATACGATCCAAGTCGGACTCAAAGGGGTTAAGCTATGATTCGGATACGATCAAGAAGCCCCCAAGTGAGTTTGGCCTTGAGCCGACCAAGAGGGTTACGACAGCTATGTTCTCTTTGGTTCGAATACGACCTATGTTTGAACAGGAAGCCCCCAAGTGACCATGTGATTACAGCTAGATTCGGATACGATCATAAGCCGGACAAAAAGGTAAACTTGATTCAAATATGATCAGCTCCTTAATAGTCATTTGAAAATAAGATTTAACAAAGATGCATAATCTTTGAAAAGAAAAGAGACCGATGGTCTTACTTTATTGCTTATCATGGTATATACAATGTGAACGTATGTACATGAGGAGAGCCGGTGGCTCAGGTGTAGTATGGCCGAAGTTGAGCAATGTTCCACGGCCGGCGGGTCTCCTCCTCCGACTTACGTGAGTCTGCATGCTCTCGAACGTCAATGAGGTAATATGACCCATTGTTTAAATTCTTACTGACCACAAAGGGTCCTTCCCAAGGTGGGGATAACTTGTGTGCATCTGAGAGATCCTGGATGAGCCGGAGCACTAAGTCGCCTTCCTGAAAAGTCCTGGACTTAACCCGGCGGCTGTGATAACGACGCAGGTCCTGTTGATAAATTGCTGACCGGGCCGCTGCTAAGTCTCTTTCTTCATCCAACAAGTCAAGTGCATCCTGTCTAGCTTGTTCATTATTAGCTTCAACATAAGCCGCCACACGGGGCGAGTCATGACAGATGTCACTAGGCAATACTGCTTCTGCTCCATAAACCATGAAGAAAGGTGTGTAACCCGTAGACCTATTGGGCGTAGTATTGATACTCCATAATACCGAGGGTAATTCCTCTACCCAACAACCCGGCGTTCGTTGTAAAGGAACCATAAGCCGGGGTTTGAGCCCTTTAAAAATTTCCTGATTGGCTCTCTCAGCTTGACCATTGGATTGAGGGTGAGCTACAGAAGAAACATCAAGCCGGATGTGTTCTTGTTGACAAAATTCCTCCATAGCTCCTTGGGACAGATTAGTGCCATTGTCAGTGATAATACTGTGTGGAAACCCGAAACGGGAAATTACTTTTTTCATGAACTGAACCGTCGTGGCTACGTCACATTTACTCACAGGCTCCGCCTCAACCCACTTGGTGAATTTGTCAACTGCCACCAGGAGATGTGTCTTTTTATCCTTAGACCTTTTGAATGGTCCCACCATGTCAAGCCCCCAGACCGCAAACGGCCAAGTGATTGGAATCATCCAAAGCTCTTGAGCCGGCACATGCGCTCATCGTGCAAATTTTTGACATCCATCACATCTATTGACCAGATCTTCTGCATCAGCGTGAGCCGTCAACCAGTAAAAACCGTGACAAAACGCCTTGGCCACTAAAGATTTTGACCTGGCATCATGACCACAATCGCCTTCATGGATCTCACGAAGGATTTCTTGACCCTCTTTGGGGGAAACACACCGCTGAAACGCTCGAGAAACAATGTGATGGTATAACTTGCCATCCGAAATCTTCATGGACTTAGATCGCCGGGTTATCTGTCGAGCCAGGGTCTCATCCGCTGGCAACTCTCCCCGGGTCATGTAAGCCAAGAACGGCACCGTCCAATCTGGGATGACATGAAGAGCCGCTACCAACTGCGCCTCCGGGTCAGGAACAGCTAAATCTTCTTCTGTGGGAAACTTGACAGAGGGGTTGTGCAAAACATCTAAAAAGGTGTTAGGTGGCACCGGCTTACGCTGAGACCCTAGCCGGCTTAAAGCATCAGCTGTTTCCTTCTTTTGACGGTCAATGTGTTCCACCTGATAACCTTTAAAATATCCTGCAACGGCATCAACCTCTCAGCGACAAGCCGCCATGAGAGGGTCCTTGGAATCCCACTTGCCAGATACCTATTGAGCCACTAGATCCGAGTCACCAAGACATCTGACCCGGCTCAAGCTCATCTCTTTTGCCACTCGAAGACCATGGAGCAAGGCTTCATACTCTGCTGTGTTGTTAGCGCAAGGAAGCATCAACCGCAACACATAACAAATTTGTCACCTTGTGGGGAAGTTAGCACGACTCCATCCCCCGACCCTTCCAATTGCCTAGATCCATCAAAATGAATAGTCC
This sequence comes from Triticum aestivum, assembly GCF_018294505.1. Classification (NCBI taxonomy): domain Eukaryota; kingdom Viridiplantae; phylum Streptophyta; class Magnoliopsida; order Poales; family Poaceae; genus Triticum; species Triticum aestivum. Next base: position 334,039,601 of record NC_057809.1, read on the forward strand.
AATACGTGTTGTCCGGCTTCTCTTCTGGAATCTGCATCTCTGTCCAGTCATTGATGAAGTCGACCAGGGCTTGAGACTTAATTGCAGTATGTGGAACATACTTCAACCCATGAGACCCAAGCTCAATTGCCCACTTGGCGACTCGCCCCGTGGCTTCTCTGTTTTGAATAATATCCCCTAAAGGAGCAGAGCTAACCACAGTGATTGGATGACCCTGAAAGTAATGCTTAAGCTTCCGGCTCGCCATAAACACCCCATAAACAAGCTTCTGCCAATGTGGATATCGTTGCTTAGACTCAATTAGCACTTCACTGACATAATAAACTGCCCGCTGAACCGGATGTTCTTTGCCAGCCTCCTTGCGCTCTACCACAATAGCCACACTAACAGCCCATGAGTTGGCAGCCATGTATAACAGTAGCGGCTCTTTCTCCATTGGAGCAGCCTGGACCGGCGGCTCAGCCAACTATGCCTTCAGATCCTCAAAACCAGCGTTCGCAGCATCGCTCCAAACAAAAACATCTGTTTTCTTCATCAACTAATACAGAGGCATAGCCTTTTCCACTAACCGGCTTATGAACTGGCTCAAAGCAGCCACACGAACTGCCAGCCGCTGAACATCATTGACGCAGGTTGGTTTGGCTAGGGATGTAATTTCCTTGATTTTCTCCGGGTTAGCTTCAATACCTCGGTTAGACACCAAAAAACCCAAGATCTTGCAGGCTGGTACTCCAAAAACACACTTGGCCGGGTTAAGCATCATTTTGTAAACCCGAAGATTATCAAAAGTCTGTTTCAGGTCCTTGACCAAGGTTTCCTCTTCCCTGGATTTCACCACTATATCATCCACATAAGCATTAACATTGCGCCCAATTTGATTGTGAAGACAATTTTGCACACACCGCTAGTAAGTTGCCTGGGCACTCTTAAGCCCAAAGGGCATAGACACATAGCATAAAGCTCCAAAAGGAGTTATAAAAGTTGTCTTCTCTTGATCCTTGACTGCCATCTTAATCTGATGATAACCGGAATAAGCATCCAAGAAACTCAACCATGCACAACCCGCCGTACCATCAATGATCTGATCAATACGGGGGAGAGCAAAAGGATCAGCCGGACAAGCCTTGTTGGGATCTGTGTAATCCACACACATACGCCAGGTGCCATTCTTTTTAGTACAAGCACCGGGTTAGCTAACCATTCGGGGTGAAAGACCTCCACAATGAACCCGGCTGCCAAGAGCCGGGCCACCTCTTCCCCAATGGCCTTGCGCCTTTCTTCATTGAACCGTCGGAGAAACTGTCTGACAGGTTTGAACTTTGGATCGATATTAAGAGTGTGCTCAGCGAGTTCCCTCGGGACACCCGGCATGTCTGAAGGTTTCCATGCAAAGATGTCCCGGTTCTCACGGATGAACTCGATGAGCGCGCTTTCCTATTTCGGATCCAAGTTTGCGCTGATGATGAACTGTTTGGATGAGTCGCCAGGTACAAAGTCAACCATCTTAGTGTCATCAGCTGATTTGAATTTCAACTCCGGCTCATGCTCTGTTGTTGGTTTCTTTAATGACGTCATGTCTGCCGGGTCAACATGATCCTTGTAAAATTTTAACTCCTCTGTTGCACAAACAGATTCAGCATAGGTAGCATCACCTTCTTCACATTCCAAGGCTATCTTCCAGCTCCCATGTACTGTAATGGTGCCTTTATGACCCGGCATCTTGAGCTGTAAATATACGTAACACGACCGAGCCATGAACTTGGCACAAGACGGCCGCGCGAACAGAGAATGATATGGGTCTTGATCTTAACCACCTCAAAGGTTAATTTTCCGCTCTGGAGTCATACTCATCCCCAAAGGCTACTTCCAGCTCAATCTTACCAACTGGGTATGCCGACTTACCAGGTACCACCCCGTGAAAAACAGTGTTGGATTGTTTAAGATTCTTATCCGTCAATCCCGTCCAGCGGAACGTCTCATAGTAGAGGATGTTGATGCTGCTGCCTCCATCCATGAGTACCATAGTGAACTTGTATGCACCAACTTGAGGTGCCACTACCAAAGCCAAATGACCTGGATTATCAACCCGGGGCGGGTGATCCTCTCTGCTCCACACAATAGGCTGCTCTGACCAACGTAGATAACATGGAATTGCCGGTTCAACGGCATTGACGGCCCTCTTGTGAAGTTTCTGGTCCCTCTTACATAAACTGGTAGTAAATACATGATATTGTCCACTACTCAACTTCTTCGGGTTGCTCTGATAACCGGATTACTACTGTTGATTGCCTTGGTCGGGTTGCTGATTATATCCTCCTTGGTGACCAGGATAACCCTCACCGTGAAAACCTCCTCCGCTTGAACCGGCGCCCGGGCCCTGAAAGCCGCCTCCACCTGAACCGCCACCTGGGCCGTGACCCCCATCAAATGCATTTGAATTTTTAAAAGCTTTCATGATCATGCAATCCTTCCACAAGTGGGTGGTTGGTTTCTCCCAGGTGCCGTGTTTTGGACAAGGTTCATTCAACAACTACTCAAGGGTGGGGCCTGACCCGCCCGATCGAGGGGGTTGTCTGCCCTTGCGCCGCTGATTACCACCCTGCGCATTAGTATTAGCAACAAACTCATCACCCTTACATTTATTACCTCCCTAATTCGCCGGGTTATGCTGGTGACCCTTGCCGTTGTCGTTCTTCTTTCCCTTCGTTGCCTTTTCTTCGTCAGACACCGGGTCCTTGGTGGTATCAGAATCGGCATACTTGACAAGAGCCGCCATCAACGTTCCCATGTCATTACAGTCAAGTTTAAGACGCCCCAGCTTCTGCTTCAGAGGTTCAAAACGGCAATTTTTCTCCAACATCAAAACTGCTGAGCCGGCATCCATCTTATCAGATGAATGTATTATCTCCTTGACCCGGCGCACCCAATGGGTTGTAGATTCACCATCCTCTTGCTTGCAATTGGTCAGGTCCACAATCGACATTTGCTGCTTACACATGTCCTTAAAGTTCCGGATAAACCGCGCTTTCAACTCTACCCATGAGCCGATAGAATTGGGTGGCAATCCCTTCAACCAAGTCCGAGTTGTTCCATCCAACATCGTGGTAAAATACTTGGCCATTGCAGCGTCGCTAACCTCCAATAGTTCCATAGCTGTTTCATAACTCTCAATCCAAGCCCCCGGCTGCAGGTCAGCCGTGTAATTAGGCACCTTATGAGGCCCCTTGAAATCCTTTGGCAACCACTCATTGCGTATGGCTGGTACCAAGCAAGGCACGCCTCCGATTCTTGTGGCCACTCCTGCCTCAACCGAGGTTGCTGGATAAGCCGGAAAGGTCTAGTGAGCCACCTGCCTTGCCGCTATTTGAGCTACTCGTTCCGCCTCTTGATGAATCCTCTCTTGATCCGCCAAGTTATGGGCTCCAGCCCGCACTGGCTCATGCCTATATGGTCGGTTGTGGCGTTGAGCATTACTTGACATCTCTGCGGACTCCATGTGCCTACTGTAACTCGGGCTTCGGCTTGGGCGAGGAGTTGAATGAATCCTGTCTCGACTGTAGGAGTATGCATCCTGCTGGGCCAGAGCTGTCTGAAGTAGTTCTCTTACCCTTCGGGTTTCAATTGCTACTGGCGAGTCGCCTTCCATTGGGAGAGCCGCCAAACAAGCTGACACTGCAATGAGGTTTTCCAGAGGGTTGGAGAAGTGACCCGGAGGTGTTGATCCATAACAAGGAGGAGCTGTATTTATGCGAGGTGGCTCCATGGCGCGTGGCTGAACTAGTGCACAAGGTGTCGTGACCCGGTTTGCTTCCGACGGGTTGCTCCCCCAGCCCCGGGTGTATGGAACAGGTTCCTCGGATCCAGCGTTAGAGGCAGATGCGACTGAGTTTTCTGATGCCTCCTCCTCATGACCTCGTTTGTTGCGTTAAGATCCACCGAGAGCCAGAAAGTTTCTGCTTGAAGTTGCTAAGCACAAGCATCCAGAGCTGCTCGTTCTGCTGCCATCCGAGTTTCTTCCGCAGCTAGATTTTCTTTAGCTTGCACCATCTCCTCCCGCACATGTGCCACTTCTACGTCGTGCTGGGCTTTATCCGCCGGCTCTACCGCAGTGGTTAACAGAGTCGTCAGCCGATCCATGAGGTCCATTAGAATCTGAGACGGGGGGCGCGCAGGGTCTCCTGACCCGGCTGCTGCCGACCCGGTAGCTGCTGCTGCCGATGCAGTAGAATTCTGCCCGGGCTGTGTCCCCGCCATGAAGCTCCGGCCCAATTCGGCGGCTCAAGAGGGTACGGAATACTGCTGCCATCGGAACAGCCCGCGAGCATGCCGTCTTGCAGTTGGTACAACGAGTCTGTCTCACCTGTTAATGATGCAGTCTCAGAGCAGATGGCCGTCTCCCCGCCTTCCATCGATCCTTCGGAGTATTCACTGCCATGGATACAGCCTACGAAGGCATGTTTCACGACAGATTGAACACGGGTGGTCCTGGCGCGCTGAGCCGTTTCGATGAGGTTGGTGTGGACGTCAGGCTCAGGGCCTGACTCGCCGATCGGGCCGATGAAGACGTGAATTCTGCCGAAGGGGACCCGGTACCCATACTGGATTGAGCCGGCCTCGGGGCCCCATCCTTCGTCGTCGGTATAGAGCTTACCGTGATGACTCTTGGTCATCCGGCCCACATCGTATCCCTTGAGGCCTTCGAAGTTGCCCTTCAAGAACTCAAATCCACCGTGCGCTGGCCCCACGGTGGGCGCCAACTTTCATGGAGTTGACATGGTAGATGTCCTAGAGCAAGGACTTACTCGTAGGGCCATCACACTAGGAAGCTTAAAGGGGTTAATCGGGACAAGGGACACACGAGCGAGTTTTTATACTAGTTTGGCCCCTTACGGTGAAGGTAAAAGCCTACGTCTAGTTGGGATTGGTATTGCTGAAGTTTCGATCTTCAAGGGGCTCAATTCGCCGGCTTGGTTATCGATTTGGTTGTTTCTTGACCTAAGCCGCCACTGGGTCATCACCTTATATACATGGGTTGACGCCTGGTGGCCTACAGAGTCCCGGCCGGCTCATAACTGTGTCCGGCTCGGTGACTTCTTTACATGCCTTTCTTTACAAGTCTTTCGTTACATACGGCGGTTTACAATATCGGGCCTTAAGCCGGCCCCAGGCCTTTGGGCCTTCTATATGTTTAATAAACTACCATCTTGAATGTATATTGGGCTTCTTATGTAACCCGCCATTAGGGTTGACCCGGCACCTCCTAGGCGGGTCATACTGGTAGTAATATCCCCAACAGTATGCAAGGATTATGAGGGGAGATGATATGGTTGTGGCAAGCATACGTAACTACATAGGAAGATCAACTATCGTGTGTCCAAGAAAGGGAGAGACATAACTAGTGAGGTAAGTATATCGGTGCGTGGGGAAAACGATTATAGTCGACCTAGCTATATGTAGGGAGATCAGTACGTATACATGCATGCATGTGTTAGAAGCAAATAAGGTCCGGAGGAACAGACATGGGGATAGGGGCGCGGCTAGGAGGTGGTGCGAGAGGCCTACTATGTCGAGGGGTGATGAGTGTGCGACTATGAGATCGATGAAAACAGGGGCGGGAGTGTGCACCTACGTGGAACCGTATTGGACATAGGGGGCATGGACGGTGAGAAGAGAAGAGGTGAAGTATGTGTTTGTGGTAGGCACACTTGCCTAGAGAGGTATATCGACCGGTGTGTGCAGGAAAGAAGGAGTCGGGGGGCCTACACACACCGCAGCTGAATGACCTAAATAGGAGTAACGAACGTGCGCGATGGAGGGGACGCTGAGGGAGGGTGAGAGGGGGCGGTGCTACCTCTTAAGCACTGCGTTGGTTTTCCCCGAAGAGGAAGGGATGATGCAGCAAAGTAGCATAAGTATTTCCCTCAGTTTTTGAGAACCAAGGTATCAATCCAGTAGGAGGCTACGTGCGAGTCCCTCGTACCTGCAAAAAACAATTAAATCCTCGCAACCAAGGCGAATAGGGGTTGTCAATCCCTACACGACCACTTATGAGAGTGAGATCTGATAGATATGATAAGATAATATTTTTGGTATTTTTGTGATAAAGATGCAAAGTAAAATAAAGGCAAAGTAAAAAGAAAAGGAAATAACTAAGTATTAGGAGATTAATATGATAAAGATAGACCCGGGGCCATAGGTTTCACTAGTGGCTTCTCTCGAGAGCATAAGTATACTACGGTGGGTGAACAAATTACTGTTGAGCAATTGACAGAATTGAGCATAGTTATGAGAATATCTAGGTATGACCATGTATATATGCATCACATCCAAGACAAGTAGACCGACTCCTGCCTGCATCTACTACTATTACTCCACTCATCGACCGCTATCCAGCATGCATCTAGAGTATTAAGTTGAAAACAGAGTAATGCCTTAAGCAAGATGACATGATGTAGAGGGATAGACTCATGCAATATGATGAAAACCCCATCTTGTTATCCTCAATGGCAACAATACAATACGTGCCATGCTGCCCCTACTGTCACTGGGGAAGGACACCACAAGATTGAACCCAAAGCTAACCACTTCTCCCATTGCAAGAAAGATCAATCTAGTAGGACAAACCATACTGATAATTCGAAGAGACTTGCAAAGATAACCAATCATACATAAAAGAATTCAGAGAGGATTCAAATATTATTCATAGATAGACTGGACCATAAACCCACAATTCATCGGTCTCAACAAACACCCCGCAAAAAGAAGATTACATCGAATAGTTCTCCACAAGGGAGGGGGAGAACATTGTATTGAGATCCAAAAAGAGAGAAGAAGCCATCTAGCTAACAACTATGGACCCGTAGGTCTGAAGTAAACTACTCACACTTCATCGGAGAGGCTATGGTGTTGATGTAGAAGCCCTCCGCGATCGATGCCCCCTACAGCGGAGCTCCAGAACAGGCCCCAAGATGGGATCTCGTGGATACAGAAAGTTGTGGTGGTCGAATTATGTTTTTGGCTCCGTATCTGATTGTTTGGGGGTACGTAGGTATATATAGGAGGATGGAGTACGTCGATGGAGCAACAGGGGGGCCACGAGGGTGGAGAGCGTGCCTGGTGGGGGGGGGGGGGGTAGGCGCGCCCCCTACCTCGTGGCCTCCTCTTTTGTGTCTTGACGTACGGTCCAAGTCTCCCGGGTCTTGTTCGTTGAGAAAATCACGTTCCCGAAGGTTTCATTCCGTTTGGACTCCGTTTGATATTCCTTTTCTTCGAAACCCTAAAACAGGCAAAAAACAGCAATTCTGGGCTGGGCCTCCGGTTAATAGGTTAGTCCCAAAAATAATATAAAAGTGGATAATAAAGCCCAATAATGTCCAAAACAGTAGATAATATATCATGGAGCAATCAAACATTATAGATACATTGGAGACGTATCAAGCATCCCCAAGCTTAATTCATGCTCGTCCTCGAGTAGGTAAATGATAAAAACAGAATTTTTGATGCGGAGTGCTACTTGGCATAATTTTAATGTAATTCTTCTTAATTGTGGTATGAATATTCAGATCCGAAAGATTCAAGACAAAAGTTTAATATTGACATAAAATAATAATACTTCAAGCATACTAACAAAGCAATTATGTCTTCTCAAAATAACATGGCCAAAGAAAGTTATCCCTACAAAATCATATAGTATGGCTATGCTCCATCTTCACCACACAAAATATTTAAATCATGCACAACCCCGATGGTAAGGCAAGCAATCGTTTCATACTTTTGACATTCTCAAAACTTTTTCATTTTTCACGCAATACATGAGCGTGAGCCATGGACATAGCACTATAGGTGGAATAGAACAGTGGTTGTGGAGAAGACAAAAGGGGAAGATAGTCTCACATCAACTAGGCATATCAACGGGCTATGGAGATGCCCATGAATAGATATCAATGTGAGTGAGTAGGGATTGCCATGCAATGGATGCACTAGAGCTATAAGTATATGAAAGCTCAAAAAAGAAACTAAGTGGGTGTGCATCCAACTTGCTTGCTCATGAAGACCTAGGGTGATTTGAGGAAGCCCATCATTGGAATATACAAGCCAAGTTCTATAATGAAATATTCCCACTAGTATATGAAAGTGATAACATGAGAGACTCTCTACTATGAATATCATGGTGCTACTTTGAGGCACAAGTGTGGTAAAAGGATAGTAACATTGTCCCTTCTCTCCTTTTCTCTCATTTTTTTATTTGGGCCTTTTCTCTTTTTTTATGGCCTCTTTTTTTCGTCCGGAGTCTCATCCCGACTTGTGGGGGAATCATAGTCTCCATCATCCTTTCCTCACTGGGACAATGCTCTAATAATGATGATCATCACACGTTTATTTTTCTTTCAACTCAAGAATTACAACTCGATAATTAGAACAAAATATGACTCTATATGAATGCCTCCGGTGGTGTACCGGGATATGCAATGACTCATGAGTGACATGTATGAAATAATTGTGAATGGTGGATTTTCCACAAATACGATGTCGACTACATGATCATGCTAAGCAATATGACAATGATGGAGTGTGTCATAATAAATGGAACGGTGGAAAGTTGGATGGCAATATATCTTGGAATGGCTATGGAAATGCCATAATAGGTAGGTATGGTGGCTGTTTTGAGGAAGGTATATGGTGGGTGTATGATACCGGTGAAAGGTGCGCGGTATTAGAGAGGCTAGCAAAGGTGGAAGGGTGAGAGAAGTGCGTATAATCCATGGACTCAACATTAGTCATAAAGAACTCATATACTTATTGAAAAAATCTACAAGTTATCAAAGCAAAGTATTATGCGCATGCTCCTAGGGGGATAGATTGGTAGGAAAAGACCATCGCTCGTCCCCGACCGCCACTCATAAGGAAGACAATCAAAAAATAAATCATGCTCCAACTTCATCACATAACGGTTCACCATACGTGCATGCTACGGGAATCACAAACTTTAACACAAGTATTCTTCAAATTCACAACTACTCAACTAGCACAACTTTAATATCACCATCTTCATATCTCAAAACAATTATCAAGCATCGAACTTCTCATAGTATTCAACACACTCATAAGAAAGTTTTATTATTAATCTTGTATACCAAGCATATTAGGTTTTTAAGAAAATTACTATGCTATTTAAGACACTCAAAATAATCTAAGTGAATCATGAGAGATCAATAGTTTCTATAAAACAAATCCACCACCGTTCTCTAAAAGATATAAGTGAAGCACTAGAGCAAAACTATATAACTCAAAAGATATAAGTGAAGCACATAGAGTATTCTAACATATTTCAAATCATGTATGGCACTCTCAAAAGGTGTGTATAGCAAGGATGATTGTGGGAAACTAACAAATAAAGACTCAAATCATACAAGACGCTCCAAGCAAAACACATATCATGTGGCGAATAAAAATATAGCTCCAAGTAAAGTTACCGATAGAAGTATACGAAAGAGGGGATGCCTTCCGGGTCATCCCCAAGCTTTGGCTTTTAGGTGTCCTTAGATTATCTTGGGGGTGCCATGGGAATCCCCAAGCTTAGGCTCTTGCCACTCCTTGTTATATAATCCATCAAATCCTTACCCAAAACTTGAAAACTTCACAACACAATACTTAAAGTAGAAAATCTTGTGAGCTCCGTTAGTGAAAGAAAACAAAAGACCAGTTCAAGGTACTGTAATGAACTCATTCTTTATTTATATTGGTGTTATACCTACTGTATTCCAACTTCTCTATGGTTTATAAACTACTTTACTAGCCATAGATTCATCAAAATAAGCAAACAACACACGAAAAACAGAATCTGTCAAAAACAGAACAGTCTGTAGTAATCTGTTACTAGCGCAATAACTGGAACCCCAAAAATTCTAAAATAAATTGCTGGACGTGAGGAATTTATCTATTAATCAACTTCGAAAAGAATTAACTAAATATCACTTTCCAAATAAAAATTACAGCAGTTCTCGTGAGCGCTATAGTTTCTGTTTTTTTTACAGCAAGTGTAACAAGACTTTCCCCAAGTCTTCCCAACGGTTCTACTTGGCACAAACACTAATTAAACACAAAAAACACAACCAAAATAGAGGATAGATAAATCATTTATTACTAAACAGGAGCAAAAAGCAAGGAATAAAAATAAAATTGGGTTGCCTCCCAACAAGCGCTATCGTTTAACGCCCCTAGCTAGGCATAACAAGTAAGGATAGATCTAGGTATTGCCATAATAGTAAGATAGATTATTAAAACTCATCTCATATTCTCTACGTTCGGAGGCAAGTTTTCTTTGAGGCAAGAAAAAGTAATCAAAAGGGCTAAATCTAATGGGACAAAAGTCCCCAATATCAACCTTGGGAGGTATAGGTTCCTCCTTTGGTCCTTCATATTGCACAACCAATTCATCATTATAAGCATTCTTTTGACAGAACATTGTGAGCCTATATTCAAGAGAATATCCTAGTTCATCATTTAGAATAGCCAAATCATCATTAAGTTCAGAGATTTTGTCAACTAAAACATTGGTAGGAACCTTTTTTCTAAGATTTTCATTGAAAGCAACATAGTCTAGAGATTGAAAACGCATTATTTCTTCTTGATCAAAGAGGATAGCCTCTATGGGAGGACGGTAAGCGTCCACCCTATAATGTGCAAAGATTTCTTTGGCCTCGTTTATTATGACTCAAAACTCATGAGCCAAAAAGATAGTAGCGTCACGCTTAACAGAAGAATGCTCAATATTAGAAAATTCCAGGAAAATCCTTTGTATGCAAGGATGCATGTGCATGAATTGTCTTTCAAGTTCAACTACAAGCATGGCAATAGCGTCCGCAAGACTACTAGTTCTATGAAGGATAGAACTACCCATAGAAGGTAAAGCACCGGCACAAGTAAAGAAATCTTGAATAACTCCTTTTCCAATAATATTACCACTACCAACACGGAATTTTTTTGTATGTAAGATGGGTGGTTCTTTAGCAGGAGCATCATTATTTTTCATGATATTATTATTGTCCATATCGACAATAATTTCCCCAATTTCAGACATAGAGGCAGAAGGTAAAGGACTAGCCATAACGACAAGCGAACAAACTAACACACAAGCAAACAAAAAGCAAGCGGGTAAAAAGACGCAAATAGAGAAAGAGAGGGAGGATGGAGAGAGAGGGCGAATAAAACGCCAAGGGTGAAGTGGGGGAGAGGAAAACGAGAGGCAAATGGAAAACAATGTAATGCGGGAGATAAGGGTATGTGATGGGTACTTGGTATGTTGACTTTTGCGTAGACCTCCCCGGCAACGGCGCCAGAAATCCTTCTTGCTACCTCTTGAGCACTGCGTTGCATTTCCCCGAAGAGGAAGGGATGATGCAGCAAAGTAGCATAAGTATTTCCCTCAGTTTTTGAGAACCAAGGTATCAATCCAGTAGGAGGCTACGCGCGAGTCCCTCGTACCTGCACAAAACAATTAAATCCTTGCAACCAACGAGAATAGGGGTTGTCAATCCCAACACGGCCACTTACGAAAGTGAGATCTGATAGATATGATAAAATAATATTTTTGGTATTTTTGTGATAAAGATGCAAAGTAAAATAGAGGCAAAGTAAAAAGCGAATGAAATAACTAAGTATTAGGAGATTAATATGATAAAGATAGACCCGGGGGCCATAGGTTTCACTAGTGGCTTCTCTCGAGAGCATAAGTATTCTACGGTGGGTGAACAAATTACTGTTGAGCAATTAACAGAATTGAGCATAGTTATGAGAATATCTAGGTATGATCATGTATATAGGCATCACGTCCGAGACAAGTAGACCGACTCCTGCATGCATCTACTACTATTAATCCACTCATCGACCGCTATCCAGCATGCATCTAGAGTATTAAGTTGAGGCGGTGGAATTAGGTTTTTGGATCCGTATCTGATCGTTTGGGGGTACGGAGGTATATATAGGAGGAAGGAGTATGTCGGTGGAGCAACAGGGGGCCCACAAGGGTGGAGGGCGCGCTTGGGGGGGCTAGGCACGCCCCCTACCTCGTGGCCTCCTCTTTTGTGTCTTGACGTAGGGTCCAAGTCTCCCGGGTCTTGTTCGTTGAGAAAATCACGTCCCCGAAGGTTTCATTCCGTTTGGACTCCGTTTGATATTCCTTTTCTTCGAAACCCTAAAACAGGCAAAAAACAGCAATTCTGGGATGGGCCTCCGGTTAATAGGTTAGTCCCAAAAATAATATAAAAGTGGATAATAAAGCCCAATAATGTCCAAAATAGTAGATTATATAGCATGGAGCAATAAAAAATTATAGATACATTGGAGACGTATCAGGAGGGAATGTGCATGCACGATAGAAAATTAGCGCTAGCTAGCTACAAAGAGAAGAGGGCCGTGAAGGTGTTAAAGACGAACATTGATCATAATTCACTATAAAAAAGTGGATACCGATACTTGAAGAAGATATCATAATGTAGAACATTGATTATAATTTGGGCTAATGTGTGGCTTTTGCAGCTCAGGGTTAAATACTTGGCATAATGTAGGGGGCGGGGCACTATACTTTGTGTGATAAACACGATGTACATATGGAACATGGTTTAGATTATGAATATATAGTTAGTACATCAAATGTACTATTATTTGGAATCAACATCAAGTGTATTCAAAAGATTGAATTCGAGTTCCTATAGTACACATAGTTCATATCTATATCTATAGTAATCATGTGGTGTGTTGTTAAGGTAATACACGAATGATGGTTGAAGTTGGAAACAATCATGATTGTAGATTCTTATTGAAATAGAGAAACGAATTCAAATTCAGTTCAAATTGCAGCGGTAGTATAAAAAATTGGAATGCACTAAAATGTTGGTATGAGTAGGTTACATTCATTATATAGCAAGCGAAAAAATTTAATTGGAGATAACATGGATTCATACTCTCTCTTTGTGTAGCTTTGAATAGCATTTGTATAATAAAATGGGACAAGACTCTCTCTTTGTGTGGTGCGAATAGTTTTTTTCGTTTTTTTTCATTGAGGGAAGTGTGAATTGATTTGGTACGTACAAGTATAATATTACACGTTAGGCTTGTCCCTAAAATTCAACCCGCGCCTTTTTATATCCCAAAAATTCTGATATCGTGCTCCCAAAATTGGTGCCTTCACAACCCGCGCCTTGCGATCCCGAAATTACAACGCGCGCAAAAACTCCCTCCAGCTGCCAAATCCCGACATGCCAAATCCCCCTTCTAACCTTGATCCGAAAGGCCCGCTAGTTAAAATCGGTAGCAGTACTTTTGTAACACACCCTACATTTTGGACAAGCGCGTCCCTAAGTCATGGTTCCCCCCTCCCATCGCCTCCTTTTCGCCATTCAAAATCACAGGCCGCCATAACCTCTGGGCTCCAGCCGCGAAACCCCACCCTCCTCCGTCTGCCACCTCACCTCTGCCCAGCCGGAGCCTCTTCCCCGACGACGTCGTCCACCGCAACAGCTCGTCGTCCCGACGGTTCAGACGCCTCGTCCTCCACCTCCAAGGAGCTACTCCGACGATCGCCTCGTCTATCGCGGCTGCTCCATCCCCACAGCGTCGCCTTAACCTGCTCCACCAGAACCGGAGCATCCTCACTGACTCCTCGGACAAAGCCGAGGCCTACTCGGCTCCACCAAAGAGGTTGTACACTCATCGCATTGCACCTTCTCCTTAACTCGACCTCCCGGCACCCACGGTGCTCCCTCCCGCACCCACATGGAGCAGCTACCTCAAAGTCGGCACCGCAGGCGACAACTCCACGACGGCTCTCCCAAGTGGGAGGCCCCTTTGGCAGCGGCGTCTATACTAGCCGAATCTGCTGTTGCTGCTCTGCCTGTCGCTCGCGCTGCTTCTACTCCGGCTCTCGCTCGCCCAGCTGCTGCTGCTCCGGCTCTCGCTCGCTCGCACTGCTGCTGCTGCTGCCCGGGCTCTCGCTCGCTTGCTCGCGCTACTGCTCCGGCTCTTGCTCGCTCACTTGTGCTGCTGCTCTCTCCCTCGCTCGTGCTGCTGCTCTGCTCCGATTTAGCTACACGTCAGTCGACTTAATTGACTTTTGGTCCAGTCGATTTTCAGGGGGTGGTGGGTCTCGCCAGAGTTAAGGAAGAACCACCCGCAGTGGGGAGGGTGGCTCGCCGAAGAGGTACCCCACTATCTATATTAGGGTTTTGGGTGGGGTGCTGCTCGCCGGCGGTGGGGAGGGCGCGGTGGTGGGGCAGTGGCATGGGGATCGCCGAAGAAAAAGCATGGCGCGGGGGGTGGGGGCTAGATGGCTGGCCGGGGCGGCGGCGGACCAACGGTGGGGAGTTGTTTCGGGGCAGCGAGGCGGCGGCGGACCGACGCTGGGGAGTTGTTTCGGGGCGGCGAGGCGGCGCGGGGTCCGGCCTGTGGTGGCTGGCGGCTCAAGGGGGTGCAGTTTGAAGATGAACTATAAGCCCTCCCTAAACTATCCCAGGTGAAGTGCTCTCTGCTACCATTGCGTTCAGTTTCGACAGTAAACTTCAGATTCTGCAGTAAATTTTAGTTTCGATAGTTAAGTTTAGAGTCAACAGTTTTTGCCTCATGTCTTGTAGTCAGGTTGTTTTTGGTGATATAAATTTTACATATACCACTTTTTGGTAATGCATTTTACATCATTTATTGGAGATGCTATTAGAATCCCACTTGAGATTAACGATGTCTATCTTGTGCTGATTCAGCCTTGACGTCTTACGGCTCACTGGAGCTGCTCCAAGGACGGAACGATCCATCACAACAGAGTAGTGCCCTAGACGCCGTCTACAGATTCCTTAGATATTCCTGCACACCTCCGACAGCCACCTCTGCCTCAACTTCTTCAGCGACCAACCAAATGATGCTGAGGTCGACACGGCTATGGCAAAGAGGTTGTACACCTGTCGCATCACTTATTACTCTACATTCATGTCGATCGATTAGGGCTATTGTGGTTTAACGGAAAAACGTAGCAATAGGAAATTTTCCTGTGGCACTCTACTATTCAATTATTCATGCATTTTGTTGAAATGAATGGAGCAAAACATCCACCTGGACCTACTTTTCAAAATCCTATGCATGAAAACAAGACCAAGTGCATTAATGGCAAAATAACATTCTAACTGTACACGCTTTCATATGGTTTCACTTTATTTTGGCCATGTTTCTTTGCATTCCCCTGCTCCTCCTTTTCCTGTGAACCAAACACCCAAGTTGACAGAAATCATGTGTTCACAAATGCTCTGTTTCCCATGTGCACTGTTATCTTATTACGGTGTTTTTCCGCCTATCCCTGCATTTTTAGAATCGTGCAAGCCAAATGAGCCCTTACAGAATTACTTCAGTTACAGGTAGGTGTCGAAGAAAACTTTGTGTGGTTTGTCCTGCTCCTGCCGCGACGTCGCCCACGTCACCAAACCAGACATCACGACTCATGGCCGTCTTTCGCCGCCTCAGATCTCCTTCCTTGCCGCCGGCACCCACCGCAACGGCATCACCATCATCAACTCAGGAGATGAAATTGAGGAGTACACGGGTCCACAAGAGAGGTCGCACTCTTTTGTTTCTGCTTATGTTATGCATTGCTTAATATTACCTGCTAATTTATTGTCATGTTCACCTCTTAGACTCCAAGTCAGATCCAAATTGATGTTCAAACTTGAGTTCTAAATTAGTTGTGGGGCACATATCGAGGCAGCAAGGAATAGTATCTCTGTCTAATATCTGGTTCACCTAGGGTATGCCTATGTTGTTCATCTTGGGTGGGAAACAAATAGTGAAGCAATCATTATCTGTTTTTTTATTAAATTAAAGAAATCATCAGCCTGCTATCATTATTTTTGGATCCATCCACTGGTTGTTACCATTACTCTAGATTTCTACATGCTCTCCTTACATAATCTCACTATATTTTTTATGTATGCATGTCAGATATTGTACACAGTCAGGCTGAACATGTAGAGAAAAAGGGAAGGGTTTTGCGTGGCAATACAATGTCATGCAGACATTGATCCATGGTGGGTTCAATGGTAAACCCTCCCCCCTCTCCAGATTGTAATCCAGAGGAAGATATTTGTTCTAAGGCAGATTCAGACACAGCTGACCACTCCTATTTACCCCCAAGGTGTTTGCTCTAACTTGGCATGATGATGGTAGTCATATCATGCATATGTTGCCTTCTAGTGCCTACTTTCAACATCATATATGTCATCTACTTAGTTTAGACATGTTCTGTAATGCCACCTATTTAGTGTCAATATCATATGTGGGAATAATGCAGTCTCATGTCTTTTAGCCAGCCATAATATATTTGAAATGTGCAATGCCATCCTGTTTAACCAGGCATCATATATTTGAATGATATCTAGCCCATCCTTTTCTTCATTAAATTTCCATTTGTTGACATTGTTTGTACATTAAACTACTCTTCCTGTGAATCAGCCATTTGAGTGGGTGATGGAAAAATCTGGAGTGAAAACAAGGCCTTCAGACCAGATAGTGCTACCTGTCGAAGAAGATCTCTTGTTGGGTCCCGATAGCTCCTCAGAGATGGATTCAGAGACAAATGACCGGTCCTATTCCCCCTCCGAGGTGTGTGCTCTAACTTCGCACGGTTCTACTGCTCATATCATGCATATAGTGTCTTGCATTGCATAGTTTAGACATCATAAACACAATATTCAATACCATGTTCTTAGTTCAGACATCATATATGCGAATGCCCTCCGCTTAGCATATAAATCACATATGTGAATTAAATCATGCAATCCTGGTTACTTAGATAACATGTATGTGAATTATGTCATGCGATCCTGTTTAGTTAGTCATCATATCATTGAATTATGTTATGCTATGCTATTCAGTTTAGATAGACATCATATATGTGAAATTATGTCATGTTATCTGTTTTAGTTAAACAATATACATGTCAATTATTTAATGCCCTCTTTTTTCCACACTATCTATTGTATCTATCTCTCATACAATGTGTGTACATTCAATTATGTTTCCTGTTTATCAGCCATTTGAATGGGAGCGGGTGATAGCAGTATCTAGCGGAGTAAAAACACAGTCTTCAAATAAAACAGTGCTACCTCTTGGCGGAGATTGCACCCCGGTTGTACATGCACGAGAACCATCCCTACCACACATGACCCAGACTCTCGCAGATTTTACCCCTACTGCGATGGACAGAGAACCAGCTTCACCCAATCTAACCCCAACCCCAGCAGATAGTAACCCAGTTCCTGTTGACACAGCACCATCTCCACCATAGAGCTCCCAAACAAGAGTACTTAGTAAGGCAGCTCCACTGCCCAAAGCGCCAGTACTACCACGGTGAACCCCAACTCCACTAGTTAGTACACCTATTCTTGTGGAGGAAGCACAACCAGCCATTCATAGTTTAGCATCTATCGCATTTGATGTTGTTAAATCCTATGTGCGTATCTTCCTATCATGGAAATATTATACTGAAGATGAAGGAAAATGCCAGTTGCTGGTGTTTGTCCAGGAGTTATATGTAAGTAATGTTATTCATGGCAATTACTTTGCTTTGTCCCATACATTCCACCTCCATGATGGTTATAATACAACAAATTTTCCCATTTTTCCCTATAGAGAAGGACTGATTTGGAAACTCGGGATGAAGTAACCTTTGCTAATACCTCTAGTATCTTCAAGAATGCTTGGTGGCAGTATTGGAATTACCTAAACAAAACGTACTTCACTAGCAAATAAACTCATCAAATTCCCTTACGTTCTCCTGAGACACATTTACTGGACGATGACTGGGAACGCATTTTTCTTTACTGGTCCCGAAACAAGAATGTGGTAAGGTCTGTGAGCTCATTTTATTTTAAGTACTATATGCTTGTGTCTTACTGTACTCTGTTCATGTGGAACAAGTTCTTAAACCTGAAGAACAACTGTTCTCATTTAAGATTCCATTGCTATCATGCATACTACTTTGCTCTTGTATCACTGTATTTACTAATACAAACTTATTTTTAAATTGAACTATCCAATGGAAACTCCAATGGCACAACAGGTATGTTTACGCATGTTTCTTTAACAGGTTTGCTCTTATAAATAGCTCTATTGATTTCAATTTCAATTGTGTATACAGTTCACTTTTCATATCATCCACATTACTAGCATCATAACAGGGCCAATAGTGTTGTTGTACATGTAGACCTGTGGTACCCATCTGAAATCTTGTTGTGCCGTTTAGTTTCCCATGCTTTGTATTCTTCCAGTGCTGCTTTCTGTTGAACTGATATGATTTGAACAATGTCTCTATTTTGATTTGGCAAGACAATGCAGTGACCATAGGACATAGATATATGTTTGTTTGATGCTTTTATAATGTACTAATTGGCAATAGAAGACTTGGTAGTTTAATCTTGTCCACCTTACTAATGAACTGGTTCACCGAAATGAGTTTCATATACTAGTACATGCTAAACCTATTATGTGTCTGTTTGTTTCTTCTTTTAGAATGCTGACAGAATATTGGGGAGGAGAGGCTTATTAAGCAATGATAAAGGAAGTAATGTAGATAAGGTTCAGGATCATGAGACATCCTTGTTGGTCTCCAACAAAGCTGATAAAACAGCTAAGGAAAACTATCTTGAAGATAGTAAGACAACCCCAAAGTCCTGTCTTGGTTTACTGTTCGAGTTACTGGCCACTACCGCTTGCACAAGCTATTCAAACTCACTGTCTGAATCAGTTCGGTTTCTTGAGTCTCAACTACAAGCTGAAAGACATCGATCATCTGTGCTACGACAATAAGTAGAAGGACTGCAGAAGTCCCTGGAGCATTCAGATGCATACTTTCTGGTGCAACAACAAGCGTTGGAGGATTTTAGCGCCAACCAGGACAAAGCTAATAAGCTTGCTAAGATTATTGCCAGCATGGTGGATACACATGATAATGTTTCTTGAGCTCTTCTGAAGTTGTTTCAGTTATGGACTTGTTTTGCTGCTGCGTTTATTTGTACTGGTGGCCAATTTTGACGGACAGTGTATGTAATATGCTGCTTTGTTCCCTATATTTGCACTGGTGGTGAACTTTGATGCCCAATGGATGCAATATGTGTAATAGTTGTAATAGGCTAGCGTTAGTTGCTTGCTTATTTATTTCCTTATTATCCTCTTTAGTTGTTTGCTTGTATTCACTTCAGTTCTTTTCCGCATTATTTAGTGGCCATAATAATGTAGTTTTGGTAACTAGGCCACAATAATCATGGCAACACACGGACTATTGTAACCACGGGCCTCCTACAGGCCGTAGGATCCGTGGGCCTTCTACAGGTCGTAGGATCCATTGGCCTTTTACGGGCCGTATGATCCATGGGCCTTCTACGGGGGTTGTAGGATCCATTGATATTCTACGGGCCGTAGGATCCATGGGCCTTCTATGAGGCATATAATCATTTTGCCAAACATGCATCGTACTATTCATGGACCATAACGGGCCGTTAATAGGCCGTATTTGATAACGTTGTGAAAACAGCCCAACGATTTAACGGGCCACAAACGGGCCGAATGTAACCACGGGCTGTATTTGGCCCACAAATGGAACAGGACAATAACGGACCGTATCTTACCGAATTCTAGAAATGAGCCCAAGAATAAATGGGCCCTTAGAAAGCCGAAAGTTAACACGAGCTGGAAACGGCCGACGGAATAATGAGTCGTTAATGGGTATAAAGCGATACACTATCCATTATGGGCCAGATTCATCTCGGGCCTTTAATGGGCCAAGAGTTACAAAGGGCCTCATATGGGCCGAAAGACATCATGGGCCATACATGGGCCGGAAGTTACAACGGGCTGGAATCATATTGGACGGCCCAAATGAAGCTAATGGCCTTAATTCCGATAGGCCGTAACGGGCCGGTAGTAAGCGGGACGTAAATGGGCTATATATGAACAGGCCGTTAACAGGCTTTTCGTAGGCCGGCCCGTTACCTTTTGACCAAGTCAAATGGGCCAGCCTTTTCACCGGAATGGGCCTCTGTTGGGGCGTGCCACGTGTCGATGTATCATAGGCGCCTCCTGTCCAATGAGTGGATGACATCTGTCCGAACATTGAGCGACACGTGTTTCCTCCGGCCAATGAGAATTTTACACGTGGAAAATTCCCATTGGTCCGAGCTGTAAAAGGGTTATCAGATCCAAAACCGAACCCGATAGCTTAACCGCGTCCCATTACGCTGGATGCCACATGTCGGTCACCCTTGACGAAAGCACTTCTATGACGCGCGATTTATCGTCATGGAAGTGGACACTTCCGTGATGATAATTTTGGTAATGTCATGGAACACTTCTATGACAACACATGTATGACTATCTTGATTCTGTCATAAATTTGTCATGGATGTACATGCATGACAGAAAATGTGACCTACTGTGACAAACACGTATCATCACGGAAGTGTCTTTTTTTGTAGTGTGGGTGGTGGGTGGGAAGTAAAATTCCCTATTTCTAGCCCCTAGTTCGGGCTGGGCGTGATTCAGAAGCGGTTCCTCTATGATGATGAGGGATCGCATTAGGTCCAAATCCTCGTTTAAGAGCGAGGTCTGGATGGGGACCGAAGTTCCCTGGCCGAACTGACATGACGCGGACTTCAGGGGTTCTGAACTAGTGTCCGGAGGAGAGCTCGGCTTCGTGATGATGGCCGGTGGCGCTATTTTCTCCGGATCTCCAGTATTAAGCTCTATAGCTGCAGAGAGTCCGGCGGGCTCCAGACTCCCTTCTTCGAA
Source organism: Triticum aestivum (assembly GCF_018294505.1). Lineage (NCBI taxonomy): Eukaryota > Viridiplantae > Streptophyta > Magnoliopsida > Poales > Poaceae > Triticum > Triticum aestivum. Next base: position 334,060,421 of record NC_057809.1, read on the forward strand.
CATGGTGACGCGCTCTGGATCTAAGGCCGGAGCGGTGGTTGAGGCTGCGAACCCTTGGAAGATCAAGTCTCCTCGGATATCAACGGTCTAGCTCAGATTTCCGAAATTGATCTGGTGACTAGGGCCGTAGCTATCGATCTGCTCTAGATGGCCAACCGAGTTGCACGTAGTATGAAGCCGCTGAATAAAAGATCTATCCGGGGAGAAAAATTGCCTTCGCAGCAGCATTGTTGTGGATGATTGATGGAGCCATCGTGCCGTTCGATGACAGCACAGTGGAACTCTCAATGAAAGCACCAAGTCGGTGTCAAAACCGGCAAATCTCGGGTAGGGGGTCCCAAACTATGCGTCTGAGGATCAAAGGTAACAGGAGGCAGGGGACACAGTGTTTACCTAGGTTTGGGCCCTCTTGATGGAGGTAATACCCTACTTCCTGCTTGATTCACTTTGATGAGTATAGGGGTTACAAGATTTGATCTAGCACGAGATCGTAATGGCTAAACCCTAATTGTCTAGCCTGTATGATTGTGATTGCCAATACGTACTAAACCCTCCGGTTTATCTAAACACTGGAGGGGGCTAGGGCTTGTACATAGTCAGTTTACAGAGAAAGGAATCTTCATATCCGCACGCTAAGTTTTCCTTCCACACGGGGAAAGTCTTTTGTCTTTTATCTCCACGGCCCATCAGTCCGGCCCATATGAGATAGCCTGGACGCCCGAGGACCCCGTAATCCTGGACTGCCTCAGTAGTGTGTGTGCAAGCATGCACGAGAGAAATTTAGTGGTACAACTATAAAGAGAAGACGATTGTGTGGGTGTAAAAGACTTGGTGAGGTCATAATTAATGTAAAGTTCAATTCAAATATTTGAATAAGAGATCATGATGCTTGAAACACATGCTTGTAGGAATATAATTGAGATATGTGTGGTGTGGTTTGGAAATGAGCATGCTATACTGTATACACATTGAATAAAGTCAAACTGATTTGAATTTGAGATACCGATGGCAGACATCGTTTGGCCACATTGCATCCATGCATGGACACACTATTCAAATTGGAGATGATGGGTGTCTTTCGCAGCACATATCTAAATGGTGTGTTTGTTGTGCGTGTTAAACACATTGTACACAGTATCATACATGGTTTCGATTCCAAACACCTAGCTAGAGCACTCATGTACTATGATTTGAATTCAACATAAAATGGATACATATATTTGAAATCGAGATTGTATGTACATGTAGTTCATATTTATATGGGAGTTTACTTCTCCTATATTCATGTCATGTGTTGTGAAGAAAATATATAGATGGTCGAATAACCAACCTGATTACAATCCCATTCAAATAGGGAAAATGGACTCAAATTTAATCCATATGCTAGACAGTATGGATAGTTTATTTTTATTTTTGAGGGAAGCACAAATTGATTTGGTACTGTACATGTTAAGCTTGTTCTCCGTATTTTTTTAGTTTTTTGTTGTTGTTTTTGAATGGCATTTCTAGTAATATAGTAAAATAGGACATGGATCTCTCTAGAGCGGTGCGAATTGTCTTTTTTTTGTACACGTTAAGCTTGTTCTCTCGAAATTTCAAGCCGCTCCTTGTTATGCCGAAATTGCAAGCTAGCATCTCCATCTATTGTGCTGCCAAACTCTCACCTCTTCAACCCTCGCCTTGTTATCCTGAATTTTTAAGATATCTCTTTGTCTTGTTGTGGTCCGAAAACTCCCTCCATCTCAACCCGCATCTTGCTATCTCAAAATTACAACACACGCGAAAACTCCCACCTCATCTGAAACCCAGACACATGAAATTCCCGTGATACCCCTGAACCGAAAGAACCTCCTAGTTCAAATCGGTGGGGGTACTTTCGTAACTTACACCACATTTCGGACAACCACGTCCCTAAGCCATGGTTTCCCCCTCCCATCCCCTCCGCCCCCATTCGTACACAGAGGATGTGAAAACCCACAAAGCCCCACACCCTCCTCCATCCGTGTAACACCCACAATGCGGCTATATCTCCCACGTGTCAGGACACGACTTAGAAGCATAGCCGCATGGTAGGCTTGTCGCAAGAGGGGTAATCTTCACGCAATCCCATGTACTGAATAGAAAGGGATAAAGAGTTGGCTTACAAAAGGCACTTCACACAAATACAAGCTAAACATACATCATCCATAATACAATCAAGGTCCGACTATGGAACCAAAATAAAAGAAAGACCACCCCAAATGCTAGATCCCCAACTGGGCTCCACTACTGATCAACCAGAAACGAAACAACACAACGAACAAGATCTTTATCGAGCTCCCACGTGAGCTGGGTTGTGTCACCTGCACTGGTATCATCGGCACCTGCAACTGTTTGGAAGTATCTGTGAGCCACAAGGACTCAACAATCTCACACCCCCGAGATCAAGACTATTTAAGCTTATGGGTAGGAGAAGGTAGTGAGGTGGAGCTGTAGCAAGCACTAAGCATATATGGTGGCTAACATACGCAAATAAGAGCGAGAAGAGAAGCAATGCAACGGTCGTGAACTAGAAGTGATCAAGAAGTGATCCTGAAACTACTTATGCACAAATATAACCCAAGAACCGTGTTCACTTCCCGGACTCCACCGGAAAGAGACCATCACGGCTACACACGTGGTTGATGCATTTTCATTAAGTCAAGTGTCAAGTTCTCTACAACCGGATATTCACAAATTCCCATATGCCCATAACCACGGGCACGTCTTTCGAAAGTTCAAAACCCTGCAGGGGTGTCCCAACTTAGCCCATCACAAGCTCTCACGGTCAACGAAGGATATTCCTTCTCCCAGGAAGACCCGATCAGACTCGGAATCCCGGTTACAAGAAATTTCGACAATGGTAAAACAAGACCAGCAAGACCGCCCGATGCACCGACATCTCGATAGGAACTGCGCATATCTCGTTCTCAGGGCAACACCGGATGAACACTACGTACAGCTAAAACCAGCCCTCAAGTTTCCCCGAGGTGGCGCCGCAAGTGGCTCTGGTTCGGACCAACACTTAGAGAAGCACTGGCTGGAGGGGGTTAAAATAAAGATGACCCTTGGGAGAGCGACTCTCAAGGGAAAAATAGGTGGTGGTGAGGCAAATGGTAAAACCAAGGTTGGGCCTTGCTGAAGGAGTATTATTCAAAGCGAACTGTCAATGGGTCCCCATAACACCCAACCATGTAAGGAACGCGAAATCAAGGAACATAACGCCGGTATGACGGAAACTAGGGCAACAAGAGTGGGACAAAACACCAGGCATAAGGCCGAGCCTTCGACCCTTTACCAAGTATATAGATGCATTAATATAAATAAGAGATATTGTGATATCCTAACATAACCATGTTCCAACATGGAACAAACTTCAGCATCACCTGCAACTAGCAACGCTATAAGAGGGGCTGAGCAAAGCGGTAACATAGCCAAACAACGATTTGCTAGGAAAGGTGGGTTAGAGGCTGACATGGCAATATGGGAGGCATGATATAGCAAGTGGTAGGTATCATGGCATAGCAATAGAGCGAACAACTAGCAAGCAAAGATAGAAGTGATTTCGAGGGTATGGTCATCTTGCCTGAGATCCCGCAAGGAAGAAGAACGAGTCTGAGAAGTAGATGACCCAACATAGTCGAACGAATCCTCACAACTCCGGAATGGAACCGAAGCTAACGAGGGAAGCAACCCAGAAATAAGCAAACAACATAGTAAACAACCATCACATAAGCATGGCATGATGCACAACCAAGTATGATGCATGACCTGTTTAAGGAGGCATGGCATGGCAAAATGCACAAACAAACCTACAAATTAAGTGGAGCTCAATATGCAACTCCGTTGCATATTGACGAAACACCACATTCAAGTTATTTAGTTCGATCTTGTTTATGTACCCATCAATATTAAATGTTGTTAAACATGTCAAGAGGTGAAGCATATGAAAACTACCTATCTAGGCAAGTTTAAATGAGGCCGGATATAACAAATAACAAATCCGCAAAATCCCCATCTGCATATTTTAGATTTGGTACTATTCTTCCCTAAACCATATTTTAGATTTTTTAAACATGCAAAGTAATGCCACCATGTTAAACTAGGCATTTTTCTACCACAAACACATATAATGTTTATTTAAAAATGGAGCTACAGTTATTAAGTTATGAATTAAAACATTTTAACAAGGTAATTAAGCAAATAAATGCAAACAGCACTTTAAACATTTTAAACATGGTTGAAAGTTGGATATTATGAAACTAGATAAAATTCTAAGAAAGTTACATATATTAAACATTTTAAACCGATGCACGGTTTGTGAGAAATTATATGCATGAATTTAGAGGGTTTTTCTGAAAAACTGCAATTTTCTGGATAATGTTAAATTAGAAGACACTAAAAAAACATTCACGGGCCGCATCTATAAACTGGGCTGCACAAAAGAGGAATGAGGCGCTCAACACCTCGGGCCTTGAGCAGCCCACGCGAGCAGGGGAGGCTGCTCGATCCATGTGGAGGCAAAGGACGAGGGGAACGGTCAACGCGGGCGCGGGCGAGCGGGACTTGGCGCTGTCCTCGCTTGGGGCGGCTGGGCGCTGACTCGCTGCTCCTCCTGCAGAGAGATGAAGCAGGGGCGCGGCGCTCGGTGAAACGGAGGCAGCGGCAGTGGATGGAGCTTCAACGGGAAGGCGAGGTGGAGGCCGTCGGGAGCAGAGAAGAACAGCGCAGCGCAGGACTTGGGAAGGCGGCTACCTATGAGGCTTCACCGGCGTCTGCACTCACGACAACAGGGCAATGCAGGCGCGGCAACAGGGAGGCCGGCGGGACTTGCAGCAGCAGGGCCGGCCGGAGGAGGAACTTGGCGCGGCTGGAGATGGACATGGCGAGGCAGGGGCGCGCGATGAAGCTGGGGCATGGCACTCGGTGCTCACGATCCATTCGGGATCGAGCCGAGGAGGGAGAGGAGGCATGGCCTCAGGCGCCCTTGAGCAAGCGGGCGGGCGACGAGGTAAGGCGGAACGATATGGGGAGCTCTGGACGGCAGCGCACTAGAGGCAGATCAACGCGGCGGTGAGCTCCTGTCCATGGCAACAGAAAAGAGAGAGAGGATTGAGAGAAAGAAAACAGAGGAAGGAGAAGAAGGGAGAGAGGGGCGCGAGGGAGGAGGGAGGCCCTCGATCCAATCGGGATTGAGCTCTGGCTGGCTGCGGGTTGGTAGATTGGAGGAGGGGCTAGTTGGCTCGTGTGAGACCCCGTGGGAGATGGCGGCGCTGCGGACGGAATGGATGGGACAGGGGCCTAAAAATTAGGGTTAGAACGAATATATATAGCCATTGGATTTTTGGTAGGGGCTAGCTCGTCCCTCCGATCGAAATCAGACGGTCGAGAAAAAAATAGGTAGGGAGTCCAAAAAGAAAAACAGAGATGTTTTGTAGATGTTTGGGGATGATCTGGACACAATGGTAGCGACATTCCGGGTCGGGTTCGGGGTAGCTTTCGGACGTGGGCGCGAGGAGGGCCGCGGGATGACAAGAGATGTTAGATTGGGCCTGGCGGTAAGTAGTGGATTGTGTAGACAGTCTAGGGAGGAATGAGAGGGAAAGCCCGGCAACAGTTTCCGAAGACCAAAAACGTCCGACGTGTGCCCGGCTATAGTGCCGCTATAGTTATCCGTTGGGGCGTCAAACGGACTCCAAATGTGATGAAACTTGGCAGGCGACCTATCTACACTAAAACAACACCACATGCCAACTTTCATCCCATTCCGGGAACATTTTCTTGTCACTTATAAAAATACTATTTCGGACGTGCCACGGGCGCGTGCAAGTGTGGCTGGGCTCAGAACGGACAACAGACGGAACTGGGGAACCCAGACGGATGCAAGTGTTGAAAACATGTAGATGCAATGCGGATGATGACATGACAAGATGCCACACGCAAGCAAAAGACAAGGCAACAACAGCGAATAACTGGGGGACACCTGGCGCAACGGTCTCGAGGCGTCACAACACTCCACCACTATGAGAGGATCTCGCCCCGAGATCTAGAATGGCACCGGAGAGAAACAGAAGAGGAAGAGAAGAGGTAAAACTAAGTTGCTTCTTTGACAAATAAGTGAAACCAAAGAACCTTGAGAGGTTGAACAATTGGAAAGAAAGAATACAACAGAGATGAACAAGTTGAAATCACTCCGTTAGAAAAGAGGAACAAGGAACCTTGCTAGAACCTTGTAGGTTGAAGGACATGAAACAAGAGCTTAACGGACCAAAAGAAAAAGAAAGCACATCGGTAGAAAAGAGAAACAAGGACCACCATGTGAATCTTGGAGTTTGCAAGGCTATGAATGATGAGAACAATGGACAAGATGTACATGCAAGCACTCCAGTTGAAACGAGATGTACCAGGAACAAAAAGAACAATTACGACAACACTCCGGTTAAAACCAGATAGAGATGGAATAAGAATGATATAATTTGGACAGCACTCCGACTGTAAATGGAAGGATTTGAACATGAACTTGACAAGATGATGGGTCGAAGAGAGCAACATCACAATGCCTCCAGAACAAATGTGAGAATGGAATCAAAAGAACAAAGGAGAAAATGACATCTTCTACCTCAAATGAGCTTGAAAAAGCATCTTTAGGAGAAGTGTCGAACGGAGTTGTTGGAAATCCAACAACGAAAAGAGTAAGCTTGTAGTGGGCTTATGGAAAACATCTCAAAAACTTGAGGTGAAATTATGCCACTAACGAAAAACAATGGATTTGATTGATATGAACAAGCAGACAAGAAACTTATTTCACCATAAGGATAAATGAAGAACTTGGGTCATTTTATGAGCACCATAAATAGAAACAATCCTTAGGAAAAGCTTTAGGTGAAATATAACTCAAGATAACTCCAATGAAGAGATTGATGGATTGAAGAGATCTCTTGAGCGAAGAGAAAATGATGGATTTAAATATGTCACTCTTTGAAAACTTGTGAATCATGAAACACACAATAATTGTCAAAATAACATAACACCACCGCAAAAGATAAGGTAGAAAGAATTGCACTTCGGAATGCAAGATGAAGAATGCTTGAACTCCTCAAAACAAGACATGTGTTGAACTCCATGTTTATTTGAGAGTATAGTTTGGCGGATCTTAACTTCGAGAGAAATCTTGAAGAACAATTGAAGAATGAAAAGAATCCTTGATGAACCACCATGTAGCCTCCATGAAGAACTCCGGTAACAAAAGGATGGTCAAACAAAAGGAAAGAGAAGTTGAAAACACAAGGTGAAGCCTTGTGATGATTAGAGGGATCTGATGAGAGCTTGTAACTCTGGGAAAAGAAAAGATGAACCAATTGAAACCGAGAATTACTTCATCATGAACAAACTCCGGAAGAATGAATCCATCATTTGGATGAAGCAAGAACAAGGATTATGTTATGCGTATCCTTCACCAATTTAAATTGATGAAAAGCAACGGATTTAACAAAATACTTATGCTCGTAAAAAGGATTAAGAGAGATATAGCACAAACTTGAGAAAAGTCTTGAGCAAGCCACCAGTAGGATTTGGAAAGAATGAATGAATTGATACGATAACGAAGGAGGAGAAATCTTGAACAAACCACCATTAGAATTAAAAATGGAAGTAGCAAAGGCACAATTCACCGGGAAGGATTGGAGAACGAATGAAGATACTTGAGGGAATATAAATATATGAGGACGAAGAGATCACGAGCTGATTAGAGAATACTTGAATGATGCACCGGTATGATTTCGAGAATGAGAACTGAAAGCTGGAATAAATAATTCTAAGAAGATGGGCTCCAGAGAATCAAATTGAAAAAATACTCCTGAATTGATCCGGATGGGTGAAAGGAATTCTCACAATCGAAAACAATTATTAGAGGATGGCATCAAGCTAGAACCATGAATCTTGAAGAGAATGGAGCAAGATTTAAGAGAAACTCTTCTTCGGTCTTCAAATGTTGAGAATGACGATGAGAAACACCACCTTGAATTGTTGAGGCACTCCGGGATAAGAATAGAAATGTTGAGCCAACAATGAAAAGAATTTGACAGATCTTGGAGAAATACATATGACTGATGATAAAACATTCTTACGTCAAACTTGAAATGAATTTGGGAGTAATTTCGAGAAAATTAGAAGAGTCATGTAAGATCCTGGGAAAATTTCTGTGGGTTGGGGCCCACTCAAGATAAACACCGTTGAACAATTACTTGAAACATATTGCACCGGTTGAATTAAATGGCTTGAATGAGATAACAACCTCTAAATAGGTTGAACGGATCTTGAATGAAAAGACAAGTCTTCTGAGATATCTTCAGCACTCCAGATAACATGAATAGCAAGAGGTGGATGATTAATAGGTGCACCAGTAAGAGAAAGCAATTGAAACGAGGAAAAGGGATATTATCAACACCAAAAGCATGAATTGGATCCACCGGAGAAGAAAAGAATGGAGAATGATGAATGAGTAGAGCATCTTCATGAGAAACACCGGGTAAGAACATGAAGGAAAAGAATAGAGAGACTTCCATCAATAAAATGGATAGTTGATTAAGAAATCTGAGTCCTTGAAGAAACAAGGGTGGGAGGGCGGGAAAAACAAAAGCAACTTGGGAACGGATGAAGCGACCCACGTTGAGAAAACTGAGATTGGGTCTTGTAGATGTTGAAAATGATCGGATCCACTTGAAGAGGAACATGCCGGTTGAAAAGGATTGACATGAAAATCTCGATTATTATGAAGGATTATTATTCCCATAGAAATGTGAGAACACCGCTTAGGAAAAGGTATGAATTCAACACTTGACATTGAAGCAACTCGAATACCACAACTCAAAACGAAACAAAGGATTGGCTTGCAGAATAAGCCGGAACAAACATATGATAGAGATTTCGTCTGAAGTTTTCATGGTGGGGCCCACACGGGCTCGATCATATAGCACCATCATGTACAAGGCAGTGCACATGACATACGAAGCGTCCCTAAGTCAACATAGCCAAGGACTTTAAGACACAACGAGACCACTATAAAACCAACCATGGATAGGCGGATCACTAGACGTCGAACCCCAATTTCATATCATACATCTGCTGGAAACATATCCTAGGAGCTACTTGAATTCCCACTTATAAACTCCCGAAACTTTCTTGTTATGCAATCAGGTGTTGGGCATACAGGGGAAGCATAATATCTCACCCAAAACTAGTAAATCCTACATCCAGCTGTATCCATCCTTCAACACATAACCAAGAAACCTTCGGAAATCATTTACCTCAACCTTCGAAAAGCATCCATTATACGAGTTATGGCAATACTCCCGAACTCCCGCCCCCGGTACTAGGTGGCGTCGAGGTTATCTCACCAACAACTGCATAAAAGAGATTTTCGATGTCGGCGAACTCAGGTATTCCAGAACTGCAACGATAAAATTGTGACGACAACACCTCGGAGCTCAACTCCCCGGGACACTGCCACAACCCCTAAATGTCAGGAGGCACCAAGAAATTTCGGAACGATTCCAAGATACCCGCATGATCCTAAAAAAAATTTCGTGAAATTTCAGGAGAGAAGAGTCAAAACTCTACGTCAGAAGGCCTCACCAGAGCGACGAAGGGACTGAGGAGTAAAAATAATCCTACTCTCTGATATATATAATCCTATAAGACTCAAAACATTTTTCTAGACTCAACAACGTTAGTGATTCAATCAAGCAAGGGTCTCCTAAGTCGGGGAAGGCTCTGATTACCAATTTGTAACACCCACAATGCGGCTATATCTCCCACGTGTCGGGGCACGACTTAGAGGCATAGCCGCATGGTAGGCTTGTCGCAAGAGGGGTAATATTCACACAATCCCATGTACTGAATAGGAAGGGATAAAGAGTTGGTTACAAACGCCACTTCACAGAAATACTAGCTAAACATACATCATCCATAATACCATCAAGGTCCGACTACGGAACCAAAATAAAAGGAAGACCACACCAAATGCTAAATCCCCGATCGCCCCAACTGGGCTCCACTACTGATCAACCGGAAACGAAACAACACAACGAACAAGATCTTCATCGAGCTCCCACGTGAGCTGGGTTGCGTCACCTGCACTGGTATCATCGGCACCTGCAACTGTTTGGAAGTATCTGTGAGCCACGAGGACTCAACAATCTCACACCCGCAAGATCAAGACTATTTAAGCTTATGGGTAGGAGAAGGTAGTGAGGTGGAGCTGCAGCAAGCACTAAGCATATATGGTGGCTAACATACGCAAATAAGAGCGAGAAGAGAAGCAATGCAATGGTCGTGAACTAGAAGTGATCAAGAAGTGATCCTGAAACTACTTACGCACAAACATAACCCAAGAACCGTGTTCACTTCCCGGACTCCATCGGAAAGAGACCATCACGGCTACACAAGCGGTCGATGCATTTTAATTAAGTCAAGTGTCAAGTTCTCTACAACCGGATATTAACAAATTCCCATCTGCCCATAACTGCGGGCACGGCTTTCGAAAGTTCAAAACCCTACAGGGGTGTCCCAACTTAGCCCATCACAAGCTCTCACGGTCAACAAAGGATATTCCTTCTCCTAGGAAGACCCGATCAGACTCGGAATCCCAGTTACAAGACATTTCGAAAATGGCAAAACAAGACCAGCAAGACCGCCCGATGCGCCGACAACCCGATAGGAGCTGCAAATATCTCATTCTCAGGGCAACACCGGATGAACACTATGTACATCTAAAACCAGCCCTCAAGTTTCCCCGATGTGGCGCTGCAAGTGGCTCTAGTTCGGACCAACACTTAGATAAGCACTGGCCCGGGGGGGTTAAAATAAAGATGACCCTCGGGAGAGTGACTCCCAAGGGAAAAATAGGTGGTGGTGAGGCAAATGGTAAAACCAAGGTTGGACCTTGCTGGAGGAGTTTTATTCAAAGCGAACTGTCAAGGGGTCCCCATAACACCCAACCGTGTAAGGAATGCAAAATCAAGGAACATAACACCAGTATGACGGACACTAGGGCGGCAAGAGTGGAACAAAACACCAGGCATAAGGCCGAGCCTTCGACCCTTTACCAAGTATATAGATGAATTACTATAAATAAGAGATATTATGATATCCCAACATAACCATGTTCCTACATGGAACAAACTTCAGCTTCACCTGCAACTAGCAACGGTATAAGAGGGGCTGAACAAAGCGGCAACATAGCCAAACAACGGTTTTCTATGAAAGGTTGGTTAGAGGCTGACATGGCAATATGGGAGGCATGATATAGCAAGTGGTAGGTATCGCGGCATAGCAATAGAGCGAACAATTAGTAAGCAAAGATAGAAGTGATTTCGAGGGTATGGTCATCTTGCCTGAGATCCCGGAAGGAAGAATAACGAGTCTGAGAAGTAGATGAGACAACATAGTCGAACGAATCCTCACAACTCCGGAACGGAATCGAAACTAACGAGGGAAGCAACCCGAAAAGAAGCAAACAACATAGTAAACAACCATCACATAAGCATGGCATGATGCACAACCAAGTATGATGCATGACCGGTTTAAAGAGGCATGGCATGGCAAAATGCACAAACAAACCTACAAATTAAGTGGAGCTCAGTATGCAACTCCATTGCATATTGACGAAACACCACATTCAAGTTATTTAGTTTGATCTCGTTTATGTTCCCATGAATATTAAATGTTGTTAAACATGGCAAGAGGTGAAGCATATGAAAACTACCTATCTAGGCAAGTTTAAATGAGGCCGGATATAACAAACAACAAATCCGGAAAATCCCCATGTGCATATTTTAGATTTGGTACTATTCTGCCCTAAACCATGTTTAAATATGCAAAGTAATCCCACCATGTTAAACTGGGCATGTTTCTACCCCAAATACATATAAAGTTTTTTTAAAATGGAGCTACGGTTATTTAGTTATGAATTGAAACATTTTAACAAAGTAATTAAGCAAATACATGCAAACAGCAGTTTAAACATTTTAAATATGGTTGAAAGTTGGATATTATGAAACTAGATAAAATTCTAAGCAAGTTACATATATAAAACATTTTAAACCGATGCACGGTTTGTGAGAAATTATATGCATGAAGTTAGAGGGTTTTTCTGAAAAACTACAGTTTTCTGGATAATGTTAAATTCGCAGAGACTAAAAAAACATCCACGGGCCGCATCTATAAACTGGGCTGCACAAAAGAGGAATGAGGCACTCAACACCTCGGGCCTTGAGGCCTTGGACAGGGCCACAGCCCACGCGAGCAAGGGAGGCCGCTCGGTCCCTGTGGATGCAGAGGACGAGGGGAGCGGTCAACGCGGGCGCGGGCGAGCGGGACTTGCCGCTGTCCTCGCTTGGGGCGGCTGGGCGCTGACTCACTGCTCTTCCCGCAATGAGATGAAGCAGGGGCACGGCGCTCGGTGAAACGGAGACAGCAACGGCGGATGGAGCTTCAACGGGCAGGCAAGGTGGAGGCCGCCGGGAGCGAAGCAGAACAGCACGGCGCGGGACTTGGCAAGGTGGTGACCTACGAGGCTTCACCAGCATCTACACTCGCGGCAACAGGGTGACGCAAGTGCGGCAACAGGGAGGCCGATGGGACTTGCAGCAGCAGGGCCGGCCGGAGGAGGAACTTTGCGTGGCTGGAGACGGACATGGCGAGGCAGGGGCACGAGATGAAGCTGGGGCATGGCGCTTGGTGCTTACGATCCATTCAGGATCGAGCCGAGGAGGGAGAGGAGGCACAGCCTCAGGGGTCCTTGAGAAAGCGGGCAGGCAACGAGGTAAGGCTGAACGAGATGGGGAGCTCTGGACGGCAGCGCGCTGGAGGCACATCAACGCGGCGGCGAGCTCCTGTCCATGGCAACAGAAAAGAGAGAGAGAGGATTGAGAGAAAGAAAACAGAGGAAGGAGAAGAAGGGAGAGAGGGGCGCGAGGGAGGAGGGAGGGCCTCGATCCAATCGGGATTGAGCTCTAGCTGGCTGCAGGTTGGTAGATTGGAGGTGGTGCTGGTTGGCTCGGGTGAGATCCCGAGGGAGATGGCGGCGCTGCGGATGGAATGGATGGGACAGGGGCCTAAAAATTAGGGTTAGACCGAATATATATGGCCAGTGCATTTTTGGTAGGGCCTAGCTCATCCCTCCGATCGAAATCAGACGGTCGAGAAAAAAATAGGTAGGGAGTCCAAAAAGAAAAATGGAGATGTTTTGTAGATGTTTGGGGATGATCCGGACACAACAATAGCGACATTCCGGGTCGGGTTTGGGACAGCTTTCAGACGCGCGCGCGAGGAGGGCCGCGGGCTGACGAGAGAGGTTAGATTGGGCCTGGCAGTAAGTAGTGGATTGTGTAGACGGTCTAGGGAGGAGAGAGAGGGAAAGCCCAGCAACAGTTTCCGGAGACCGAAAACGTCCGACATGTGCCCGCCTATAGTGCCGCTATAGTTATCCGTTGGGGCGTCAAACGGACTCCGAATGCGATGAGACTTGGCAGGCAGCCTATCTACACTAAAACAACACCGCATGCAAACTTTCATCCCATTCCGAGAACATTTTCTGGCCACTTATAAAAATACTATTTCGGACATGCCACGGGCGCGTGCAAGTGTGGCTGGGCTCAGAACGGAAAACGGACGGAACTGGGGAACCCGGATGGATGAAAGTTTTGAAAACATATAGATGCAATGGAGATGATGACATGACTAGAAGCAACACGCAAGCAAAATACAAGGCAACAACAGCGAATAACTGGGGGATACCTGGCGCAACGGTCTCGGGGCGTCACAATCCGCCACCCAGCTGGAGCCTCTTCCCCGAGGACATCGTCCACCGCAACAGCTTGACGTCCCTCATCCATCACAGCGGATGAGGGTCTATCGTTGATTTCATCGTCCCATTGGTTCAGCCACCCCATCCTCTACCTCCAAGGAGCTACCCCAACGTTCGCCTCGTCTATCGCGCCACCTCCATTCCAATAGCGTCGTCTTCACCTACACCACCGGAAGAGCGGCAACATCACCAATTCCTCGGATGAAGCTGAGGCCTAATCGATGCCACCAAATAGGTTCTACACTAAACGTTACATTTTCTTCTTGATTCGATCTCACGGTGCTGCTGATACTCTGTCCCGAGCCGCCATGGCGTGGCTCCTTCTACGGCGGCGGCGCTGGAGACTTCCTTTATGGCGTCGCTCCCTCGGCAGCGACGTCCACGTCAGTAGGAGTTGTTCCTACTTTGTCTCTTGCTTGCGCTCCTGCTCTGCTCTTGCTCTTGCTCACGTAGCTGCTCCTACTCTTGCTTGTGCTGCTACTCTTGCTCTCGCTTGCGTTGTTGCTCTACTCTTGCTCGTGCTGCTGCATGAGCGGCGGATCTGGCTCTCGCACAAGCCCCTATAGCTGCTATCCGAGATGTTGCTACACGACCAGTTACCCCGGCTCTCGCACGCACTGCTGCTCCAGGCGCTGCTACTGCTTTTCTGCTGCTAGTGTGTTCAGCTTCGACAGCAAAATTCAGTTTCGACGGTAAAATTCAGTTTCAACAGTTAAATTCAATTTTGACAGTTAAGTTCAGAGATGAGCGGCTACTGTATTTTACATCTAGCACTTTTTGTTATGTATTTTACATCATCTATTGGGAATGCTATTAGAATACCACTTCAGGTTAACGTTGTCTATCTTGTCTTGCCTCAGCCTCGTCGTCGTATACCTCGCCGGAGCTGCTCCAATGAAGAAACCCTCCATCACAACGGAGCAGTACCCTTGGCTCCATCTCGAGATGCCTAAGATCTTCTTCCCCTCCTCCAGTATCCACATCAACCGTAGCATCCTCAATGACCAACCCAATGATGTTGAGATCGATATGGCTTCGCCAAAGGGGTTGTACACTTGCTGCATCATTTTTTTACTCTACATGTTATACATATTGTCCACTGAGCATGCATAGTAACGTGAAATATGATTAGTTTCGCCTGCTATATGACAAGCAGTGAGGTACCCGGCAACTTAGCAATCCATGGTGGATTCTCTCGAAAGCCATCATTATTTATGTCTACGCGTTTGAGCTGTCCTTTTGTAGATGGGCCTGGGAGTTGAGCTAGTAGGGCAGTGGCCAAATTACTAGAAGCAACACACAACATTTTTGGAGTGTAGGCTTTTGCATGTTCAAGCCTGCCTACTAGAATCGCCAGTGCTTGAAAGGACAAGTGAAGGAAAAACATAGGAATTGGAAAGTTTCCTATGTAACTACTATTCATGCATTTGGTTCAAAGGAATGGAGCAAAGGAAAAATATAGGATCTGTTCCTTTAGTGCCTCCTATAAAGAAAAACCGTAGGAATTTTAATATCCACTTGGCCTCCTTTTCAAATTCCTATTCATGAAGCAAAAGAGTAAGAGCTAGTAGCGTAATTGCATTATAACTGTACATTTTCTTGTGGTTTAACTTAATTTCACCATGCTTCATTGCGTTACTGTGATCTTCCAATTCTTGTGAACCAAACACCCAGATTGACAGAAATCCTATGTTTTAAATTCTCTATTTTGCACGTGCATTCCTATCCTATTCCTGTGTATTTCCTATCCCCGCATTGTGAGAATCCTCCAATTCGAACAAGCCCTTGCAGAATTACTTATGTTATAGATGTGTCAAAGAAAACCTTGTTTCGTTTGTACCGCTCCTACTGCGATGTCGTCCACCCCAGCTCAGGTGCTCCAACAACGGAAGGGTTCACCATAGCAAGGATCCGCCCTCCATATTGTCTTTCACCACCTCAGATCTTCTTCCCCACCGTCGGCAGCCACGACGACTTCATTACCATCATCAACTGAGCATATGACGTTGAGGACTACATGGGTCCACAAGAGAGGGCGCACTCTTTCGTGTCTACTTACGTTATGCATTGGTTAATATGACATGCTACTTTATCGTCTTGTTCACCAATTAGACTCCGAGTTAGGTCCAAACTAATGCTCAAACCTTAGTTTTTAAATGGTTGTGGGGTATATATTGGGGCAGCAATCAATAGTATTTGTCTACTATCTGGTTAATATCGGGTGTCTACTATGAGTTTTATGTTGGGTGGGAAACAAATATTAAAGGATCCATTATCTGTATTTTTAACTAAAGCTATTATCTGCCCGCTATCATTGGTTTTGGGTCTATACACAGGTTGCTACCATCACTCTTGATTTGTTCATGCACTCCATACATAATCTCACTATGTTTTATTCCTATGCATGTCAGTTATTGTACACAATTATACTGATGTACAGCAAAAGGGACGAGCCTTGCATGGCCATAAAATTTCATGCAGACATCGCTCCATGGTGGGCGCAAAAGCAAATCCCCCTTCCCACATTCCAGACTATAATCAAGAGGAAGATAACTATTCAAAGGGGGATTCAGAGGGAGCAGACCACTCCTATTTACCCCCTGAGGTCTTTTTCTCTAACATGGCACGCTGATGTTGGTCATATCATGCATATGGCAGCTTGCATTTCTTACTTTATACATCAGATATGACATGTGCTTAGTTTAGACATGCTTTGTGTGAATGCCAGATGTTTAGTTTCTATATCATACTCCCTCCATCCCGAAATAAGTCTCTCAAGTTTGTACTTGTCGGATTACGGGTTCCGGCTAACCCTTGTGAGGTTCGAACTTTGGGGTGCGCATGAAGAACACTCTCTTCCTTGCTCGCTCACTCAACGATTCCATGGCCTAGCTCGACGGGCCCAAAGAACAAGAGACACGAGGGTTTATACTGGTTCAGGCCACCTTGCGGTGTAATACCCTACTCCAGTTTGTGGGTGGATTGCCTCGAGGGGCTGACGATGAACTAGCACAATGGATGAACAGCCTCGGGAGGTGTGGTGTTCTTGAGCTAGATGAACTGGTGAGCTCGTTCAGGTGGAATGGATCCGACCCATCCCTGTCTAAGGTGGTGGCTAAGTCCTATCTATAGTGGCCTTGTCCATCTTCCCAAATGTTAGGCAGGAAGGGATCCCACAATGGCCAAGTTTGAAGGGGGACAACTAGTACAAGCTATCCTGACCAAAGGTGGTCTTCGCGTGCCAAAGGCTCTGGTGGTGATCCTGCTGTGGGCTCCGCGATGACCTCCGTCCTGCCGTCCTGCTGGTGTTGGTCTTGTTGCACCGATATGGAAATCTCTGCCTAGTGCCTCGGGACCCCGCGCCTGTGCTTGCCTCCTTAGCACCAAAGAGGAAACTGGTACATTGCGCCCGCTAGCGCTCACCTCGCCTTGGTCGTCATGGCTCACGTCACGTGAACCTCGTGAGTTGCCCCTTGCATAGATATCTCCGCTCCTCAGGTCTTGGTGTCGTCTGCCTCGCGAGGCTCCACCCCTCGCGAGGGTCTTGAGTTGCTGCTACTGAATATGGGCCACACCATGCAGTTTATGGAGCCATGCTCTGGGCCACAGGCAGGCAAGTCTAGGTACCCCCGTTCCCAGGATGCTGACAGTAGCCCCCAGGCCCAAGGCACGCTCGAACTTACCTTCGAGGCAATGACAAAGGGAAAGTGCGGAGCGCGACGGGCCCCAACCGCCTGTGGCCTCGATTGACGCGAGGCGATTGATGGGACATGGGCGTCTCCGCTTCCCGACGCTGCCTCGGCAACCGTTCGACTTGACGAGACCCTGCTGCATGCAGTAGAAAACCATCATTACCTGCGATCGGGGAGGCCGGCGGTTGGCCTCCTTCTGGCCATAACCGAGGGGAGGGGTAGAGCCCCCTCGCTCATCTCTGCTTCCTGGATGATTGCTCATTTTTCTTCCTCCTCGCCTTGCCGTCTTGCTGCTGTCCCCTAGCACCCACGAAGAGGTTCTCGGGGGCGGAGAAGGGGAAGGCTCGCCAGGAGGGGCCTGGCTCGCCACGGCCGAAGAGGGGGCGGGGCCGTCCCCGTAAGCACACCGTGACCCCTGCCATGTCTCCTCAGGGGTACGGTCGCACTCCTTCGTGGACTGACGTTGTCCTTGGCGGCCGCAGCGGTGTCTCCTTCCACGGTGAGGGCCGCTCCAGGCGAAGCAGCCCCTGTGCCGAGGGGAGGCGTGTCGTGGTCGCACGGCCTCCTCGGCCGCGCTTACATTCGGCGTAGGTGCTCCTGGAGTTCGTTGTATGGTTGGAGAGTCCAGCCGGCACCTGGCTCCAGCATCCGCACTCCTTTCCTGGTGAGCTCCCGGCCGGGGCTCTTGACGGCCTCTTGCTGCAGGCTGACGGTTGCTGCAGCAAGGCCTCATGTGTCGCGGTGGAGGTCTCCTCCGCGAGCAACATGGCCCTGGCCCACAGCTGGCAGACATTCACCCGCGCATGCGGCCTGAGCGTGCAGTGTACCCTCCACTTCAAGTATGATGGTGCCGCGACACTCTTTGTGAGGGTGTTTGTGGAAGATGGTCGCCGCGTAGGGAGCTGCCCCGAAGACAGCTGTGACGACGGTGATCTCGGTCTAGGCGAAGGCCGTGACGAGGCTGAGGCGAGCTTGCCCATGGAGACGGCCGGGGTTCGCCCAACAGCGGAAGCTTCTCCGCCAACAAGAGCACCAGTAGCGATGGCTATGACCAGCTGCCGGGCTCGCTTCGAGGACCTCGGTGGGTCGTCCCGCTGCCGTGCGGCGGTGAGGCACGAGAGGGACTCAGATTGAGCTGAGTCCGGGAGGCCCTCGGAGCTGTGCCTCGTCAGCTGCCATGGTCATGCGGCCACTTTTGTTTGACCTTTCCTTTCTTCCTGCATTTTGAAAAAAGGTAGATGGCCCTGCTGGGGTGTGTAATGAACTGTGACCTCTATGCTGCTATGTTATGTTTATTGCTCCAACGTTGTCCGTGTTCCAAGTGGATGCAAAAGAAGGGGGTGACTTAGCTTGATACACTCAGGGTAGTTTGTTGTCTCGGGGGGCGCACCTCCTGGCATCTAGTGAGGCCTCCTTGTTGCTGACTCAGGATCCGCTGACCTTGGGAGGCGTCGCAAGCTGCAGAGTTTGTTATGTCATCTGTCGGGTGCCTTACTCCTCCTTACGCGAGCCCTCAGGCATGGGCTAAACATGGCTTAGCGCACCGCATCACGGTACCCGTGGGGCAAGGACTTAGGGGGCACGACAATCACGAGCTCAGTCGAGGGCGCCTCGCAGAGATCAAGGGAGCCGAAGCTTTGGGGTGATAGGGCTTTCGAAAGGTGTGTCCATGGTTTAGGCTAGCCCAACGCACGCACACAGCTGCCCAGCCCCCGCGCGAGGTGCACGAGGGAGAACGTTGGGCAACTGCCGTCCTCCCTGACGCAAAACAAAGAAGAGAGCGAAGAAATAGCGAAAAAGGGGGCTCAACCAAGCAATCGAGAACACCCGAACTCCAAATCTGACAAAAAGGCTGCAACCAGCTACAAAAAGCAAATGAACAGCCACGTCCGGCACCTAGTCTAGTCTTCTCACCAGCGCGGAGCTAAGTGCTACCACTAGGACGTGGGAGGGAGCCCCCGAGGCCCGAGGGCGGCACTCCGGAGACTCCAGGGCGTGTACAACCCCACTCATTATTACGTGAGAGTTTCACGAACGGAGACCTTCACCGCCACTGGGCCTTGCTTCATGGGTAGAACTTCCGGAGGTGCTGGATGTTCCAGGCGTTCTGGATGGGGATCCCGTCCTGCGTCTCGAAGCGCACAGTGCCAGGTCTGGAGACGCGAGCAACCCTAAACGGGCCATCCCACATGGGTGAGATATTATGCAACCCTTCCCTGGAGAGCACCCGCCTCAGGACGAGATCGCCCACCTCAAGCGTTCTTGAGTGGATGCTGCAACAGTGGTATCGTCGTAGCGCATGTTGGTACCTTGTCGCTCGGAGTGAGGCTTGGCGGTAGTGTTCCTCCCCCAGAACGAGGTCCATCCCCTGCATGGCGTCCTGACGTGCCTCGTCAAACGCCAAGACCCGCGTGGAGCGATGCTTGACCTCGTGAGGTAGAACCGCTTTGGCTCCGTAGACGAGGAAGAACAGAGTCTCGCGTGTTGGCTTGGTGGAGGTGGTGCGGATGGACCACAACACGGGCTGGAGCTCATTGTGCCAGCCCCTGCCACATGCCTCGAGCTTCTTCTTGAAGGTTCTTGTCTTGAGGCCCCTCAGGACCTCCGCGTTGGCGCGCTCAGCTTGGCCATTGCTCCTGGGGAGTGCCACTGAGGCGTAGCATATCTTCCATTGTCGGTGATGATGCGATTAGGGACTCCGAAACGGCTCATGAGGCCCTTGATGAACTTAACTACGGAGCCGGCTGGGATGGTGCGGACGGCTTCCACCTCCGCCCACTTGGTGAATTTGTCGATGGCGACATAGAAGTAGCGGTAGCCCCTGGGTGCTCGAGGGAATGCACCCTGGATATCCAGCCCCCAGACCACAAACGGCCACAAGAGCGGGATGGTCTGGAGGCCCTGGGCAGGCTGGTGGATTTGTGTGGCATGGAATTGGCAGCCCTTGCAGGATTTCACCAGCTCGGCTACGTCGTTAAGTGTCGTGGGCCAATAGAATCCGCTGCGGAACGCCTTGCCCACCAACATGCGCGACGACGAGTGATGCCCGCTGTCTCCACCATGTATGTCAGCTAACAGCTCACGCCCCTGCTCCCTGGAGATGCATCGCAAGGAAACATCATTCGGTCGTTTTCGGTATAGCTCACCATCCTGGATGCAGTAGGCTCTAGCCTGCCTGGCTACACGCTCCGTGTCCTCCTCCTTTTCCGGGAGGGCCCCTTGCAGCAGGTACGCCTTGAATTCTTCAGTCCAGCACCACTCCTGGGGTTCAAGCATGAGGAGCAGGCGTGCTCCTGAGGTCGGGCTGCAGGCGGGAGATCCTGAGGTTGGCGGCGGGGGAAGCTCCTCCTGAGGCAGCGTAGGCTCCCAGCCGGAGGGCCCACTGAAGGCTTGAAGAGCCACTCCTCGAAGACGCCGGGCTCCTGCGGCTGCCGCCTTGATGCCCACTTGGTGATATCATCAGCTACCTTGTTTGTGCCGCAGGGCACATGCTGCAGTTCTAGGCCCAAGAATTGCTTCTCCATTTTGCGTACCTCCACGAGGTAAGCCTCCATGTGCTCGTCCTTCGGCTTGTACACCTTGCTGGAAAAGTTGACGAGGAGCTGGGAGTCGCCCTTGATGGTGATGCGCTTCACCCCTAGGGCCGCCGCATCCTTGAGGCTGGCGATCAACCCTTCGTATTCCGCGATGTTGTTGCAGATCTTCTCGCCCCACTAGATGTAGAGTTGCACAGCATAATAGAGCTTGTCCTTGGTGGGCGAAATGAGCACAGCCCCAGCCCCCGCGACTTGGCGCACGAAGGCGCCATCGAAGTACTTGAGCCAGCCGTCTGGTGCTTCGCTCCATGGCAAGAGAGACCGGTCTTCACCTGCTTCGGGCCATAGGGCGTCAGTCCACTCTGCCACGAAGTCAGCAAGCGCGGCTCCCTTGATGACCCCGGTGGTGCTAAACTCTAGCTGGAATGCCTACAACTCGATGTTCCACTCAACGACCCTTCCTAATGCATTAGGGCTCCGGAGCACCCTCTCCAATGGGTAGGCTGAGACGACCTTGATGGGGTGGCCTTGGAAATAGTGGTGTAACTTGCACGAGGCCACGAGGAGCGCCAGCAGAAGCTTCTGTGGCATGGGGTAGTGTGCCCGTGTGTCTCGCAACACCGTGCTAACGAAGTACACCAGCTGTTCGACGAGAGCGGAACTGTTGGTGGAATCTGGGGTCTCCTGATGCTGGGGCGCTCCCTGAGGCTGGGGGACCTTAGGAGTTCGGTCGCCTATCCGGGCTACTGTGGCCTGAGGAGTGCCATCTTGTGGTGCCCGGTAATCTGCTTGCTCTGCTGTGGCTTCAGGGGCGCCATCTTGGTGCTGCGCCATCCTGACCAGATGTGCGGTGTAGGCTGGAAGGCCCTTGGCCTAGCGCTCCTCCCGGACGTTCACCAGCACTGTGCTAGCGGAATGAGGTGTCGCGGCCAGGTAAAGCACCAGGGGCTCGAGAGGACGAGCCGCCACCATCACAAGTGAGCTGGTCAGGTATCACTTGAGGTCTTGAAACGCCATGTCGGCCTCTAGAGTCCACTCGAACAGGCCCTTCTTCTTCATCAGCTTGAAGAACGGGAGGGCGCGCTCCCCCAGCTTGGAGATGAAGCGCCCAAGTGAGGTTATGCAGCCCGTGAGTTTTTGCATTTCCTTGAGAGTCTGCGGCGGGCTCATGTCTTCTATTGCTTTGACCTTCTCTGGGTTTGCCTCGATCCCCCTGTGTGACATGAGGAAACCCAACAGCTTGCCGGAGGGGACACGGAACACACATTTCTCCGGGTTGAGCCGCAGATCTACCTTGCGCAGGCTGGCAAAAGACTCCTCCATATCCTAAATGAGGGACCTAGCCTCCCAAGATTTTACCACAATGTCTTCGACGTAGGCCTGAGCATTCCTCCCGAGCTGTTGGCCTAGAGTGATGTGCATCAGCCGCTGGAAGGTCTCCCTAGCATTGGGCAGCCCGAACGGCATGCAGGTGTAGCAGTACAACCCGCGCGGGGTTAAGAATGACATCTTATCTACGTCCTCCACCACTATCTTGATCAGGTGGTAACCTAAGAAGGCATCTAGGAAACATAACAGGTCGCACTCGGCGGTGGAATCGACGATCTGATGATTGCGCGGAAGCGGGTACGGGTCCTGAGGGAAGGCCTTGTTGAGGTTGGTGAAGTCGACGCACATGCGTTCCTTCCCGCCCTTCTTGGGCATGACGACGGGGTTTGCCAGCCACTCCGGGTACCTGACATTGCGGATGACACCTACCACTTGTATCTTGCGGGTTTCCTGGATGATGAAGGACTGCTTCTCTGTGGACTGTCGTCGTGCCTTCTGCTTCACCGGGCGCACATTGGGCCATACCCTCAAGTAGTTCTTGATTACTCCCCTTGGGACCACCACCAGTTGCTTGGGCTCCCAGGTGAATACCTCCTTGTTCGCGTGCAGGAATTTCACCAGTGCCTCTTCTTGGTCCGGGTCGAGGTTGGCGCCTATGGTGAAGGTCGCTCTAGTGTCCCTGTCCTCGTCGACCGGCACCTGCTTCGTCTTGGCCCGATCTTCGGAGAACAATTGCTTCTTCTTCACTGGCACAGCCCCTTTGGTCTCGGGCGCTACTTCAGCTATGGGGCGTGCGCCACCGCGGCCCTGAAGGCGAGCTTGAGGGCCATCAAGGCCTCCTTGGTGTCTCCAACCACGGTGAGGACGACGTTGCTCCCCGACATCTTTATGAGGTTGTATGTAGGGTGAGTTGCTTCCATGAACTGAGCCAGGGCTGGGTACCCGAGGAAGGCGTTGTACGGTAGGCTGATGCGACTGATGTCAAAGTCGGTAAGCTCGGTGTGGTAGTTGTCGCGGGTGCCGAAGGTGACGGGGAGGCAGATCTACCCTAGGGGGCTGGTGGAACCACCGCTAACTCCGAAGAAGGGCTTGGTGTGATGGAGTCGGCCGTGCGGTACGTGGAGCAAGCCGAAAGCTTGCAAGGAGAGCATGTTGAGGCCAGCCTCGCCGTCGTTGAGGTTCTTGGTTACTGCCACGTTGCAGATGGTGGGTGTACAAAGAATCAGGAGCGTGCCCGAGCCGGCGATGGTCACCGAATG
The DNA here is from genome assembly GCF_018294505.1 of Triticum aestivum. Classification (NCBI taxonomy): domain Eukaryota; kingdom Viridiplantae; phylum Streptophyta; class Magnoliopsida; order Poales; family Poaceae; genus Triticum; species Triticum aestivum. The sequence goes on from NC_057809.1 coordinate 334,084,122, forward strand.
GTCCCTTGAGTCGAAGGTGAGGTTGGCCTTGGGCGCCGCCCACCCCGGGGATGGTCCCTGCAGCATAGAGGCGTCACCCATTTGGCGGAAGAACTGCTTGACGTGGCGATCTGAGGGCGGTGCCTGCGAGCCACCGAGGATGGCCGCAACGGTGAGTGGCCCCAGTGCCATGAAGTGTGCGGCGAAGAGACTGCACATCTCTTCTCAGGAGGCCACCGAGGATCCGGGCAGGCTGAGCAGCCAGGCGCACGGCACGCTGGCTAGGGCCATGGGAAACCAGTTGGCCATGACCCTGTCGTCTCTTCTCGCTTCCCGAATGGCCTCCTCGCACATCAGCAGGAAGGCTACTGGATCCGCCACGCCATCGTAGCGAGGCGGCATATCTGGCTTGAACTTGCGCGACCACTGCACCTATCATAAGGCGGGGGTGAAGGCCTGGCAGCCCATGGCGCCTCCATGAGCATCCGTCAATCCAGCCGGTGGGGCGACGCCTGCCATGGGGGCCGAATGGAGAGACGAAGCGAGCGAAGGGACGGAGCGAGCGAAGAGGCAGAGCTCCGGCGCACCCCTACCTGGGGCGCCAGATGTCGGATTACGGGTTCCGGCTAACCCTTGTGAGGTGTGAACTCTGGGGTGCGCACGAAGAACACTATCTTCCTCTCTTGCTCGCTCAGCGATTCCAAAAACCTAGCTCGATAGACCCAAAGAACAATAGACACACGGGTTTATACTGGTTCGGGCCACCTTGCGGTATAATACCCTACTCCAGTTTGTGGGTGGATTGCCTCGAGGTGCTGAGGATGAACTAGTACAATGGATGAATAGCCTCGGGAGGTGAGTTGTTCTTGAGATAGATGAACTGGTGAGCCCGTTCGGGTGGAATGGATCTGATCCTCCCTGTCTATGGTGGTGGCTAAGTCCTATTTATAGTGGCCTTGGACCTCTTCCCAAATGTTAGGGGGAAGGGATCCCACACCGGCCAAGTTTGAAGGGGGGCAACTAGTACAAGCTATCCTGACCAAAGGTGGTCTTTGCCCGCCAAAGGCTCTCGTGGTGATGCTGATGCGGGCTCTGTGATGACCTCCGTCCTGCAATCGTACTGGTCTTGGTCTTGTTGCACCGATATGGAAACCTTTGTGTGATGCCTCGGGACCCCGCTCCTGTGCTTGCCTCCTTAGCACCAAAGAGGAACCTGGTACACTGCCCCCGCTGGCACTAGCCTGGCCTTGGTCTTCATGGCTCATGTCACGTGAACCTCACGAGGTGCCCCTTGCATAGATATCTCCGCTCGTCAGGAGCCATCCTAGTGAGGCTAGCCCCAGGGAGGTCTTGGTGTCATCCGCCTCGCGAGTCTCGGGCCCTCGCGAGGGTCTTGAGTTGCTACTGTTGAAGATGGGCCGCACCAGGCCGTTGATGGAGCCACCCTCTGGGACACAGGTAGGCAAGTCTGGTACCCCCGTTCCCAGGACACAGACAGTACTAGATTTAGTACAAACTTGTACTAAACTTAAGACACTTACTTTGGGACAAAGGGAGTATAAGTGAATTATGCAATGCCATCTTGTTTAGCCACGCATCATATACATGAATTTTGCAATGCCCTCCTGGTTACCCGGTCATCTTATATGTGAATTATATCATGCCATCCTTTTTTATTACGTATTAAATTTGTCAACAATGTTAGCACATTCAATTACTCTTCCTGTGCATGAGTCATTCGACACGATCATGGAAAATGTCGGATTCGGGTTTCCGCAGACCCTTGAGAAGATCGAACACTGGGTGCCTGTGAAGAATTCTCCCCTCCCAGTCTGCCTGCTCGATGATTCCACGGCCTAGCTCGATGAACCCAGGGACAAGAGACACATCGGTTTATCCTAGTTTGGGCCACCTTGTAGTGTAATACCCTACTCCAGCTTTGTGGTGGATTTCCTCGAGGGGCTGAGGATAAACTAGTACAGTGGTTGAAAAACCTCAGGAGGTGAGGTGTTCTTGAGCTCGATGAGCTGGTGGATGAGAGGATGATGTGGGTGATCCCCTCCTTTCTATGGTGGTGGCTAAGTCCTATTAATAGTGGCCTTGGTCCTCTTCCCAAATGTAAGGCGGGAAGGTATCCCACAACGAGAAAATTTAAAGGGAGACAACTAGTACAAGCTAACCTGACAAAAGTGGTCTTCGCCTGCAAAATGATCTGGTGATGACCTCTGTCCTACCGTCCTGGAGGTCTTGGTCTTGTTGCACCGATATGGAAACCTTTGCTTCATTCCTCGGGACTCCGCGCCTGCGCTTGCCTCCTTAGCACCAAAGAGGAAAGTGGCACACTGTACCCGCTGGCGCCCGCCTGGCCTTGGTCGTCATCGCTCACATCATGCGAACCTCGCGAGGTGCATCTTGCCTTGATATCTCCACTCCTCGGGAGCCAGCCTGGTGAGACCGCTGAAGCTGGGACGTACCAGGCCGTTGTCAGAGCCACGCCATGGGCCGCAGGCAGGCAAGTCAGGGTACCCCCGTTCCCAGGATGCCGACAGTAGCCCCCGGGCCCAAGGCGCGCTCGAACTTGGCTTCGAGGCGAAGTCAAAGGGCAAGGGCAAAGTGCCGCGGGCCCCTAACTGCCTGCGGCCTTGGTCGATGCGGGGCGACTGATGGGACATGGGTCCTCCGCTTCCCCGCGCTGCCTCGGCAACCGTTCAACTTGTCGAGACCCTGTTGTGTGTAGAGAAACCCATCATTATACGCGATCGTGGAGGCCGGAGGTTGGCCTCCTCTTGGCTACAAATGAGGAGAGGGGTCGAGCACCTTTTCTCATCTCCTTCTCGCCGCCCGCTTTTCTTCTTATTCCTTGTCTCTCCATCTTGTTGTAGCTCCCATGGCACCGACGAGGAAGTTCTCCGCTGCCGAGAAGGGGAAGGCCCCCAAGGAGGGAGCGGACTCGCCGCCTCCCAAGAGGGGGCGAGGCCGCTCCCGCAAGCATGTCGCGACTCCTGTTGTGGCTCCTCGGGGCGTGGGTGTGCCTTGGCCGGCCGCGGCAGTGCTTCTTCTCGTGATGGGTGCCGCCGGGGCGAGAAAGTCCTTGCGAGGAGGGGAGGCGTGCCATGGTCGCCCGACCTCCCCTGCCGCGCTTCCGCTTGGCAGAGGTACTCCTGGAGTTCATCGTGTGGTCGTAGAGGCCGGCCAGCACCTGGTTCCAGTTTCCACGCTTCTTCGACGGCGACCAGCCGGCCATTGGTCTGGGCGGCCACCAGCTGTAGGACGATGCCTGCTGTAGCAAAGCTTCGCGGGCTGTAGTCGAGATCTCCACCGCGGGCAACGTGGCCCTGACCTGGGCTAGCAGACGTTCACGCACGCGCATGGCCTGAGCGGGAGGTGCAACCTCCACTTCAAGTATGACGACGTCATGACCCTCTTCGTGAGGGTGTTTGGGGAAGATGGTCGTCGCACTGGGTGCTGCCCTGAAGACAGCGGTGGCGACAATGAGCTTAGCCTTGACGACAGCTGTGATGACACTGAGCGTGAGCTTGCCCTTGGCGACGGCCATGGCTCGCCCAGTGGCGGTGGTTCCTCCTCCAGTGGGAGCACCAGCAGCAGCGGGTACGACCAACCGCCACCTTACTGGGCCCGCTTCGAGGACAGTGGTGGGCCGTCCCGTCACCATGATCCAGTGAAGCGGGAGGAAAGCTCGGGCTGAGCCCAGGTGATCCTCGGAGCTAGGCCTCATGAGCCGCTGCGGTCGTGCGGGCCACTTTTGTTTAACCTATCATTTCCCCTGCATTCAAAGAAAGTAGAGGGCCCTGCTGGGGAGTGTAATGAACTATGGTATGTATGTAACTATGCTATGTTTATTGTTCTGACGTTATGTTGTGGTGCTCATGTTCCAAATAGGTATGGTAGGATAACTTAACTTGATATGCTTGCGGTAGTTTCCCTCCTCGTGAGAGCGCACACTTCGTTATCTGGTGAGGCCCCCTTGCTGGCGGCTCAAGAGCTATTGGCCTCAGGAGGCATCTTGAAGCTTTGGAATTGTCAGAAAACTTGGTCGGGCGTCTTGTTCTTCCTCGCGCGATCCCTTAGCCATGGGCTAGTCATGGCTTAGTGCACCGCATCATAGTACCCGGGGGGCATGCACTTTCAGAGAGTGCGTAGATCACGAGCATACTCGAATGCAGTGATACCGCCGCAGCGCCTGCTGGTACCTTGCCGCTCGGAACGAGACATGACGGCGGCGTTCCTCCTCCAGCACAAGGTCCATCCCCCCGCGTGGCGTCCTGGCGTGCCTCGTAAAATGCCAAGACCCATGCGGAGTGATGACTAACCTCATGTGGCAGAACCCCTTCAGCTCCATAGATGAGGAAGAATGGAGTTTCGCCGGTCGGCTTGGTCGTGGTGGTGCGGACGGACCACAACACGGACTAGAGCTCATTGAGCTAGCTCCTGCCACAGTCCTCGAGCTTCTTCTTGAAGGTTCTTGTTTTGAGGCCTCTTAGGACCTCCACGTTGGCGCCCTCAGCTGGTCGTTGCTCCTCAGGTGTGCCACCGAGGCGTAGCATATCTGCGTTCCAATGTTAGCACAATATGTTCTGAAGAGATTGCTAGTGAAATGTGAGCCGTTGTCGGTGATGATGCGGTTGGGGACTCCGAGCCGGCTCATGAGGCCCTTGATGAACTTGACCGCCGAGCCAGCCAAGATGGTGCGGAGTGCTTCCACCTCTGCCCATTTGGTAAACTTGTCGATTGCGACGTAGAGGTAGCGATAGCCCCCAGGCGCTCGGGGGAACGGACCCAAGATGTCCAGTCCCCAGACCGCAAATGGCGACGAGAGCGGGATGGTCTGGAGGCCCAGGGCAGGCTAGTGGGTTTTCTTGGCATGAAACTGGCAGGGTTCACAGGATCTCTGTCACATCCCTATGTTAGTCATGCATTAGGATTGGTTGAACATGTGCATCATGTTTAAATTTATTTTAAATTTGAAATGGGGATGACAGAACCCCCAGCACCCCCCTGGAACAACTAGGGTTTACTAAAAACTTTTTCAATGAACCTGAAATGCCCTTCTAAAAAGCCCACCCTTTTTGTTTTGGGTTAAAACCTTTGACAAAAATGGTGCACATTTTTCTAGGACATCTTAAGGTCATTGGATTAATTCTTATAGTATTTGCATTTGGGCATTTAAATGCTATAAAATATTTTTGCTCAAATAATCATAAACTAAAATGTTTGCTGTTGGATATATTCTAAGCAGTAGCCATGATTAATTTTATGATTTTGGGAAATGCCCTGGCATTTTTAATAAAGCCCTGAAGTTACAGAAATAATAGAATAAAAAACAGAAAAGGAGAGAGAAAGGAACTTACCTGTCGCCCTGGCCTGGCCCAGCTCGGCTCAGCCCACTGGCCACTGCCAGTCATCCTCCTCCTCTCGCCAGGAGGACGAGAGGCGCGTGGCCGGCGCCTGCAGCCACACGCCGGCCACCTCCTGCTTCTGCCGACGCCCGGACGCCGTCTACAAGTGCCACGCACTCCCCCTCGTCCCCCTCTCACTTTCCCCACTCTCCCCGTGCCCCTATCCCCCCTCTGGCTCTCTCGCCATCCCCTGCCGAGCGCAGCCGTCGCCGCCGATAAGCACCACCGTGGCCACCGCCTCTCCCTCGCTTCTCTGACCGGCCCAGAGGCTCCGCCTCGACCCCCTCTTGCTTCCACCCCGAGCCACGCCACCGCGGGAGCCCCACATCGCCGCCACGAGTCGTCCTCCCCGAGCACGGCCGCCGGACTCCATCGACGGATTCGCCATCGCCAAGCCGTCTCCGAGCAAGCTGAGCCCCTCTTCGTGATTGCTGTGAGCTCCGCCACCGTTTCCCCCTCTCCCCGTGCTCGTCCGCGTCCTCTAACCACCATGGCCATCAGAGTCGATAGCTCCTCGCCGCCGGCCATGTCGCCACCATGGCCACGGCCGTGCAAGCTTGCACCCGAGCTCACCACTGCACTCAGTACATCCCCACGAGTCGAACGTGGCCACCCCCACGTCCTGTTGTGCAACCTAGCATGTTTTCCGCCGAGGCCCGAACTCCGGCCGCCGCGGACGTGCTCGCCGCCATCGTTTTCGGCCTACCCGAGCTCCACCTCCACCACCAAACGCCGCGGCTTGTCCCCAACTACTCGTAGGACCAAACCGCAGTCGATTTGGTCGACTATGGGCAAAACCAGAGCCCCTCCGCCGCGTCTGTCGTCGCTGGCGTCAAGCCGCCGGCATCAAGCTGCCGGCGTCAAGCCGCCGACGTCAAGCCGCCGGCGAGTTGACCACTTTTTGACCGTGGACTGATGCGTGGGCCCAGGTTGACTTCCCCCTGAGCCTATGACAGGTGGGGCTGGCCTGTTAATTAGTTGAGGATTAGTGTTAACTAATTTTAAGTAGTTTAGTCACTGGCATGTGGGCCCAGGCCCCACTGACAATTAATTAGTACTAACTTAATCCTGTTAATTAGCTGACACTGACAGACAGGGCCCACTAGTCAGGTTTGACTGGCCCTGGCGCCTTTGACTCGCTGACATCACAGTGACGTAGTGCTGACGCATTTATTCTTTTCTGGATTTATTTTTATATAGAAAATTCCAGAAAATAGCCAAAACTTCTAAAAATCATAGAAAATCAACCATAGCTCCAAATCAAACAAATTATATATGAAAAATGATCAGAAAAATTAAATCTATCCATCTGTAATGGTTTCATGCATGACAAAACAAGTTAACCTTGCTGTTTAAGCAAAATAAGATAATGCACTAATAAGGCTATGTTAAATGAATTAACATTTGAATCTTTGATTCAAATGAGTTCATTCCTTTCTGTTTTAGCTTGCATTAGGCCAAGACACATTCATTTTGCCATGTCATAGCATGCATCATATTGTTGCATATTGTCATGTGTTGATTATGTTTCGGTGTGTCTTTTGTGGTAGGTTCTGCCTCCGAGGATAACCCCCACTACATCAGGCAAGCAACCCATTGATCATTCCGATACAAACCCATGTTCTCGCTTCTGCTCTTGTTTACTGCATTAAGACAACGCGATTCAAATTGCTGTGTGCTACGGTAGTTGAACCCTTATCCTCTGCATGACCTGTCATTGCCACAGTAACTAGATGAAACCCACTAGCATGTGTAGGAGATGATTAAGCCATGTATGTGTTTCCTACCTTGCTATGCCTGCTATGCTTAGAGTTGTGTCAGGTCTGGTTCATCTGGGTGATGGGCTAGAGTGAAATGATTATGTCGGTAATGTGAGGGATGTGTTGAACATGATTTGGTAAAGGTATCGATGAGAGGCCATGTAGGAGTACATGGTGGGTTGTTTCATTGAGGCCGTCCATAAGAACTGAGATCTGTATGTGTGATTTAAGATTCAGTTACTACCATACATTGGGCCCGAAACCAATGGACCCTCTCGGCTTCTTATTCACCCTAGTACTCTGTTCAGGAGTTGCAATTAGTTTCTGGTGTTTGTAGGTTATGTGTTGGTGGCCGTGCGTAACGCTGACCCTAGGGGTGGGCTATGTTGCGGTAGATACACCATGGCACGGTGTACCGAGTCACCCGTTTGGTGTCTCGGGAACCCTGTTCACATCGTTCAGGGCCGTATGTGGAAACCTCGGCCGAACTCCCTACGGATGGAACCTGGATAGGCGATAAACCTGGACTAGAGGCTTGAGTGTTTAGGTAGGCCGTGGTCGACACCCTCGTTGGGCTTCCGCTTGAAGGTTGCCGAGTACATGTCGTGTAAACGGCGGTAAGTGGTCAAAGCCTGTATGAAGAAGTACACCCCTGTAGGGCATAAAACTATTCGAATAGCCGCATCCGCGGTAAAGGACTACTTGGTTGCCTATACAGTTCATAGACAAGTTAATGGATACTACTAAAAGACTCAACTTAAGTGTGAGTACCGAGGATGGCCCTCTCGTAGGATGACGAGGGAGGATCCCCGGTGGAGTATTGTGTTGGTGAGTAGTGGACTCGTGTGCGAAAACTATTTTATTAGTGGTGTTTTGTAGGATAGCTTAGCCAAGAGTCAAAGCTGGCTTGCTGCAATAACTCCACCACCTTCTTGAGAACGAGCCTGTACAGTAGGTTCTGATGTAAGACTTGCTGAGTACATTTGTACTCATGTTTCCTTAATTGCTGTTTTCAGACGACAACACCGCCCCCTCCGATGGGTTCTACGTAGACCTTGATGTCGAAGAGTGACTAGCCACCCAGGTGGTGATCCTGGCCATGGAGGGCCCTATGTAGATAGACAGGCTTCGAGAAGCCTTCTTGCTTTCTAGTGTCTGTACTCAGACTATTTGCTTCTGCATGTGCTTGTATGCTTGTATGACTTGAGTGTCGGGTCATGTGACCCCTACCTGTATGAACATGTTATGTATGGCTCTCTGGAGCCTTTAAATAAAGTACTTGAGTTGTAGAGTTTTGTTGTGATGCCATGTTGTATTTGCACATATTGAGCATATTGTGTGTATGATTGAAATGCTTGGTATGTGTGGGATCCGACAATCTAGTTGTTTATCCTTGACAGCCTTTCTTATGGGGAAATGTAGTCTAGTGCTCCTCGAGCCATAGTAGTCCGCTACAGCCCGGTTCATCGGAGTCCTGCTAGCCCAGCACTACTGCTCAGGACACTTGACTGGCCGGCATGTGTTTCACCTCGTTCCTATGTCTGTCCCTTCGGGGAAATGTCACGCGGTGACATCCGGAGTCCTGCCTAGCCTGCTACAGCCTGGGTTCCCCGGAGTCCTGTTAGCCTAGTGCTACAGCCCGGATTCACACGCTGATGACCGACATGCTTGATGTGATTCATGTATGCCTGTCTCCATAGGTCTGTGCCGCTTTGGGTTCATGACTAGCCATGTCGGCCCGGGTTCTCTATCATATGGATGCTAGCGACACTATCATATACGTGAGCCAAAAGGCGCAAATGGTCCCGGGCCATGGTAAGGCGACACCCATGGGATATCGTGCATGAGGCCGCAATGTGATATGAGGTGTTGTCGGCTAGATCGTTGTGACTTCGAATCGGGGTCCTGACAGCGTTGGCATCAGAGCCGGACTGCCTGTAGGTTCGTTGAGCCAAACTGGTTGATGTCGAGTCTAGAAATGCTTTAGTTATATGTAGGGGAATTGATTGTGGGAGGGAACGTAAGGCTCTTTTACTCCTTTACCTTATGCCCTCTGATCTAAGTCATTCTCTTCTCATTCAACGTGGGTTAAGGACTAGGTTCTCTTCTTCTATCAGGTTCACGTGCTACTAATCCGTAGTAGCTTATAGGGTTGTTGTTACAAGCCTCAGTACAGTTTCCACTACTTTTAGTATGTTGCCAGTTGAATCAGAACCTTGATATGATGTTGTTGAGTGGTATTGCAAACTGTTGTGGATGTCTCAATCCTTTTTTGAGCATTTACAGCTGTTATGCTGTCCAATTTTCCCTAGAAATTCTAATGTCTTTGCATTGTGGTTGTGCTTTCAGATGGACACTCGTGCTCAAAACCAAGTGGTTCGCCTGACCCGGTGCCTCGATGTGCCCGGTCATACTGCTATGTTAGTCCGGGTAATGATCGAGACGGGTTACTGTTGGTATCCCGAATACACTGTCGAAGAGCAATTCCGAGACTTCAACCAGAGCCAGTACCTCTGTACCGTCAGGATATATCCCTCTTATCCTGGAGCCACTGAGCCCCTTCACTGTTCCTATGGACTCAGGGTTACTGTTGAGATGGCTGCAGGATGTTGCCTATTCGATGATGACCATCATGTGAGTCTGGACTGGCCTGCTTTGGAACACCGACTTCAGTTATATGCCAGCTTCACTTCCGGGAGCGCAAGGGTATCTCCAGGCTATTTATGCTGACCCCACACATGAGGAGTCACTACTCAGCACCACTGCCGAGATGCTCAAGGATAAGGACCGCGAAAATCGGGCCTTGCGTATGGAGCTTTTTAACTCTCATGCTGATCACTGGGCCACTTTGACTCGGTTTGCACCAGCGGTACAGGCAGGATACATGGATCTGAGGGATCTGTACCCTGTATGGTCTGGATTGCCAGATTGTATGGAGTGGCGCGATGTAGGAGGCATCACCCCTCCTCGTGGTCCCCGTCTGCCACCACCTGTGGGACCAAGGCCACATCCGAGTCCCTATGGTCCGCAGGCTCCGCAGGACCGTCTGTTCCCAGATGATCATGTTCCACTTCCAGGCTTTGGTGGCGAATTCTATGAGGATTACTACGGAGCTATTTGAGCTAGTAGTAGTTTCACTAGTATTGTAGTAGTTGTATTCTCCACAGTCCTGCGTGACCGTGGGATACGACTTGGTGTGTATCACGCTCCGGAGGTGTAGAAAAATAATGTATAGGAGCTTGGAATGCCTCCGATGAGATGTAATGTCTTTCACCATAGTTGTACTCTAGCCTGGGCTTGTACTAAACTATGTACGGTGTGTATGACCAATGGTATATATATATGTCAGTTTCTATATTACCATGTCGTGCAATGAACATCTTAGCATTCCATGTTATCCATTACATTCTGCACTTCCTTGCTAAGTTTGTGCCATCCTTATCTAAACCGTTGTCTTGTTTTCTGCTAGGATGGTCAACACTCGCAGCAACCCTGCTGCCCCGGAGCAGGGGGAAGCCAGTGCAGCTAGGGGTGAAAATCTGCCTCACCCGCCTTCTCTGGCCGAAGTGATGCTGGAGGCGGAAAGAAACAAGCGTGAGACTAACCGTTTGCTGGAGCAGATTGAGCAGAACACTGCACACCATCAGCGAAATGACTTGGTCTCAATCAATGACTTCATCAAGTTGTACCCACCAAAGTTTAATCATTCCATCGAGCCCCTCGACGCGGATGACTGGCTTCGCAGCATCACCCACAAGCTACGTTCTACCAACGTAGCCGAAGCTGATAAGGTTACGTATGCTGCCTATCACCTCGAAGGCCCTCCTTGCCTTTGGTGGGAAAATTTTGAAGCTATGCGCCCTGTCGGCCAAATCACTACTTGGGCCGAATTCAGTGAGGCTTTCCATGAGCATCACAATCCGGAAGGTCTCATAGATCGCAAGAGGGAAGAGTTCTGCAATTTCACCCAAGGAAGACTGACTGTGGATGCATATAGCCGTGAATTTGGGAATCTGGCACGATATGCTCCTGAAGAGGTATCCACCGACGCTAAGAAGCATGCAAGGTTCCGCAAGGGACTTAGCCCTGAGCTTCGCCGTGATCTTCGTCTGCACGAGTGCACCTCCTTTCAGAAGTTGGTCAATAAAGCCATCAGTGCTGAGATAGGCTAGTCTGACTATGACGCTTCACGCAACCACTCTCGTGATTTTGGATCTTCATCCGGCTATGGATCTCAGAAGCGCCGGGTGTGGATTCCAAGCACGGCACTGCCACCCAGGTTCATTCCGAGGCCATCCTTTGCGGCGCCTCGCCCCAACCAGCAGTTTGCACCGCCCAAGCCCTATGGTGGCCCCGCTACTAATGCTGCTCCACGCCCCAATGTTGTGACATGTTTCAAGTGTGGAGAGCCGGGTCACTATAGTCAAGAGTGTCCCCAGAACAACAACCCCAATCAGTCTGGAAAGTCCGTTGGCCGTGGTAAGCCAACGGGAAAGACATTCTACGCCAAGCCGGTCACCACTGCACGTGGCCATGTCAACTATGTTTCAGCCGAGGAGGCTCATGAGGATCCTAACGTCGTCCTTGGTACGCTCCTTATTAATTGCCATTCGGCATCTGCTCTTTTCGATACTGGAGCATCTCATTCATTCATATCCGAGAACTATGCTCGATTGCATAACACGACATTCTGTGACATGCCCACTTCCATGGTAATTCAAACTCCGGGTTCCAAATGGCAAACTTCTAGAGTAAACCATGGGAACGAAATTCTTGTTGATAGACTTGTCTTCCTTGCATCCTTAATAGCTCTTAAGTCCTCAGACATTAACATCATCTTGGGTATGGACTAGATGTCAGCCCATTATGCTAAGATTGATTGTGCCACTAGAACCGTTCAACTTACTCACCCATCGGGCAAGACAGTCAATGTCTTAACTCGAGTGGCCAAGCGCCAGCTTTACTCCCTAAATGCCAACCCCCTTCCAGACCTTGAGGATATTCCGGTAGTCCGAGACTTTCCGGATGTCATTCCAGAAGAACTGCCAGGTGTTCCACCTGACAGGGATGTCGAGTTTATGATAGACCTTGTTCCAGGAACCGTTCCAATTTCTAGAAGACCCTATAAGATGGCACCCTTAGAACTAGCCGAGCTTAAGAACCAACTTGATGAGTCCTTGAAAAAGGGTTTCATCCGTCCTAGTTCCTCTCCTTGGGCTTGCCCCGTCCTCTTTGTCAAGAAGAAGGATGGAACGGATTGGATGGTTGTAGATTACCGACCTGTCAACTAGGTCACCATCAAGAACAAGTATCCGCTTCCCAGGATCAACGATCTGTATGATCAGCTCGCTGGATCCTCAGTCTTTTCCAAGATGGATTTGAGGTTGGGCTACCATCAAATCAAAATCAGAAACGGGGACATTCCCAAAACGGCCTTTGTTACTCACTATGGCCAATACGAGTACACCGTTATGTCCTTCGGTTTAACCAATGCCCCAGCCACCTTCTCTCGGTTAATGAACTTGGTCTTCATGGAGTATTTGGATAAATTCGTTGTAGTTTACCTCAATGACATACTCATCTACTCCAAGAATGAAGAGGAACATGCCAAACATCTAAGGCTGGTGTTGACGAAACTTCAAGAGCATCTCCTTTATGCCAAATTCTCCAAGTGTGAATTCTGGTTGCCAGAAGTGACCTATCTAGGCCATGTAATCTCTGGTAAGGGTATTGCTGTCAATCCCGAGCGAGTTCAAGCCGTCCTTGATTGGACTCCACCTGAGACAGTCAAGCAAGTTCGGAGCTTCCTTGGCTTAGCGAGCTATTGTCGCCGCTTCGTCGAGAATTCCTCCAAGGTTGCTAAACCTCTAACTGAACTCCTCAAGAAAGATAAAAAGTTCGAGTGGACCCCACAATGCGAGTTCAGCTTTCAGGAACTCAAAAGACGCCTGACATCTGCTCCCGTATTGGTACCACCAGATTTCTCCAAGGACTTTATTACCTATTGCGACGCCTCGCGACAAGGACTAGGTTGCATACTCAGGCAAGATCGTCAGGTAATTGCCTATGCTTCACGGCAATTACACCCACATGAGGAAAACTATCCCACAGATGATCTAGAGCTTGCAGCTATAGTCCATGCACTCAAAACTTGGCGACATTACCTCCTCGGTAATCGTTGCGAGATCTTCACCGATCACCAAAGATTGAAATATATCTTCACCCAACCGGATTTGAATCTCAGGCAAAGACGTTGGGTCGAGTTGATCTCGGATTACGACTTAGGAATAACTTACACCCTGGGCAAAGCCAATGTCATGGCTGATGCGCTAAGTCGTAAATCTTATTGTAACAACCTAATGTTACAACAAAGTCAACCACTTCTCCACGAGGAATTTCGTAAGCTCAATCTTCACATTGTTCCTCGAGGATTCCTATCCACCCTGGTGCCGAAACCTACCCTTACGGATCAGATCATCAAGGCACAGAAGGTAGATCCGGGAATCTCCCGTATTAGGAGAAACATTGAGAAAGGAGTCGCGAATTGTTTCTCTGCTGATGATCAAGGTGTCATACTTTGGAAAGCGCTTAGTGGTTCCCAAGGCACGAAACCTGAGGCGGCTGATCCTTAAGGAAGCTCATGAATCCCCTCTCACCATTCATCCTGGTAGTACTAAAATGTATAAAGACCTACGCCAGAGGTTTTGGTGGACTAGGATGAAGAGAGAAATCACTCAATACATTGCTAATTGCGACGTTTGTCGTCATGTTAAAGCAGAGCATCAACGGCCTGCTGGCACCCTTCAACCTTTGGCTATTCCAGAGTGGAAATGGGATAAAATCAGTATGGATTTCATTACTCGGTTTCCCAGGACCAAGAGAGGAAATAATGCCATCTTCGTCGTGATCGGCCGTCTTTCCAAAGTAGCCCATTTCCTACTTGTTCATGAGAGTATCACCGCTAGCCAGCTAGCTGATTTATACATCTCCCGAATAGTGTCTCTTCATGGTGTCCCATTGGAAATTAACTCAGACCGTGGGAGTCTCTTCACCTCTCGATTTTGGGAAAGTTTCCAAAATGCTATGGGAACTCGTCTCTCTTTTAGCACCGCCTTCCATCCTCAATCAAGTGGTCAAGTAGAGCGAGTCAATCAAATTCTGGAAGATATGTTCCGAGCTTCTGTCATCTCATTCGGAATGGGTTGGGAGAAATGCCTTCCATTCACGGAGTTTGCTTATAACAATAGTTATCAAGCTAGTTTGGTCAAAGCTCCTTTCGAAGTTCTTATGGACGAAAATGTCGAACGCCTCTTAACTGGTCAGAAACCGGGGAAAGACAACTCTTTGGCCCGGATATGATTCAGGAAGCAGAAGAGCAGGTTCGCGTTATTCGTGAGAAATTGAAAACAGCCCAATCTCGTCAAAAGAGCCAATATGATCGTAAACAGAAGCTCATGACTTATGAAGTCGGCGAGAAGGCTTACCTTCAGGTTACTCCGTTAAAGGGAACCCATCGTTTCGGTATCAAAGGAAAATTGGCTCCTCATTACATTGGACCCTTTTGCATTCTTGCCAAACGAGGAGAAGTTGCCTACTAATTGGAACTACCTTCGCATCTTTCCAGAGTTCACGATGTCTTCCATGTTTCTCAACTCAGGCGTTGCTTCGCGGATCCTTTCCGTGGAGTGGACCATGAAATGCTTGATCTATAAGATAACCTCTCATATCGGGAATATCCTGTTCGTATCCATGATCAAGCCGAGCGTACCACTCGACGCCATAATATCAAGTTTCTCAAGGTTCAATGGTCACACCATTCCGAGAAAGAAGCCACTTGGGAAAGGGAGGATCGTCTTCGACTCGAGTACCCCACCTTCTTCCCGGAGGATCCTAAATCTCGGGACGAGATTCTTTTGAGTGGGGGTGAGTTGTCACATCCCTGTGTTAGTCATGCATTAGGATTGGTTGAACATGTGCTTCATGTTTAAATTTATTTTAAATTTGAAATGGGGATGACAGAATCCCCAGCACCCCCCTGGAACAACTAGGGTTTACTAAAAACTTTTTCAATGAACCTGAAATGCCCTTCTAAAAAGCCCACCCTTTTTGTTTTGGGTTAAAACCTTTGACAAAAATGGTGCACATTTTTCTAGGACATCTTAAGGTCATTGGATTAATTCTTATAGTATTTACATTTGGGCATTTAAATGCTATAAAATATTTTAAATACTCAAATAATCATAAACTAAAATGTTTGCTATTGGATATATTCTAAGCAGTAGCCATGATTAATTTTATGATTTTTGGAAATGCCCTGGCATTTTTAATAAAGCCCTGAAGTTACAGAAATAATAGAATAAAAAAACAGAAAAGGAGAGAGAAAGGAACTTACCTATCGCCCTGGCCTGGCCCAGCTCGGCCCAGCCCACTGGCCACTGCCAGTCATCCTCCTCCTCTCGCCAGGAGGATGAGAGGCGCGTGGCCGGCGCCCGCAGCCACACGCCGGCCACCTCGTGCTTCTGCCGACGCCCGGACGCCGTCTACGAGTGCCACGCACTCCCCCTCGTCCCCCTCTCACTTTCCCCACTCTCCCCGTGCCCCTCTCCCCCCTCTGGCTCTCTCCCCATCCCCTGCCGAGCGCAGCCGTCGCCGCCGATAAGCACCACCACGGCCACCGCCTCTCCCTCGCTTCTCTGACCGGCCCAGAGGCTCCGCCTCGACCCCCTCTTCCTTCCACCCCGAGCCACGCCACCGCGGGAGCCCCACATCGCCGCCACGAGTCATCCTCCCTGAGCACAGACGCCGGACTCCATCGACGGATTCGCCATCGCCAAGCCGTCTCCGAGCAAGCTGAGCCCCTCTTCGTGTTTGCTGTGAGCTCCGCCACCGTTTCCCCCTCTCCCCGCGCTCGTCCGCGTCCTCTAACCACCATGGTCATGGGAGCCGATAGCTCCTCGCCATCGGCCATGTCGCCACCGTGGCCACGGCCGTGCAAGCTTGCACCCAAGCTCACCACTGCACTCAGTACATCCCCACGAGTCGAACGCGGCCACCCCCACGTCCTATTGTGCAACCTAGCATGTTTTCTGCCGAGGCCCGAACTCTGGCCGCTACGGACGTGCTCGCGCCGTCGTTTCCGGCCTCCCCGAGCTCCACCTCCACCACCAAACGCCACGGCTTGTCCCCAACTACTCGTAGGACCAAACCACAGTCGATTTGGTCGACTGTGGGCAAAACACGAGCCCCTCCGCCGCATCTGTCGTCGCCGGCGTCAAGCCGCCGGCGAGTTGACCACTTTTTGAACGTGGAGTGACGCGTGGGCCCAGGTTGACTTCCCCCCTGAGCCTATGACAGGTGGGGCTGGCCTGTTAATTAGTTTAGGATTAGTGTTAACTAATTTTAAGTAGTTTAGTCACTGGCATGTGGGCCCAGGCCCCACTGACAATTAATTAGTACTAACTTAATCCTGTTAATTAGCTGACACTGACAGACAGGGCCCACCAGTCAGGTTTGACTGGCCCTGGTGCCTTTGACTCGCTGACGTCACAGTGACGTAGTGCTGACGCATTTATTCTTTTCTGGATTTATTTTTATATAGAAAATTCCAGAAAATAGCCAAAACTTCTAAAAATCATAGAAAATCAACCATAGCTCCAAATCAAACAAATTATATATGAAAAATGATCAGAAAAATTAAATCTATCCATCTGTAATGGTTTCATGCATGACAAAACAAGTTAACCTTGATATTTAAGCAAAATAAGATAATGCACTAATAAGGCTATGTTAAATGAACTAACATTTGAATCTTTAATTCAAATGAGTTCATTCCTTTTTGTTTTAGCTTGCATTAGGCCAAGACACATTCATTTTGCCATGTCATAGCATGCATCATATTGTTGCATATTGTCATGTGTTGATTATGTTTCGGTGTGTCTTTCGTGGTAGGTTCTGCCTCCGAGGATAACCCCGAGTATCCGTCTGAAGGGTAGTACCCTACTACCACTACATCAGGCAAGCAACCCATTGATCATTCTGATATAAACCGATGTTCTCGCTCCTGCTCTTGTTTACTACATTAAGACAACGCGATTCAAACTGCTGTGTGCTACGGTAGTTGAACCCTTATCCTCTGCATGACATGTCATTGCCACAGTAACTAGATGAAACCACTAGCATGTGTAGGAGTTGATTGAGCCATTTATGTGTTTCCTACCTTGCTATGCCTGCTATGCTTAGAGTTGTGTCAGGTCTGGTTCATCTGGGTGATGGGCTAGAGTGAAATGATTATGTCGGTAATGTGAGGGATGTGTTGAACATGATTTGGTAAAGGTATCGATGAGAGGCCATGTAGGAGTACATGGTGGGTTGTTTCATTGAGGCCTCCCCGAACTCATGAAATGCTCCAGATGGGTGAAAAGAATTGTCACAATCGAAAACAATTATGAGAGGATGGCATAAAGCTAGAACCACGAGTCTCCGAGAGAACGGATAACATATGGAGGAAAAACTCCTCTTCTGTCTTCAAAATCTGAGAATGATGACGACAAACACCACCATTAATTGTTGAGATACTCCGGGAAGATGAATAGAAAGGTTGAGCCAACGGTTAAAAGAATTTGGCAGATCGTGGAGAAATACATATGACTGATGATAATTCATTCTTACGTCAAAATTGGAGAAGAATATGAGAGTAACTCCGGAAAAATAAGAAGAGTTAGGTAAGATCCTGGGAAAAGACCTGTGGGTTAGGGCTCACTGAAAAGAAACACCGCAGAATGATTAAAAAGAGAGATTGCGTCGGTTGAATTAAAAGGCTTGAATGAGATAACAACCTCGAAAGAGTTTGAACGAAAGCAGAGTGGAAAACATGAATCTTCGAGATATCTTGAGCACTCCGGAACAAATGAATAGCGAAGAGTGGATGATTATGAGGTGCACCGACATGATTAAACTTCTGAAACAAGGAAAAGATATGATCAACACCAAAAGCTTGAATTGAATCCACTGGAGAAGAAAATGAGTGACGAGAAACGAACTTGAAGCTTCATTAGCATCTTCCTGAGAATCAACAGATTAGAATGTTGACGGAAAAGAATGGAGAGACTTCACATCAATAAGTTGGATACTAGATTAAGAAGTCTTAGTCCTCAAACAAAAAGGGTGGGGAGGGTGGGAAAAAACAAAGGAAACTTGGAGACGTATGAAACAAACACCGTTGAGAAGAACTGATACTTGATCAAGCGGATGTTGAAAATGATTGGATCCACTTGAAGAGAAACACGCCGGTTGAAAAAGGATTGACATGACAATCTCGATTATCGAGAAGGATTAGTGTTCACATCGGGGTATGAGAACACCGCTTATGGAAGGTTTGGAATCAACATTTGACTTCGAAGCAACTCGAATACCGCAACTCAAAACAAAACAAAGGATTGGCTTGCAGAATAAGCCGGAACAAACATATGATAGAGATTTCATCCGAAGTTTTCGTGGTGGGGCCTACACAGGCTCAATCGTACAACACCATCATGTGCAAGGCAGTGCACATGACATACGAAGCATCCCCGAGTCGGCATAGCCAAGGACTCTTTAAGACACAACGAGACCACTGTAAAACCAACCGTGGATAGGCGGACCACTAGATGTCGAACCCCAATTTCATATCATACATCTGTCGGAAAGATATCCTAGGAGCTACTTGAATTCCCACTTATAAACTCCCAAAACTTTCCGGTTATGCAATCAGGTGTTGGGGATACAGGGGAAGCATAATATCTCACCCAAAACTAGCAAATCCTACATCCAGCTATATCCATCCTTCAACACATAACCAAGAAACCTTCGGAAATCGTCTACCTCAACCTTCGAAAAGCATCCGTTATACGAGTTATGGCAATACTCCGAACTCCCGCCCTAGTACTGGGTGGCGTCGAGGTTATCTCACTAACAACTACATAAAAGAGAATTTCGATGTCGGCGAAACTAAACTCGGGTATTCCAGAACTACAATGATAAAATTGTGACGACAACACCTCGGAGCTCAACTCCCCGGGATACTGCCACAACCCCTAAATGACAGGAGGCACCAAGAACAATGTTCTCGTCACAAAACCATCGGAACGATTCCAAGATACCCGCGTGAACCTAATTTTTTTTAGTGAAATTGGAGAAGAGAAGAGTCAAAACTCTACGTCAGGATGCCTCACCAGAGCGACGAAGGGACTGGGGAGTAAAAAGAATCCCTAACTCTCCGATATATATAATCCTAAATGACTCAAAACATTTCTAGACTCACTAACGCCAGCGGTTCGATCAAGCAGGGGGGCTCCTAAGGTCGGGGAAGGCTCTGATACCAACTTGTAACGCCCTCGATGCGGCTATATCTCCCACGTGTCGAAGCACGACTTAGAGGCATAACCGCATTGAAAGCAATGTCGCAAGTGAGGTAATCTTCACACAGCCCATATAATACATAAGGGAAAGAGATACATAGTTGGCTTACAATCGCCACTTCACACAAATACATGAATAAAGCATTACATCAACCAGATACAATCAAGGTCCGAGTACGGAACCAAAATAAAATAAGACTACCCCAAAAGCTACACAGATCCCCGATCGACCCCAACTGGGCTCCACTACTGATCAACTAGAACGAAACAACATAAAGGACAAGATCTTCCTCGAGCTCCTCCTTGAGCTCGGTCGCGTCATCCGCAAGGTTCAATGGCACCTGCAAGCTGGTTTTGGAAGTATCTGTGAGTCACGGGGACTCAGCAATCTCACACCCTCGCGATCAAGACTATTTAAGCTCATAGGTAAGCTAAAAGGTATGAGGTGGAACTGCAGCAAGCGACTAGCATATATGGTGGCTAACATACGCAAATGAGAGGAAGAAAAGAAGGCGAAAGCACGAATGAACAACTATGATCAAGAAGTGATACTAAAACAACCTACGTCAAACATTACTCCAATACCGTGTTCACTTCCCGGACTTCGCCGAGAAGAGACCATCACGGCTACACACGCCGTTGGTGTATTTTAATTAAGATCAAGTTCATGTTTTCTACAACCGGACATTAACAAATTCCCATCTTCCCATAACCGCGGGCACGACTTTCGAAAGTTCAAATCCCTGCAGGGGTGTCCCAACTTAGCCCATCACAAGCTCTCACGGTCAATGAAGGATATTCCTTCTCCCAAGACATTCCGATCAGATTCGGCATCCAGGTTACAAGACATTTCGACAATGGTAAAACAAGTCTAGCAACACCGCCCGAATGTGCCGACAAATCCCGATAGGAGCTGCACATATCTCATTCTCAGGGCACACTCAGATGAGACATCCTACGAGTAAAACCAACCCTCAAGTTGCCCCGAGGTGGCCCCACAGTCTACTCGGTCAGACCAACACTCAGAGGAGCACTGGCCCGGGGGGGGGGGGGGGTTAAAATAATGATGACACTCAGGAGCGCGACTCCCAAGGGAAAAGAAAAGGCTAGGTGGCGAATGGTAAAACCAATGTTGGGCATTGCTGGAGGAGTTTTATTTAAGGCGAATTGTCAAGGGGTTCCCATTATAACCCAACCGCGTAAGGAACGCAAAATCCGGGAACATAACACCGATATGACGGAAACTAGGACGGCAAGAGTGGAACAAAACACCAGGCATAAGGCCGAGCCTTCCACCCTTTACCAAGTATATAGATGCATTAATTAAATAAGACATATTGTGATATCCCAACAAGTAAACATGTTCCAACAAGGAACAACATTGCCATGTTCCAACAAGGAACAAACTTCAATCTTCACCTGCAACTAACAACGCTATAAGAGGGGCTGAGCAAAGCGGTAACATAGCCAAACAACAGTTTGCTAGGACAAGGTGGGTTAGAGGCTTGGCTTAATGATATGGGAGGCATGATATAGAAAGTGGTAGGTATCGTGGCATAGGCATAGAAAAAGAGCGAGCAACTAGCAAGCAAAGATAGAAGTGATTTCGAGGGTATGGTCATCTTGCCTGAAATCCCGCAAGGAAGAAGAACGAGTCCATGAAGAAGACAAACGGACGTAGTCGAACGGGTCCTCACAGACGCGACGTTACCGGATTACCGAGAAGAAATACACCAGAAATAAAGCAAACAACATAGTAAACAACCACCACACAAGCATGGCACGATGCGCAAACAAGTATGATGCATGTCCGGTTTAATGAGGCATGGCATGGCAAAGTGCACAAGCAATCCTACAAATTAAGTGGAGCTCAATATGCAACTCCGTTGCATATTAACGAAACACCATGTTCAAGTTATTTAGTTCGATCTCATTTATGTACCCAACAATATTAAGTGTTGTTAAACATGGCAAGAGGGTGAAGCAAATGAAAACTACCTATCTAGTCAAGGTTAAATGAGGCCGGAAACAATGAACAACAAATTCCGGTAAATCCCCATATGCATATTTTAGATTTGGTGCTGTTCTGACCTAAACACAATTTTAGAGTTGTTAAACATGCAAAGCAAGTACACCATGATAAACTAGGCAAAATTCTACCCCATATACATATAAAGTTTGTTAAGTTCGGAGCTATGGTTAATTAGTTATGAATTAAAGCATTTTAACATGGCATAGGAGCAAATTTAATCAAACAACATTTTAAACATTTCAAACATAGATGAAAGTTGGATATTATGAATCTAGACAAAATTCTAATCAAGTTTCATATCTAAAACATTTTAATCCGATGCACAGTTGTGAAGTTATTAAATGCATGAAGAACAGGGACTTTTCTGTAAAACGGTCATCTCTGGAATATTGGCAAAAATTGCAGGACCAGTGAAAAAACCATAGCGGGCCGAATCTGGCCGACCCAAAAGTGCAGGGGCTGCTCGGGTGCATGCTCACATCGGGCCAGCTCTGGCCGAAACCGGAGCTAGGTCGGCTCTCGAAGAGGCCCAAGCGGAGGCTATGCTGGGCCGAAGCGCTGGACTCGCTTGAGTCAACGCAGGCGCCTGACTTGGAACGGATCGGGCGAGGCGTTCGTCCTCCTCTTCTTGACAGGAAGATGAGCAACGGCGGCGTGGATGAACTCCGGCGAGATCTGGGACTCCAGTGGCATGGGACGATGGCGGGAATGGGAAGATCCGGTCCCTGGGCACCGGATCCGGCCGGAGGTGGACGAGGACGACGAGGTGAGACACGGATCCGAGTGCAGAACGACGGGGGTCACGAGATCCGGCGAACTCCATGCGGCGGCGCGACGAGGCTCCGTGGTCCTGCGGAACATGGGGAGAGAGAGCTCTGTGAGAGGAAGAAATAGAGGCAGGTGAAGGAAAGAGGAGCAGGTGGCGGGATTCGGCCTGGGTTGGTGCTCACCAGTGGCGGAGTGACGAGGAATGTCCGGGACGGCGCCGGCGGAGTCCACCGGTGGGGATCAGGGTCGCCGGCGGGAGGTTTGCGGGGTGCTGCGTGGATCATGCACGCGGGCTCGCGGCGGGTGGCCTCGGGCCAAGGTCGGCCTGCGGCGTGTCTGCCATGGGCTTCGTCGGGCTCTGCGGGCGGTGGAGGGAGGCAAATGCTGAGGTGGCGTGCGGTGGTTGGTTGCAACCAGTGCAGATGGCGGCGGGGGCGAATGGCGGTGCGCCAAGTGGCGGCGGCGGGTTAGGCCGGCGCTAAGAGTGAGGAGGGGGGTAGGTGGCTGCCGGCTGAGAGGTGGGAGGAGGGTTAGGGTAGGTTTAGGGGCTAGGGACGCCCAAAATGGCAAGGGGGGGTTGCTTAAATAGGAAGGGGCTAGGGTTTTGGTGGGTTTGGGGGGCTTTTGGAGCATTTCGGAGCCTCCGATCGCGATCTGATCGTCTGGAACGGAGGGGGGTTTTAGGTGGGCTGCAGGTGGGTTGTGAAAAGAGGCTGGGCTGAGATGAGAGAAGAGGAGTGCAGCCCGGCAACTGTTTCCAGAGACCGAAAATGTCTGACGTTTTGACCGACTATATTGCCGCTATAAATATCCGTTGGGGCATCAAACGGACTCCGATTGCGATGAAACTTGGCACGCGGTCTACCTACACTATAACAAGACCGCACGCCAACTCTCATCCCATTCCGAGAACATTATCTGGCCACTTATAAAATAATATTCGGACGTGCCGCGGGCGCGTGCGAGTGTGACTGGGCTCAGAACAGACAACGGAAGGAACTGGGAGACCGGGACGGATGCAAGTTTTGAAAACATGATGATGCAATGCACATGATGACATGATGAAATGCAACACGCAAGCAAATGACATGGAAACGCTAGCGAATAACTGACAGACACCTGGTGCATCGGTCTCAGGGCATCACACTGCAATAACTCCACCACCTTCTTGAGAACGAGCATGTATCGTAGGTTCTGATGTAAGACTTGCTGAGTACCTTTGTACTCATGTTTGCTTAATTACTGTTTTCCGACGACAATCTAGTTGTTTATCCTTGGCAGCCTTTCTTATGGGGAAATGTATTCTAGTGCTCCTCGAGCCATAGTAGTCCGCTACAGCTGGGTTCACCGGAGTCCTGCTAGCCCAGCACTACTGCTCAGGACACTTGACTGGCCAGCATGTGTTTCACCTCGTTCCTATGTCTGTCCGTTCGAGGAAATGTCACGCGGTGACATCCGGAGTCCTGCCTAGCCTGCTACAGCCCGTGTTCCCCAGAGTCCTGTTAGCCCAGTGCTACAGCCCGGATTCACACGCTGATGACCGACATGCTTGATGTGATTCATGTATGCCGGTCTCCATAGGTCTGTGCCGCTTTGGGTTCACGACTAGCCATGTCAGCCCGGGTTCTCTGTCATATGGATGCTAGCGACACTATCATATACGTGAGCCAAAAGGCGCAAACGGTCCCGGGCCATGGTAAGGTGACACCCGTGGGATACCATGCATGAGGCCGCAATGTGATATGAGGTGTTGCCGGCTAGATCGTTGTGACTTGGAATCAGGGTCCTGACAATCTCACCAGCTCGGTTGCGTCACTGAGCGCCGTGGGCCAGTAGAATCCGCTATCGAACGCCTTGCCCACGAGGGTGCGTGATGATGAGTGATGCCCGCAGTCTCCGCGGTGTATGTCGGCTAACAGCTCGCAGCCTTGTTCCCTAGAGATGCATCGCAAGGAAACATTGTTTGGTCGTTTTCGGTAGAGCTCACCGTCCTGAATGCAGTCGGCTGTGGCCTATCGAGCCACGCACTCAGCTTCTTCTTCCTTCTCCGGCAGGGTTCCCTGAAGTAGGTATGCCTTGAATTCTTCAGACCAGCACCCCTCCCGAGGCTCGAGCGCTAGGACCAGGCGCGCCCCTGAAGTTGGGCTGCAGGTGGGGTCTCCCGAGGTTGGTGCTGGTGGGAGCTCCTCCTGAGGCGGTGCTGGCTCCACAACCGGAGGGGTGCAGGCTTGAAGAGCCACTCCTCGAAGACACCAGGCTCCTGAGGCTGGCGTTTGGATGATCTCTTGGCGATGTCGTCGGCTTCCTTGTTCGTGTCGCGGGGCACGTGCTGCTGCTCCAGGCCCAAGAATTGTTTCTCCATCTTGCGTACCTCCGCCATGTATGCCTCCACGTGTTCATCCTTCGGCTCATACACTTTGTTGGAGAACTTGACGAGGAGCTGGGAGTCACCCTTGATGGTGAGGCGCTTCACACCCAAAGCGACTGTGGCCTTGAGTCTGGCGATCAAGCCTTCGTACTCTGTGATGTTGGAGACATTTTTGCCGTGTTGGAAGCAGAGTTGCATGGTGTAGTAGAGCTTGTCCTGAGTAGGCGAAACGAGCACAACTCCAGCCCCCGCACCCTACCATGCGAAGGCACCATCGAAGTACATAACCCAGCCGTGTGGTGCTTCACCCCCCGGTGAGAGCGACCGGTCCTCGCCTGCCTCTGGTCCTAGGGCGTCAGCCATTCCGCCACGAAGTCGGCGAGTGCAGCTCCCTTGATGACCCTGGTGGTGCTGAAATCCAGATGAAATGCCTGCAGTTTGATGTTCCATTCAGTGACCCTTCCTGCAGCATTGGGGCTCCGGAGCACCCTCTCTAGTGGGTATGCCGAAACGACCTTGATGGGGTGGCCTTGGAAGTAGTGGCGCAACTTGCGTGAGGCGATGAGGAGCGCGAGCAATAGCTTCTACGCCATGGGGTAGCATGCTCGCGCGTGTCGTAGTACCATGCTGACGAAGTACACTAGGTGCTCAACGAGGCCATGATTGTTGGTGTAGTCCGAGACCTCCTGGGGCCGAGGCGCCTCCTGAGGCTGGTGGACCTCAGGAGCTTGGTCTCCTGTTGGTGCAATCGTGGCCTCAAGAGTGCCGCCTTGAGGTTGCATCGTCATGACCGAGCACGCGGAGTCGGGTGGCAGGCCCTTGGACTGGCGCTCCTCCCTGACAACCACCAGCACCGCACTGGCTAAGTGAGGCGTGGCGGCCATGTAAAGCACCAGGGGCTTGAGAGGACACGGTGCCACCATCACCGGCGGGCTGGTGAGGTGTCTCTTGAGATCTTGGAATGCGGCGTCAGCCTCCAGAGTCCACTCCAACAACCCCTTCTTCTTCATCAGCTTAAAGAACAGGAGGGCGCACTCCCCCAGCTTGGAGAAGCACCCTTGCAAGGTCACGTAGCCCGCCAGCTTTTGCATTTCCTTAAGGGAATGTGGCGGACTCATCTTTTCTATTGCCTTGACCTTCTCCAGGTTTGCCTTGATTCCCCTGTGTGACACTAGAAATCCCAACAGCTTGCCGGAGGGGACGCCAAACACACATTTCTCCAGGTTGAGCCGCAAGTCCACCTTGCGCAGACTGGTGAACATCTCTTCCAGGTCTTCAATGAGGGTCATTGCCTCCCAAGACTTCACCACTATGTCGTCGACGTAGGCCTCAGCGTTCCTCCCGAGCTGCTGGCCCAGGGCGATGTGCATGAGCCGCCAGAAGGTTGCTCCGGCGTTACGCAGCCCAAAGGGCATGCATGTGTAGCAGTACACCCCGCATGGGGTCGGGAAGGCCATCTTCTCAACATCCTACACCGCCATGTTGATTTGGTGATACCCCGAGAATGGGTCCAGGAAGCACAGCAGGTCGCACTCAGCGGTGGAGTCGAAGATCTGGGCACGCCTTCTTGAGGTTGGTGAAATCGACGCACATGCATTCCTTCCCGCCTTTCTTGGGGATGATGACCAGGTTCGCCATCCATTCTGGGTAGCGCACCTCCCGAATGACACAAGCATCTGGCAGCTTGCAGGTTTCTTGGACGACGAACGACTGCTTCTCTATGGACTGCCGCCGCGCCTTCTGCTTCACTGGGCGTACATTGGGGCACACATTCAGGTGATGCTCGATCACCCCCTTGGGACTCTAGCCAGGTCCTTGGGCTCCCATGCGAACACCTCCTTGTCCGCACACAAGAAATCAACCAGTGCCTTTTCTTGGTCTGGGGCGAGGTTGGCATCTATGGTGAAAGTGGCTCCTGATGCCCCATTCTCGTCAACCGACACCTACTTCTCCGCCCGATCTTGAGAGAACAAGTGCTTCTTTTTTGCCGGCGTAGCCCCCGAGGCCTCAGGGTCCCCTCCCGCTTCTGGCCGCGCGGCAGCCGTGGCCCTGAAGGCGAGCTTGAGAGCCGCTAGCGCCACCTTGGTGTCCCCGGCCATAGTAAGGACGCCGCTGCTTCCTGGCATCTTCATGAGGTTGTAGGTGGGGTGAGTTGCCTCCATGAACTTGGCTAAGGCCGGGTACCCGAGGATGGCGTTGTATGGGAGGCCAATGCGGGCGATGTCAAAATCGATGAGCTCGGTGCGGTAGTTGTCGCGGGTTTCGAAGGTGACGGGGAGGCGCATCTGCCCCAGGGGGCTGGTGGAGCCGCCAATGACCCCTGAGAACAGCTTGGTGGGGCGGAGCCGACCGTGTGATTCGTGAAGCAAGCCAAAAGCTTCCACGGAGAGCATGTTGAGCCTGGCCCCACTGTCAATGAGGGTCTTGGTTACCGCCATGTTGTGGATGGTGGGGTTGCAGAGCATCGGGAGCAAGCCTGTGCCCACGGTGGTCACAGGATGGTCTCTTGAGTCGAAGGTGAGGTCGGCCTCGGGTGCCGCCCATCCCGGAGGACCTCCCTGCTACACGTGTGCGGCACCCGCTTGGCAAGAGAACTGCTTGATATGTCGGTCCGAGGGCTGTGTCTGTGAACCGCCCAGGAGTGTTGCAACGGCGTGAGGTGCCAGTGCCGCAAAGCGCGCGACGATGAGGCCGCGCAATTCTTCCTAGGAGGCCACCGAAGATTCTGGCAGGTTGAGAAGCGAGGTGCACGGCGCACCCACAAGGGCCATGGGAAGCCAGTTTGCCATAACCTTGTCATCGCCGCCTTCCACCCAGACGGCCTCCTCATACGCCTGGAGGAAGCCTGCCGTGTCTGCCGCACCGTCGAACCGGGGTGGCAGGTCCATCCTAAACTTGGGTGGCCACTGCAGTCATCGCAAAGCAGGGGTGAAGGCTCGGAGGCCCTCGACGCCTCCACGCGCGCCGGTCGATCCAGCCGGAGGGGCGGCGCCTGCCATGAGAGTAAGACAAAGAGATTGAGCGGACGGAGAGACGGAGCAGACGGAGAGACGGAGCGAACACGAAGGCAGAGCTTTGATGCACCCCTACCTGGCATGCCAAATGTCGGATTCGGGGTTCCACAGACCCTTGAGAGGTTCGAACACTAGGTGCGTGCGAAGAACTCTCCCATCCCAGTATGCCTGCTCGATGATTCCATGGCCTAGCTCGACGAACCCAAGGGACAAGAGACACAACGGTTTATCCTGGTTCGGGCCACCTTGCGGTGTAATACCCTACCCCAGCTTTGTGGTGGGTTGCCTCAAGGGACTAAGGATGAACTATTACAGTGGTTGAATAGACTCAGGAGGTGAGGTGTTCTTAAGCTCGATGAGCTGGTGGATGAGATGATGATCTGGGTGATCCCCTCCTTTCTAGGGTGGTGGCTAAGTCCTATTTATGGTGGCCTTGGTCCTCTCCCCAAATGTAAGGCGGGAAGGGATCCCACAACGGCCAAATTTAAAGGGGGACAACTAGTACAAGCTATCCTGACAAAAGTGGTCTTTGCCTGCAAAAGGCTCTCATGGTGACGCTATGGTGGGCTCCGTGATGACCTCTGTCCTGCCATCCTGGCGGTCTTGGTCTTGTTGCACCGATATGGAAACATTTGCTTGATTCCTCGGGACTCCGCGCCTGTGCTTGCCTCCTTAGCACCAAAAAGTAAAGTGGTACAATGCACCCGCTGGCGCCCGCCTGGCCTTGGTCTTCATGGCTCATGTCATGCGAACCTCGCGAGGTGCACCTTGCCTTGATATCTCTGCTCCTCAGGAGCCAGCCTGGTGAGGCCACCCCCTAGGGATGTCTTGGTGTCGTCCGCCTTGCGAGGACCGACCCCTCACGAAGGTCTTGGATTGTTATTGTTGAAGCTGGGCTGTACCAGGCCGTTGTCGGAGCCACGCCATGGGCCGCAGTTAGGCAAGTCTGGGTACCCCCGTTCCCAGGACGCCGACAGAAAAATCTGGAGTGAAAATAAGGTCTTCAGAGCAGACAATGCTATCTAACGAAGCGCGTGTCTTGCTGGTTACGGATAGCTCCTTAGAGGAGGATCGAGAGACAGATGACCAGTCCTATCCCCCCAGGTGCATCCTCTAACTTGACAGGGTTATATTGCTCATATCGTGCATATGGTGTCTTGCATTGCTATGTCATTTGCTTTGTTTAGACATGATTTGTGTGAATGCCACTTATTTAGTGTCTAATTACCATATATGTGAATTATGATATGCCATCTTGTTGCAAGATATTATATATGTGAATTATGAAATGCTATTTTGTTGCAACGCATTATTTTTGTGAATTATGCAATGTCATGCTATTTAGCCAAGCATCATATATGTGAATTATATCATGCCATCCTTTTTTGTATTACGTATTTCATTTTTCGACAATGTTTGTATATTCAACTACTCTTCCCGTGCATCAGCCATTTGAATTGGTGATGGAAAAATCTGGAGAGAAAACAAGGTCTTTACAGCAGACAGTGCTACCAGCTGAGGTAGATATCTTGCTAGTTACAGATAGCTCCTCAAAGGAGGATTCAGAGACAGATGACGAGTCCTATTTTCCCCCTGAGGTGTATGCTCAGACTTGGCAGGGTTATATTACTCATATCATGCATATGTTGTCTTGCAATGCTTAGTTTTTGCATCATATACACAATATTGAATGTCGTCTGCTTGGTTTACACATCATATATGCGATTGCCCTCTGCTTACTAGCTTAGTATATAAATCATATATTTGAATTATATCATGCCATGATGTTTACATAGACAACATGTATCTGAATTAAGACATAATATATCATCTCATCTGGTTTACATAGTCATCATATTTTGACTTATGTCATTCTATCTGTGAATTATATCATGCCATCATGTTTCCATCCACGGCATGTATGTGAATTATGGCATGCCAACCACTTTAATAGACAAATCATATAGCTATATCATGCTATCCTATTTACATAGTTGTCATATTTTGAATTATGTCATTCTACCATGTTTAATCAGACATCATATATGTGAAATTGTGTCATGTTATCCTATTTAGTTAGCCATCATACATGTCAATTTTTGTCATGCTATCCTGTTTGGTTAGACAACATAAATGTGAATTTTTTCATGCCCTGTTTTATTCCCTACTATCCACTGCACATGTCTATCATACAATGTTTGTACATTCAATGACTTTTGTTGTTTATCAGCCATTTGAATTGGAGAGGGTGATGGCAGTATCTATGGGAGTAAAAACACGGTCTTCGGAAAAGATAGTGCTACCCATCGACGCAGATAGAACCACGATTGTACTTGCCCAATAACCAACCCCACCACACATAACCCATACTCACGCAGATTGTACCCCTACCCAGTTGGATAGAGAGCTAGCTACACCACTTCCAACCCCAACCCCAGCAGATAGTGACCCAGTTCCAGTTCACACATCACCGTCTCCACCACAGAGCACCCAAATACGAGCAGTTAGTAAGGCAACTGCAGTTCCCAAAGCATGAGGACCACCACTCTGAACCCCAAGTCAACACTTTATTCTCAGGTTAGGTTCTGTAGCTATGGTTCATACACCTTTATTCTTGCATCACTGTGTTTACTCATACAAACTAATTTCAAATTTTACGGATGCAATTGAAACTCCAATGGCGCAACATGTATGTTGTAAACCTGTTTCTTTATCTGGTTTTCTATTGTAACTTGCTCTATGTTGATTTCCTTTTCAATTGAATAAACAGTTATGTTCTCATGTCATGCACATTACAAGTGTTGTTAGTGTTGTGTTATTTCCCACACTTCTATTATTTCTATGCTGCTTTGTCTTAAACAAATATGATTTGAACTGTCTCTATCTTGATTTGGCAACATAAACTAGAATGATATAGACCATACAGTGACCATAGAACATAGACATATGTTTGTTTCATGTGTAATCCTATCCACCTTACTACTGAACTGGTTTACGAAAATGAGTTTCATATACAACATGGTAAACATGTGATGTGTCTGCTTGTTTCTCTTTTAGAATGCAAACAAAATATTGGAGAAGAGTACCCCGTTATGAAATGGCCAAGGAACTAACATAGATAAGGTTCAAGATAGTGAGACATCCCTGTTGTTCTCCAAGAAAGCTGATAAAAACTATCTTGAAGACAGTGAGACTACCCCAAAGTCATGTCTTGATGTAGTCTTCAAGTTACTTGCCACTACTGCTAGCACAAGCGCTTGAAACTCGCTGCCTGAATCAGTTTGGCTTCTTGAGTCTCAACTTCAAGTTGAAAGACATCGATCAGATGTGCTGTAACACGAAGATAAAGGACCGAGGAAGTCCCTGTAGAATTTAGATGCATACTTTCTGGTGCAACAACAAGTGCTAGAGGATTTAAGCGCCAAACAAGAGAGAACTAATAAGCATGCTAAGCTTCTTTCCAGCATGGTGGATACCCAGGATATTGTTTCTTGAGCTCTTCTTAAGTGGTTTCAGTTCTGGACTTGTTTTGCTGCGGCGTTTATTTGCACTGGTCGCCAACTTTGACAACCAGTGTATGTAATATGTTGCTTTGTTCCCCATATTTGCACCTATGGCGAACTTTGATGCCCAGTGGATGTAATATGTGTAATAGCCGTAATAGCCTAGCATAAGTTGCTTGCTTATTTGTTTCCTTGGTGTCTTGTTTATTTTTTTGCTTGTAGTCAGTGTCTTCTTTTTCCGTGGTTTCTAGTGGCCGCAATACGAACCGCTGTAACCATGGTCCTGCTATCTACTGTAGTGACCATGGGCCTCCTGTGAGCATTCTACATGTGGTAGAATCAATGGGCCTCTATGGGCCATATGACATGGGTCGTACTATTCGTGGACCAATAACGGACCGCAATATGGGCCGTAAGGAACCGTCG
This sequence comes from Triticum aestivum, assembly GCF_018294505.1. Taxonomy (NCBI): domain Eukaryota; kingdom Viridiplantae; phylum Streptophyta; class Magnoliopsida; order Poales; family Poaceae; genus Triticum; species Triticum aestivum. The sequence continues at coordinate 334,115,784 of NC_057809.1, forward strand.
GTTTATGGGTCGACCATAACGGGCTTAGTTCTCTCTACAGGCATAACGGGTCGTTAATGGGTCGTATTTGACAACGCTTTGAAAATGGCCCAACAGATTAACGGGCCATAAACGGGCCGACTGTAACCACGGGCTGAATTTGGCCCAGAAGTGGAATAGGCCAGTAATGGACCGTAAGTAATTGAATGCTGCAACTGAACCCGAGAATAAATGGGCCCTTAGAAGGCCGAAAGATAACACGGGAGGGAAATGGCCCAATAAAATAATGGGCCATTAATGGATATAAAGCGATATACTGTTCATTATGGGCTAGTTTCACCACGGGCCGTTAATGGGCCAAGAGTTACAAAGGGCCTCATATGGGACGAAAGATGTCATGGGCCATACATGGGTCGGAAGTTTCAACGGGCTGGAATCATATTGGACGGCCTAGATGACACTGCCGAGCCTAATTCGGATAGGCCATAATGGGTCGTGAGTTAGCGAGCTGTAAACGGGCTATATGTGAACATGTCGTTAATAGGCTTTCTGTGGGCCGGGCCGCTACCTTTTGACCAAGTCAAACGGGGTGGCCTTTTGACCTGAATGGGCCACTATTGGGCCGAGCCACATGTCCACGTATCATAGGCGTGTCCCGTCCATTGGCTGGATGACATCTGTCCCAACACTTAGCTGACACGTGGATCCTCCGGCAAATCAAAATTTTACACGTGGAAAATCCCCATTGGTTTGGTCTATTCATGGGTTATCGGATCAAAACCAGAACCCAATAGCTTAACGGCGACACGTTACGGTGGATGCCATGTGTCGGTTACCCTTGACGAAAACACTTCCAAGATAGGCTATTTATCATCATGGAAGTGGACACTACCCTGATTATAATTTCAGTATTGTCATGGAACACTTCTATGACAGCACATGTATGACTATCTTGGTTCTGTCATAAAATCGTCATGGATGTTCATGCATGACAGAAAACGTGACCTACTATGACAAACACGTATCATCACGGAAGTGGTTTTTCTTTGTAGTGGTGGTTCACATTTTATCCATGGTGCTTTCCGTAAATTGCTTCCTAAATATGATGTTAACCAGAAAATTGCATCTCCTTATCACCCCCATTCGAGCGGCCAAGTAGAATTATGTAATAGAGAAATAAAACTAATCTTGCAAAAGACTGTTAATAGATCTAGGAAGAATTGGTCTAAGAACCACGATGATGCATTATGGGCTTATAGAAATGCTTATAAAAATCCTATGGGTACGTCTCCATATAAAATATTTTATGGAAAGGCATGTCACTTACCTCTAGAATTGGAACATAAAGCTTATTGGGCAATAAAAGAACTCAACTATGTTTTCAAACTTACCGATGAAAAGAGATTATTTGACATTAGCTCACTTGATGAACGGAAAACCCAAGCCTATGAAAATGCTAAACTATCTAAAGAAAAAGTTAAATGATGCCATGAAAAAAGAATACAAAACGAGAAATTAATGTAGGTGACCAAGTCTTGCTATACAATTCTTGTTTAAGATTTTTTGCAAGAAAACTTCTCTCTAAATGGGAAGGACCTTACATTGTCGAAGCAGTCTACCATTCTGGTGCCATCAAGATAAACAACACCGAAGGCAATAACCCAAAGGTGGTAAATGGGCAAATAATAAAACATTATATCTTAGGTATGCCCATAAATGTTGAGACCAACATTATTCATTCCACAACACCGAAAGAGTACATAAAGGAAACCTTCAAGAACGCACCAGAGCCCTGAAAAGGAATAGGTATGTGATATGCTAAGTAAACCGACTCCAAAAGGTCCGCAAAGGAAATTTTACTCCATTTTGGAATATTAAAAAATAGAAAAAATAAAAATTAGTCCGAAAAGTTCACGAGTAGGCAACAAGCATGGGGGTGCGCCTCCCGAGCTGGTGGCCACCTCGTGTACCCTTTAGACTCCGTTTTCTCCCAGATTACTTGTTTTGCACGGTAAAAAGTCATTATATAATCTCCCGAAGGTTTTGACCACCGTATCACAACAATATCCTCTATTTTTGTTTCGAGCTATTTTTCTGACAGATCTAGATCACCATGACATCTCCAAGTGCCCCGAAGGACAAGTTCTAGGAGAAGGTCATCAACCCCTACCTTCCGGGGGTGATGAAACACCCTCAAGCCATTGAGATGTGTGAGGGCGTGCTTCACATCTGGGATGTTCAAGAGCAAAGGAAGACCGGAAGCATGGAATTCAAGTGCCAAGGGATGGTGGAACGCGGACTCAATGCTAACCACTCCATGATCACGGAATTCACCCGTTATCACAAGTTGGACAACAATAATATTCGTGAGGCCATCTTCGAGCTTCATGAGAAAATCGAGCATCTCCAAGCCCAGATCTATCACCTGCAAAACCAAAACTATGAGTATGAATACAGATTTAAGAGGATGAGTTCGGTTGCAGATCTGAGGATTCCAGAGACTCGTCCATCTATCTATGATAGTGAGCCTATGACTTGGAAGACGAATGACAAGTCTCCCACATCATTAACTTCATCACCACCGCCTATGAAGGAGGATACTTGAGTATATGGGTATGGGCACTCCCCTTGGCTTGTGCCAAGCTTGGGGGAGCTCTCCCGATATCGTATCACCATCACCTCTTTACCGTTTATTATTTATCTTAGTTCGATCATTTTGGTTAAATCGTGATTTAGTAGAATAAAAGTTTTTAGTATGATCTAACCTTTAAGTTTTTTGATTTTGATCTATCTATGTAATCAAGTGTGAGAGTTATATAATGTAGGCACTAGCTCCAGTTCATCGATATAATGTAGGCATGTATTCGATAAATATTCATACGTGCTTATTGAAAGAACTTGCATGACATCTTTTGTCCTACCCTCCCGTGGCAGCGGGGTCCATATTGGAAACTAAGGGATATTAAGGCCACCTTTTAATAGAGAATCGGAACAAAGCATTAACACGCGGTGAATACGTGAACTCCTCAAACTATGGTAATCACCGGAAGAAGTCCCGGTTCTTGTCACTCTGGTGTTGCCGGATCATAACACGTAGTAGGTGACTATAACTTGCATGATCGAATCTAGAACATGGATATAATGGTGATAACGTAAATGTTTCAGATCTGAAATCATGGCACCTGGGCCCAAAATGACAAGCATTAAGCATGGCAAAGTCATAGCAACATCAATCTAGGAACATAGTGGATACTAGGGATCAAGCCCTAACAAAACTAACTCGATTACATGATGAATCTCATCCAACTCCTCACCGACCAGCGAGCCTACGAAGAAATTACTCACTCCCGGTGGGGAGCATCATGGAATTGGCGATGGAGAAGGGTTGGTGATGATGAAGAACGAAGACCCCCCCTCCCCGGCGCCCCAAACAGGCTCCAGATCTGCCCTCCCAAGGAAGAACAGGGCTTGGGGGCGGCTCCGTCTCGTGGATCATGATAATTCATTCTCCCTGTTTTTTTCTTTGGAAATAGGATTTTATAGCGTTGGTTTCAAGGTCTACGGGGCCACCAGGTGGGGACAACCCACCTGGGCGCCCCAGGAGAGGGGGCACGCGCTGGTGGGTTGTGCCCACCCAGGGGCCCCTCTCCGGTAGGTCTTGGCTCCAGAAATTCTTATATATTATATAAAAATTCCTCGCAAAGTTTCGTTCCATTCCAAGAACTTTTATTTCTAAACAAAAACAACACCATGGTGGTTCTGCTGAAAACATCATCAGTCCGGGGTTAGTTTCATTTAAATCATGCAAATTAGAGTCCAAAACAGGAGGAAAAGCATTAGGAAAAGTAGATACGTTGGAGACGTATCATGTGTCAACTGGCTATCTCGCCTTTTCTTTTCTACACTCTTTTTCTTCAAAGCAGCAGAACTGGGATCATGTTTGTGCTTTGAGCGCCCTTCTGATTTTCCTTCAGCCTTTTTCTTTTCGATGTCAGATTTGATAAGATGACAAATTTCTTCTTCTCGTGCTCTTTCTTTTTCTACCTTCTTGGCTCTCTTTTCAGCATTCTTCAGGCGCTTAGCCTTTTCATCGGGATAGGAGTCGGGTGTCTTAAGAGACGACTCGCGAGTATCTGATGGTGGCAGAGGTCTCTTCTAGGGATCACATGCTCGGACATGGCCAATTTCACAGCAGTCACCCATGGAGGATGGAAGGTAAAGTTGTTCACATACCAAGGATGAATCATTTCATAGTTAAACCACTTGCGTACCCAGTGACATCAAATCTTTTGCAGACGCCTTCTTTTCTCTGTGGTTGTTTCTCACAGAACAGTGTTGTAGTTATCATGAGAGATAAAATGATATGAATTTTTGAATGGTTGTCTACCACCTTTCTTTTTCTTTGGAGCATCTTCTTCTTCCTCATCTCCATTTTGTTCAGATCTCTTTCTTTTGCTAGTAGATGGGCCTACTGTTGGGCCCTTGGCATTTGAAGCCTTTGACTCATCAGTTGTGCCCAGAACTGCCTCTTCATCACCGGCCATGCTCATTGGTCGAGCAGAATCTTCAACAAATTGCGTATTCCTGTGAACAAGAATAGATTCGAGGGAAAATGGGGACAGGGTTACAAATGCTCACAGTGAGGATTTTTTCGAACAATATCCTTTTGAGGAAGAAATAGATGCATACTGATGCAGACTTTGAGAAATATTTTGAATGAAGGAAACCTATAGGACAAACTAGTAGGTTCGAAGAATATACTAGTCAGCGTGCCACTACTAGGAAAAGGCCTACTAGTGGCGCACCAGTTTTTCCTACTAATGGCGCACTACTGGTGCGCCACTAGTACCACGCCACTAGTATTTTTTACTAATGGTGCACCACTGGTGCGCCATTAGTATAGGCCACGGTGCGCCATTAGTATTTTTGAATTTTGAAGGCGGGAAAATAGTAGTGGCGCACCGTCTAACTCCCACCGTGCACCATTGCTATTTTTGAATTTTGAATTTGGATCTGGATCATGATTTTTTTGCCCATTTTTTGCTCATTTTTTTGCTCGTTTTTTGGCATGATATTATTTCAAATTTTGTTCCTGTTTTTGGATCTTGTACATTCTTTTGTCGTGTTCTTTTGCCGAAGAGGAGTTCGCCAGAGAGGAGTTCGCCGGTGAGGAGGAGGAGGAGGTCACCGGAGAGGCGCTCGCCTACATCGCCGGAGAGGAGGAGAAGGTCACCGAAGAGGAGTTCACCGGAGCATTGGAGAGGAGGAAGGAGAAACCATGAGGGGATGGGAGGAGAGGAGGGAGGAGGAGCTCACCGGAGAGGAGGGAGGAGGAGCTCATCGGAGAGGAGGGAGGAGGAGCTCATCGGAGAGGAGGAAGGAGAAACCGTGAGGGGAGGGGAGGAGAGGAGGGAGGAGGAGGTCGCCGGAGAGGAGGAGGAGGTCGCCGGAGAGGAGAAGGAGGAGGTCGCCGGAGAGGAGGAGGAGGTCGCCGGAGAGGAGGAGGAGGAGGTCGCCGGAGAGGAGGAGGGTAGTATGGTGGAGGATAGAAGGGAAGATGGAGTGGAGGAGAGGAGGAGATGGAGTGGAGGAGAGGTGGAGTGGAGGAGAAGAATGAAGAGGTAAGGAGCAGAGGACCACGCCCAACCATATATATGGCATAGTAATGGCGCACCGCGGGCAGGTGCGCCATTACTAACTTTTTTTATTTTTTTATTTATTTTGAATTTTGAAGGTGGGAAGATACTAATGGTGCACCATGGGCAGGTGCGCCATTAGTAACTTTTTTTATTTTTTTGACTTATTTTGAATTTTGAAGGCGGGAAGATAGTAATGGCGCACCATGGGAGGTGCGCCATTAGTAAGTTTGAATTTTTTTGCGTCTCCAGATCTTAAAAGCCCCATATCTTTTTTTCTGTTAGGTTTTTGAGGATTTTGAAAATGTTTAACGGGGTTCCCCCGTTTAAATTCGGATGTAACTTTTCGAGTAGATGATTTTTCATATAAAAAACTTTTTCATCCGAGTTCGTATGCAAAAGTTATGCCCATTTTACAAATTCTCGAGAGATTTCGCAAATAAAGTTGAAATTCATATTTGTAAATTTTCAGAACAACTAGACCACATATCACATGGGAAACTTATTTTTTTTTTAAATTTCCATCATTTTTTTTAAACTGAAAAGGCGGTCCACAGGGGGGGTGCATTCGGTGGAAGTGGTGGCCAAGTTACTAATGGCGCACCACTCCCACGTTGCGCCATTAGTAGTCTAAAAAATAAAAATAAAAAAATTGAATTTTTTTTGAAACATAATTACTAATGGCGCATCGTGGGAGTGGTGTGCCATTACTAGTTGAACTAGTAACGGCGCACCATCCCAAGGTGTGCCATTAGTAGTTTTGAAAAAATTAAAAAAAAATTACTAATGGCCCACCGTGGATGTGGTGCACGCCATTAGTATTTAGTAATGGCACACCACATGTACAGTGCGCCATTAGTGTCCATATTGGCTATAGCTATTTTTGTAGTAGTGTGCTAGGCATTCCATTCGAGCGAAACATAACACAAACCCTAGATCTGAACTTTTTTGGATGCGAGGGACAACTACAAACCACATCCGCACTTGTAAAGGTAAAAACCTAGATCTAAGATATGCGGTAAAATCGAAGAATAATAATTGCAGATGAACTCGAACGTGACGGACAGAGGCCCGAGTTTGAACTGCACGTAGCCTAGCTTGGTGGCGTGCATCAGCTACGGCAGCGCGGGGTAGAAGATGTCCCGCGGCGGCGATGAAAGACTCTGGTGACCACTTTCCGGCAGTGAAGTGGCGAAGAGGTCGTCAGTGTCGAGTTCAAGGTGGAGCACTATGGCAAGGGTTTTGGAGGAGTGGAGGCGAGGAGAAATAGAAGTGAACTGGAAGAAGGGGGTGGCGCGGTTTTTATATGCGAATGGAAATAACTGCAGATGGTGAATTTTATCGAACGACCTCTATTCAGAGACTGTGACTCAACGGTCAGGATGGGATGGCAGATGATTGATTGCATGTGGCAACCGTCATAAATATCATGGACCTGACTTGGGCGGGAAACCCCAAGTTTTGGACACTTTTTGCCAAAATAGATTAATGTTCAGACCAGATCTTAATCGTGGTCAAGGACACCACATAAAGTTTCATTCCAGGTGAAATTGAGCATTTGTAACGGAACAACATAGACTAGAAGAGATAGAACAAAGGGAAAACAGGGTCCTTGGCATTTCACTCAGACAAAGAAACACAAACATCCGAATGAATAGCTATGAGAGAAATGCATTCGGACTAATAGAAAAGCTTTCGATTGAAGAGAAATTCAACGAAAGAAAATTGTGGTGGTGTGGCCCACCGTTTAAGAATTGTATGATCCCGAATGTCGCACAATTATCATGGCACTCGGTTAGTCTAGTTCTTCGTTAATGTATTCACGCTCAGAAAGAAAATTTCACTTTGTCAAAAAATTTAAACTCTTCAAGTGTTATCCACCCATTCCTTCTATGATGTGGAAGTGTTAGCAAGGGTGTCGAGTCCAGCTTACTGCACGTTTACGGAGTCTAGGTTATTTAGCTCACACCATAACGGACAAAATCTTTTCTCATCAAGAGGCTTGGTGAAAATATCAGTGAGATTGTCTTCGGTCTTGACATGATTGATGATAATATACTCTCGAGCAACATGATCACAAATGAAATGGTGTCTGATGACAATATTCTTTGTGCGAGAATGCCGCATGGGATTATGTGCAATTTTGATGGCACTCTCATTGTCACAATATAGAAGAATATGCTTGACCTTGATGCCATAATCCTTCGGAGTTTGCTTCATCCACAATAACTAAGTGCAACAAGCGCCAACATCAATATATTCGGCCTGGCCGTATAAAAAGATACACAATTCTGCTTCCTTCATCACCAACAAACAAATGATCTACCGAGGAAATGGTATGTCTCTGAAGTAGATTTCCTGTCAACCAAGTCACCAACCCAATCTGAGTCTGAATATCCAATGAGATCAAACTGTGCTCCCTTAGGATACCATAAACCTAAGGTGGGGTGTGAGCCCAATATCTTAGAATGCGCTTGACTTCTTGGTGATGCGATTCTTTCGTTGTAGCTTGACAGCGGGAACACATGCAAACACTCAACATAATGTCAAGTCTGGCTGCACAAAGGTAAAGAAGAGAACCAATCATTGAACGATAAGCTTTCTGATCGTAATCCTTACCATACACATCGGCATCCAGCGTACCATTCATGGGCATAGGAGTTTTGTAGCCCTTCATTTTGGAATCTTGCATTTTGAACTTCTTCCGGCATTCTTTCAGATATTTCTCCTGAGATATGAACATTCCATTTGCATGTTGATGAATTTGCAGTCCGAGGAAGAACTTCAGTTCACCCATCATAGACATTTGATATTTATGGAACATCGTTTTCCAAAATTCTAAGCTGCAAGCATTGTTAGTACAGACGAAGATAGTTTCATCCACATAGATTTGGCATACTAATAGATCATTCTCAACATCACTAGTGAAAAGTGTGGGATCAGTGGATCCTGGCTTGAACCCTTTGTCGAGCAAAAACTTCTTCAATGTGTCATACCAAGCTCGAGGGCTTGCTTCAGCCCATATAAAGCTTTCTTCAACCTGAAAACTTTGTTAGGAAACTTAGGATGTTCAAAGCCAGGTGGCTGCTGGTACGTCCATTTTGCATCATGTTTACCTACTGTTATTTATAATATATTAATGCATAATAATGCTTTTTGGAGTAATTCTAATGCCTTTTTTCTCATAATAAGCAAGGTACACACAAAGAGGGAGAATTGCGGGAGCTGGAAATCTGTACCTGAAAAAGCTACATCCGGCTACCTATTTTGCACAACTCCAAACAAGAAACTTCACGAGGATTTTTTATGGAATAAATAATAAATACTAGAGTAAATAAGCACCGGAGGGGGGCCACCTGGTGATCACAAGACACCAGGGCGCGCCTGGCCCCCCAGGCACGCCTTGGTGGGTTGTGCTCAGCCCAGCCCACCTTCGGTGCCCATCCTCTGGTATATAAGTCATTTTGACCTAGAAAAAATAAGGAGAAGACTTTCGGGACGGAGTGCCACCGTCCAGAGGCAGAACTTGGGAAGGAGCATTTTTGCCCTCTGGCGGAGCAATTCCGTCGGGGGAACTTCCCTCCCGGAGGGGGAAATCATCATCAACATCATCACCAACAACTGTCCCATATTGGGGAGGGCAATATCCATCAATATCTTCAACAACACCATCTCCTCTCAAACCCAAGTTCATCTCTTTTGTTTAATCTATGTACCGGAACTATAAATTGGTGCTTGTGGGTGACTAGTAGTGTTGATTACATCTTGTAGTTGATTACTATATGGTTTATTTGGTGGAAGATTATATGTTCAGATCCAATATTCTATTTAATACCCCTATGATCTTGAGCATGATTATCATTTGTGAGTAGTTACTTTTGTTCTTGAGGTCATGGGAGAAATCTTATTGCAAGTAATCATGTGAACTTGATATGTGTTTGATATTTTGATATGATGTATGTTGTGATTCCCTTAGTGGTGTCATGTGAACGTCGACTACATGACACTTCAACATATTTGGGCCTAAGGGAATGCATTGTGGAGCAGTTATTAGATGATGGGTTGCGAGAGTGATAGAAGCTTAAACCCTAGTTTATGCGCTATTCCGTAAGGGACCGATTGGATCCAAAAGTTTAATGCTATGGTTATAATTTATTCTTAATACTTTTCTCGTAGTTGTGGATACTTGCGATCATAAATAGGAGATTTTTTCAAGTAAGAACAGTACCTAAGCACCAGTCCACCCACATATCAAATTATCAAAGTAGCAAACACGAATCGAATCAACATGATGAAAGTGACTAGATGAAATTCCCGTGTACCCTCAAGAACGCTTTGCTTATTATAAGGATTGGCCTACCCTGTCCTTTGCATCAAAACGATTGGGCTACCTTGCTGCACTTTTGTTACTATTATTGTTACTTTTACAAATTATCTTGCTACTAAACTACTCGGTTACTTACAATTTCAGCACTTGCAGACATTACCTTGTTGAAAACCACTTGTCATTTCCTTCTGCTCCTTGTTGGGTTCGATACTTTTACAAATTATCTTCCCATATACTTGTGGGTCATCAAGGCTATTTTCTGGCGCCGTTGCTGGGGAGTGAAGCACTCTTGGTAAGTGGAAATTGGTAAGGAAAAATTATTACTACGTGGGTGTTTGTTCGGGGTATCTTGACCTAGACCGAAACCACAATTAGTTACCAATCAACCTACTGCACCTACTGAAAATATTGAATATGAAATTCCTTCGTGTATGATAGAACAACTGCTAGCTAATCCTTATGCAGGAGATGGAACCGAACATCCAGATATGCACTTGATATATGTGGAAGAAATTTGTGGATTGTTTAAGCTTGCAAGTTTACCCGGAGATGAAGTTAAGAAGAAGTTTTTCCCTTTATATTTGAAGGGAGAAGCATTGGCATGGTATAGGCTATGCGATGATATTGGATCTTGGAATTGGAATCGATTGAAATTGGAGTTTCACCAAAAAAATATCCTATGCATCTAGTTCATCGTGATCGGAATTACATATATAATTTTGGGCCCCGTGAAGGAGAAAGTATTGCTCTAGCTTTGGGAGGCTTAAGTCAATGTTATATTGATTCCCCAATCACGAGCTCTCAAGAGAAATTATTATTCAGAACTTCTACGGTCAGCTTTCTCGTGATGATCAATCCATGCTCGATACTTCTTGTAGTGGTTCATTTATGAAGAAGGATAATGAATTCCATTGTGATCTTTTAGAAAGAATTAAATGTAACTCTGAAGATTGGGAACTCGGTGGAGGTAAAGAGTCAGGTATTAAGCTTAAGTTTGATTGTGTTAAATCTTTTATGAATACCGATGCTTTTCAAAAGTTTAACACTAAATATGGACTTGACTCTGAGATAGTAGCCTCGTTTTGTGAATCATTTGCTACTCATGTTGATCTCCCTAAGGAGAAGTGGTTTAAATATCACCCACCTATTAAAGACAAAATTAAAGAACCAGTTATAACTAAAGAAGAACCTATTATTTATAATGTTGATCTCGTTGTTCCTACTACTTATATTGAAAAACCACCTTTCCCTGTTAGGGTGAAGGAACATGCTAAAGTTTCAACTGTGGTCAACAAAAGTTATATTAGAACACCTAAACCTGATGAACAAATCAAAGTAGAATCTAGTGTTGCTATGGTTAAGGATCTCCTAGAAGAAAATATAGATGGGCGTGTTATTTACTTCTGTGACGAAGCTACTAGAATTGCCAAACCCAATAGAAAGGATAAACATAGACCTGTTGTTGGCATGCCCATTGTCTCAGTTAAAATAGGAGATCACTATTATCATGGTTTATGCGACCTTGGTGCTAGCGTGAGTGCTATTCCATTTACCTTATATAAAGAAATTATGAATGACATAGCACCCGCAGAGATAGAAGACATAGATGTTACTATTAAACTTACTAATAGAGATACTATTTCGCCAATTGGGATTGTTAGAGATGTTGAAGTCTTGTGAGGGAAAATAAAATACCCTACTGATTTTCTTGTTCTTGGTTCCCCACAAGATGAATTTTGTCCCATTATCTTTGGTAGACCTTTCTTGAACACCGTTAATGCTAAAATAGACTGTGAGAAACAAACTCTCGGTGTTAGCTTTGGTGATGAGTCTCATGAGTTAAATTTTTCCAAGTTTAGTAGAAAACCTCACATGAAAGAATTGCCTAGTAAGGATGAAATAATTGATCTTGCTTCTATTGTTGTGTCTCCTACTGATCCACTAGAACAATACCTGCTAGACCATGAAAATGATCTACATATGCATGAAATAAATGAAATAGATAATATTGTCTTTGAACAACGTCCTCTGCTTAAACATAATTTTCCTATTGAAACAGTAGGAGCTCCTCCTCCACCTAAAACAATTGTCAGACACTTTGAAATATGCTTATCTTCATGAAAAGAAGATATATCATGTTATTATTAGTGCTAACCTTTCAGAACATGAAGAAGAATGATTATTGAGAGTTCTAAGGAAGCACCGAGCTGCTATTGGATATACTCTTCATGATTTAAAGGGCATTAGTCCCACTCTACATCAGCACAAGATTAATATGGAACCTGATGCTAAACCCGTTGTTGATCACTGACGTTGGTTAAATCCGAAGATGAAGGAAGTAGTAAGAACGGAAATATTAAAACTTTTGGAAGCAGGTATAATCTATCCTATAGCTGATAGTAGATGGGTAAGTCTTGTTCATTATGTCCCTACGAAAGGAGGTATTACCGTTGTTCCTAATGATAAAAATGAACTTATTCCATAAAGAACTGTTACAGGCTATAGAATGGTAATTGATTTTAGAAAATTAAACAAAGAAACTAGAAAAGATCATTACACTCTGCCTTTTATTGATCAAATGATAGAAAGATTATCTAAGCACACACATTTTTGCTTCCATGATGGATATTATGGTTTTTCACAAATACCTGTTTGTCAACCTCATCAAGAAAATACCACTTTTACATGTCCCTTTGGAACCTATGCTTATAGACATATGCCTTTTGGTTTATGTAATGCCCCTGCTACCTTCCAAAGATGTATGACTACTATATTCTATGACTTTTGTGAATAAATTATTGAGGTTTTCATGGATGACTTTTCTGTTTATGGGAAGTATTTTGATGATTGTTTAAGCAATCTTGATCGAGTTTTGCAGAGATGCAAGCAAACAAATCTTTTCTTGAATTGGGAGAAGTGCCACTTTATGGTTAATGAAGGTATTGTTTTGGGCCATAAAATTTCTGAAAGAGGTATTGAGGTGGACAAAGATAAGGTTGATGTAATTGAGAAAATGCCATGTCCTAAAGATATCAAGGGTATTCATAGTTTCCTAGGTCATGCTAGTTTCTATAGGAGATTTATCAAAGACATTTCTAAAATTTCTAGGCCCCTTACAAATCTTTTGCAAAAGGATGTCCCTTTTGTTTTTGATGATGATTGTTTAGAAGCCTTTGAAACACTCGAGAAAGCCTTAATTTATGTACCTATTGTTCAACCACCTGATTGGAACTTGCCTTTTGAAATTATGTGTGGTTCTAGTGATTATGATGTTGATGTTGTTCAAGGACAAAGAGTTGATAAGAAACTAAGTATTATTCATTATGCTAGTAAAACTCTAGACAGTGCACAAAGAAATTATGCTAATACTAAAAAAGAATTCCTAGCAGTGGTGTTTGCTTGTGATAAATTTAGATCTTACATTGTTGATTCAAAAGTAACTGTTCACACCGACCATCCTGCTATTAAATATCCTATGGAAAAGAAAGATGCTAAACCTAAGCTTATTCGATGGGTTCTCTTGCTACAAGAATTTGATTTGCATATCACTAATAGAAAAGAAGTAGAGAACCCCATAGCTGATAACTTGTCTAGGCTTGAAAATGTCTTTGATCACCCACTACCTATTGATGATAGTTTTCCTGATGAGCAGTTAGCTGCAATAAATATTTCTCATAACACTCCTTGGTATGCTGACTATCCTAATTATATCGTTGCTAAATATTTACCACCTAGCTTTACACACCAACAAAAGAAAAAAATCTTCTATGATTTAAGACATTACTTTTGGGACGACCCACATCTTTATAGAGATGGAGTAGATGGTATTATTAGACGTTGTGTACCTGAGCATGAACAAGAACAAATCCTACGGAAATGTCACTCCGAAGCTTACAGAGGACATCATGTGGAAGACCGAACTGCTCAAAAGGTATTGCAATCTGGGTTTTATTGGCCTACTCTTTTGAAGGATGATAGCAAGTTCGTCTTATCTTGTGATGAATGTCAAAGAATAGGTAATATCAGTAAGCATCAAGAAATTCCTACGAATTATTCACTTGCTATTGAACCATTTGACGTTTGGGGACTTGATTACATGGGACCTTTTCCTTCCTCTAATGGGTATACTCATATTATGGTCGTTGTTGATTATGTTACTAAGTGGGTAGAAGCTATTCCAACTAGTAGTGTTGATCATAATACCTCTATTAAAATGCTTAGTTATTTTCCCAAGGTTCAGAGTCCCTAGATATTTAATGACTGATGGTGGTTCACACTTTATTCATGGTGCTTTCCGTAAAATGCTTGCCAAGTATGATGTCAACCACATAATTGCATCACCCTATCATCCTCAGTCTAGTGGTCACGTTGAACTTAGCAATAGAGAAATAAAATAAAATTTGCAAAAGACTGTCAATAGGTCCCGGAAGAATTGGTCTAAGAAATTAGATGATGCACTTTTGGCTTATAGAACAGCATATAAAAATCCTATGGGTATGTCTCCGTATAAAATGGTTTGTGGAAAAGCTTGTCATTTGCCTCTTGAGTTAGAACATAAAGCTTATTGGGCAATCAAAGAACTCAACTATGATTTCAAACTTGCCGGTGAAAAGAGGTTATTTGACATTAGCTCATTAGATGAATGGAGAACCCAATCTTATGAAAATGCCAAGTTATTTAAAGAAAAGTTAAAAGATGGCATGATAAAAGAATCCAAAAGCATGAGTTCAAAGTTGGAGAATGCGTTCTTTTGTACAACTCTCATTTCAGATTCTTTGTAGGAAAACTCCTCTCCAAATGTGAAGGACCCTATGTTATCGAGGAGGTTTACCGATCTAGAGCTATCAAAATAAATAATGCCAATGGTACTAACCCAAAGGTTGTTAATGGGCAACAAATAAAACATTATATCTCAGGTACGTCCATTAATGTTGAAAGCAACATTATCCAAACTATGACACCGGAAGATCACATAAAAGAGACTGTCGGATTTCGAGTTCCGGCCAAACCCTTAAGGTTCGAACACTGGGGTGCGCACGAAGATCTCTCCCTCAACGATCACGCCCTCAAGCACTTCGTGATCTCAAAGGCTAACTCGACGAACTCGCAACACAAGAGAAACATGATTTATACTGGTTCGGGCCACCATTGTGGTGTAATACCCTACTCCAGTGTGGTGTGGTGGATTGCCTCTTGGGCTGGGGATGAACAGTACAAGGGGAAGATCAGCCTCCTGAGGCGAGGTGTTCTTGTGCTTGGCAGATGTGAGGATGGGTTGGATCTAGGTTTCCATTCGCTGCCCCCCTATGGTGATGGCTAGTCCTATTTATAAAGGCCCTGGTCCTCTCCCCAAACATTGAGCAGGAAGGGAGCCAACAACGGCCAATTTGAAAGGGGACAGCTAGTACATGTTATCCTGACAAAAGCAGTCTTCGCCTGCCAAAGGATCTGGTGGTGACACCGTCTTGGGCTCCACGATGACCTCCGTCCTGCCTTCCTACTGGTCTGGGTCTCGTAGCACCGATATGGAAACCTTTGCTTGATGCCTCAGTACTCTTCGTCTACGCTTGCCTCCTTAACACCAAAGAGGAAACAATGACACTGTGAGCGCTGGCGCCCGCCTGGAACCCGCCTAGCCTCGATCGTCATGGCTCACGCCATTGGTACCTCATGAGGTTCGCCTAGCCTTGATCTCTCCGCCCCTTGCGAGCCAGCCTGGTGAGGCCGCTCCTGACGAGGTCTTGTGTCGTCCGCCTCGCGAGGCTTGGCCCCTCGCGAGGGTCTTGAATGCTGGTTGGGGAAGATGGGCCGGATGGGCCCGCTTGCAGAGCCACGCCGTGGGCCGCAGGCAGGCAAGTATGGGGACCCCCGTTCCCAGAACGCCGACAGTAGCCCCCGGGCCCAAGGCACACTCGGGCTTGGCTTCGAGGCGAAGCGAAAGGGCAAGTGCGGAGCACCATAGGCCCCATTAGCCTGCGGTCTTGGTCGACGCGTGGCGATTGATTGGACGTGGGTGCCTCCGCTTCCCCACGTCGCCTCAGCAACTGCCCGATTTGATGAGTCCTTGCTGCATGCAAGGAAAAACCATCATTACCTGTGATCATGGGGGGCATTGGTTGGCCTTCTTATGCTATAAATGGGGAGGGGGCAGAGCCCCCGTCGCCCATCTCTTCCCATTCCACTCACTTCTTCCCCTTTGCTCCATCGCCAGTTGCGACACGAATGGCGCCGTCGAAGAGGTTCTCCGCCGCGGAGAAGGGGAAGGCACCTCGCTTGGGGCCCGGCTCTCCGGTGCCCAAGCATGGTCGCGGCTGTCCTCGCAAGCACACTGCGACCCCCGCCGCGGCCCCGCACGGCCGTGGCGGTGCCGCTTCGCATGGCAGGAGTCGCTCCGGTCATGGCAGTCCTGTTGATAAGGGGAGACGTGTAGTGGTCGCGCGGCCTCCCCGACCGTGCTTCCACTCGGCGGAGGTGCTGCCGGAGTTCGTTGTATTGTCGGAGAACCCGGCCGGTAACTGGATTCAGGTCCCGCGCTTCTTTGCCGATGAGCTACCGGCCTCAGGTCCAGGCGGGCTCTGGCTACAGGCGCACGGCGTCTGCAGTAGGGCTTCCTGGGTCGCGGTTGAGGTCTCCGTCGCGGGCAACATAGCCCTGGCGCGCGGCTGGCAGACGTTTGCCCGCGCGCACGGCCTGGGCAGGCAGTGCACCCTCCATTTCAAGTATGACAGTGACGCGACCCTCTATGTGAGGGTGTTTGGGGAAGATGGTTGCCGTGCCGAGTGCTGCCCCGAGGTCAATGATGGCGAGGAGGTGCTCGACCTTGGCGATGGTCGTGATGAGGATGAGGGCGAACCTGCGCTTGGGGCCAACCACGTCTCGTCCAGCTACGGTGGCTCTTCCTCTGGCAACAGCTCCAGCAGCGGCGGTTACGACCAGCCGCCACGCCCGCTTCGAAGGCGGCAGTGGGTCGTCTCGTCGTCGCGCCTCTGTGAAGCGCGAGGAGGGGTCTGGCTGAGCTCGGGATGGCGCCAAGAGCCCATCCTCGTGGATCATTGTAGGGGCACGCGCCGCTTTTATTTTGTTCTTCCTTTCCTTCCTGCATCAAGAAAGAAACCAGAATGGGCCTCGGACAGGCGTGCAACAAACTGTGATTTCTCAATTATTATGCTATGTTTATTGTTTCTTTGTTGTGCCGCAACATCGTTGTTTTATGCAGAGATAACTTAGCTTGACTTGCTCGGAGTAGTCTCCTCCTCACGAGGCGCTTGCTCCCTGGTGCCCGCCGAGGCCTCCTTGGCCTAGTTGGTGCTTAGGAACTGCAAAAAAATTGTTAAGAGACTTATCGTTCAACCGAGCCTTGGTCACAGGCGGCGCTGGCCTTGACCCAGCACTTTGTATCGCGGTACCCGGGGGGCACGAATTAGGAGAGCTGCGCCACCTTGCGGGCTCGAACGAGGGTACCTCGCGAAAAATAGAAGAAGGAAGCTCATGAGGGTACCTGCTCAGCCCCCTCTCAAGGGACGCGAGAGAGAGTACAGGTCGACCAGAGAAATGAAGGCAGAAAAAGAGGCAGAAAGCGACAGGACGAGACCAGCAAGAGACACTAGAAAGAAAATTTCGACTAAAAGAGGGGCAAGCCAACTTCGGAAAGCAAATGACAAGCCGCGTCGGGCACCTAGTCTAGTCTTCATGTATTGTCACCAGCGCGGAGCTAAGTGCTGCCACTAAGACGTGGGAGGGAGCCCCCGAGGCCAAAGGGCGGCTGTCGGTGTCAAAACCGGCGGATCTCGGGTAGGGGGTCGCGAACTGTGTGTCTAGGCCGGATGGTAACAGGAGGCAAGGGACACGAAGTTTTACCCAGGTTCGGGCCCTCTCGATGGAGGTAAAACCCTACGTCCTGCTTGATTAATATTGATGATAAGGGTAGTACAAGAGTAGATCTACCACGAGATCAGAGAGGCTTCCTAGAAGCTAGCCTATGGTATGACTGTTGATGTGTATGTCGTCCTATGGACTAAAACCCTTCGGTTTATATAGACACCGGAGAGGGTTAGGGTTACATAGAGTCGGTTATAATGGTAGGAGATCTGAACATCCGTATCGCCAAGCTTGCCTTCCACGCCAAGGAAAGTCCCTTCCGGACACGGGACGGAGTCTTCAATCTTGTATCTTCATAGTCCAGGAGTCCGGCTGAAGGTATAGTTCGGCTATCCGAACACCCCCTAATCCAGGACTCCCTCAGTAGCCCCTGAACCAGGCTTCAATGACGACGAGTCCGGCGCGCAAATTGTCTTTGGCATTGCAAGGCGGGTTCCTCCTCCAAGTACTTCATAGAAGATTTTGAACACAAAGATAGTGTCCGGCTCTGCAAAATAAGTTTCCACATATTGCCATAGAGAGAATAATATTTACACAAATCTAATCTGCTGACGTACTCCGTAGTGTGACATCACACCACGACCAAGCTTTTATTCGAACCGTTTTACTGTCCCATCTTAGCGCGTTATGCGAGGCGGTTTCCTTGGCATGTCTTGTTAAAGCAGAGATCGTGTTCCCTTATTCCGGGATTCTCATCAATACGGGCGTGGGTAACCCAACCGCGCCATTGATTACGGCGCTTGGAGATAAGCGAGTTTTACCAGGCTGGTGGGGACACGTAGTTGCGTCCACCCATATAAGGGGATAAGGATCCACCTTTTCACCAACGCCTTCTTCCTCCTTTGCCTATCCATTCTTGCGCACTCGAGCTCCAGCGCCCAAGTATGCACTGCCACCTCAACCTTCTCCGGTAATGTCTGGAGTGGGAGGCAAGTGGAGGGTCTCCTCCGTCACGGAGGGACACATCAAAAAGCTGAGGAAGGCCGGATATCTGGCTAGCTACATCGCGCACCGGCTTCCCGAAACAGGGCAGCTCATCCCCACTCCCAGGCCCCATTAGAGGGTGGTATTCCTCCCCCATTTCCTCCGCGGACTGGGCTTCCCTCTGCATACATTTGTGCGGGGGCTCATGTTCTACTACAACCTGGATTTCCACGATCTGGCCCCGAACTTCGTCCTCAACATTTCGGCGTTCATCGTCGTGTGCGAGGCGTTCCTCCGCATCCGCCCCCATTTCGGCCTATGGCTTAAGACTTTCAATGTCAAGCCAAAGGTGGTGCGCAGAAGCCAGGCGGAGTGCGGCAGTGCCATGGTTGGCAAGATGGCCAACGTCCTGTGGCTCGAGGGCTCCTTTGTGGAGACCCTGAAGGGGTGGCAATCATGGTGGTTTTACGTCACCGAGCCACGCGACGCCGAATGGGTCGCACCCTCTGAGTTTCGATCCGGCCCCCCTACGCGGCTCACCTCCTGGAAGGAGACAGGCCTGTCTTGGGGTAAAAAAGGAGAGCTGACCGGACTCCAAACATGCATCCAAATCCTGGCGGACAAGAAGCTCAAGCCTGTTAACGTAGTCCAGGTTATACTCATCCTCCTGATCCTCCCGTGTCAATGACGGGCCTTCAATCTGTGGGAGTTCGACCCGGCGCAGCATCAAACTCTAAATAGGCTCTTCGACACGACGTACGAAGATGCCTGGAGGATGCTTTTCAAGGGCGCCAAGGCTCCTGCATCCGCTACCGAGGATCGCAGATTCAGCGTGCAGCGTCACGCGCTCGCGGTAAGCTGTTTTTTTTTTCTTTTACAGGGTATCAGTTTTCCATAGTTTGACTCTATGCGGGATCTAAGCTCCCTTTCCTCTGACAGGATTGGCAGGTGACGTCCGGACAGATCAACTGTCCGGCCCCTTTTCCCAAAGGCCCAGTGGACGCTCGCTTGGCGAGGCTGCTGGTTCCGGCGCCCTATGTGGTGCCGGACAAGAAGGTCAAGAAGAAGGCCACGGGGACTCGAAAGAGTGCCCGACGCCCGTAGGTGTCGGATTCATCATCCGACAAATCCAAGACACACTCCTCTCGTGAAGACGAGGAAGAGGAAGAAGAGACCCCTCCGCCTCCAGTGGGGGAAGGGAAGAAAAGGAAGGCCGCCCTCTCTAAGGAGGCCGTAGAGTCCAAGAAGGGGAAAACCCTTCCTCTGGACTACTCCGTCGACGCCGACGACGCTGGCAAAATCGTAAGTATCCGGATACCGGAGTAATTCATAGTATTCGTTTATTGCTCAGCTTTCCCTTATGTCGAATATGCTTATGCAGCCCACCCAAAGACCGGCTCGACGCGTCGTCGAGCGGCTCACTGGACTCGTCGGAGGTGAACTCACTTCCGACGGCTTCCTCCCCCTGCCCTACGGACGACACCGAGGTGTTGTCCCAACAGGTTCCAAGCAGGGAGGAGGTGGTCCCGGAGGCGCCGCAAGGCGACCTCCCGGACACCAGGAGTAAAGGGGATGAAACCCCCCAGGGCTCCAAGTCCGGCTCTAGGCCAGACACCGCTCCGGAACCTTCAAAGGTTCTAGAGTCCGGTGGGGGACCTCCTTCCAAGAGGAGCAAGTCCATCGTGCCGGCGGCCTCCGTCCAACCGGAGGCGCCGGACAATATGCTGGAGGCGCTCCAAGGTGCCTCCATCGACAAGGAGCACTGCGCTATTATGAGTGTGGTGGTCAAGAAGGTTCAGTCCGCAAAAAATGGACGGACTGAAGCTTGTACTAGCCTTTTGACAGGCTTCGAGGTAAATAAAGAAAGTGTAAATAATAGTACCACATAGACAGTAGCCCCTGATGCTCTGTTTGGCGTTCGGGAATAAAAGCCGAATAGAGAATCAAATAGAATTCGCAGGAGTCTAACAAAAATGAGTCAATATGCATGTGGAGGCTACCCTGCTTGCGTCCGCCGCACTGACTGCGGAAGTGGACACGCTAAAGCAGGACCTCGAAAGGTCCAAGCAAGAGCTCGAGCGTGCCAAGAAGCAGCTCGAGGACAATGAAGGTAAGAAATACCTTGCTAAAAATATATATATATATATAAAAGGTGCAATTGCAGAAAATGACAGGATTATCGTGGCTATTGTAGGGGCCACGTCTGAGGTGGTGACCCTTAAGCAAGCGCTGGACGAGGCCGAGAAGAATTCGGCCTCAGAGCGCACCGAGCGGGAGAAGAATGAGGCCGAGGTTGGCAAGGTGCGGCAAGAGCTCCCGGCTCTCATGGAAAAACATGAGAGTTTGGAGCGTGACTCAAAGACGCAAGCGTCCGAGCTTGCGGTGGCTATTGAGAATGCCAAATCTGCCAAGGCCGAATCCCAGAAGACCCTCCAGGAGTTGGATGAGGTGAAGAAGATAGCAGCGGGTAAGGCATTCTTTATGCAAAGTAAACACATAAATGTGAGTTACTTGATACTTACCCAAATCCGGAGCTCTCCAGGAGCGTTCGCAGATCTCCCCCGGAGTGTGACCGATGCCACCGCATTCTATCGAGCCGAGGAGGGCAGCTCGAGGAGAAGGTGTTTTGGTCTCAGTATGCTGAGGCCGGACACCCCGTGCCCATGAGCGACCAGCTGAAGCCACTGGTCGAGCTCCACAAGGCGGCCGAACAGGCCATGAAGGGCCTCATAGTTCGGCTGTGGCCTGGAGAGGCTCTGCCTGGGAGCTATTTCGGGCTGGTGCGGCGGCTGGTGGAGGCCTGTCCGAGGCTTGAAGACATCAAGCGCTCCGTCTGCATTGAAGGTGCCCGTAGGGCCCTTGCCCGTGCTAAGGTGCACTGGGGCAAGCCGGATGCAGAGAAGCTTGTGAAGGACGGGCCACTGCCGGGGAAAGAACATCGCAAGCCCGAGAATTATTATAAGGATGTTCTGAAGGGTGCCCGCCTTGTTGCGGATGAATGTACCAAGGATGTATTTTTTGAGTAAAACCCGCTCGTGTTATCCTGTGCGCTGAAAACTTGTTCATATGCGCTAAGCAATGCTGCTTGAATTTAAAATATTACCTTCTGTGCGGCTGTTTATCAATACTGAGAGATGGTGAGTCGTCGGCTTCTGCCCCCTTGCCGCTAGTGCTGGGGTGTTCGGGGATAAACCTGGGCTCTCTTTTTCCCATATTTGGGTCCTTCGAGGGAGGCACTCAGCCCAACGAACGAGGCAATCGGACTATAATGCGTGAACACTCTCACTTAGCCATAGAATTCTATAATTTTAAATTTCGGCGAAGCCCCTAGTATTCGGAAGACCGAGTTTGGGGCGCAATCCACGCCTTGGCCGGACAGAGCCAACTCCTCGCCCTAAGCGGCATAAGTCTTTAGGGACTTGAAAAAACCTCTCGAACAGCGACCAGCTCTCGCTTCATCATGACAGTCAGTTTTAGCTTTCTCCACTGAGGTGCTCGGCCCAACTCAACTGGGGCACAATCGCAGTGGTTCTCCTAGTGCTACCTTAGCCGATATAGCGGAACGTAAGGCACCAAAACATAGGAGCCGGGCAAACCCAACTATTTGACCCAAGACATGATTCGGAGCCGATGCATATAGTGCTATAAGTTCGGGGTGCCACACTTGTGAAAGTGTTCGGACTTCTCACACCATATTGAGGGGTGCTAAAAGCCCCTGGCGTATTTCGGTCGTACCAAGTTGTATGGTTGCAACATGTCATTAAGGAACATTTATTTATAAAAAGATAATGCAAAAAAAAAAGACTCTGGCGTATTTTGGCCGTACCAGGCTGCTGTCGCCGTCCATGAGGACTCTAGTGAGATGAAATCCTTCAATAATTGGGTCTAGAACCAATGCAGCAAATCCGCCATGACGGATGCTAGTGGGATGGTCTCTTCGATCAAAGGTGATCGGGCGGGAGGACCATGGGTTGAACTTTGGGGCGACTGGCTCTACCGCGTATACGTCCCTTAACGCGCGCTTCCGCTCCCTTTTGGGGACGTTGGTGGCGTATATCATGTTCACCGTCCGCACTTGTGGCGGAAAACCCTTCTGTCCGTTGTTGTTCAGCGGCCGGGGCTCCTCGTCGTCATCGCAATGCAGCCCCTTGTCTTCATTGTCGGCGCATAACTTGCCTGCCTGCTTGAACACCCAACAATCCCTGTTGGTGTGATTGGCCAGCTTTTCGGGGGTGCCATGTATTTGGCACAAGCGGTCGAGTATTCGGTCCAAGCTGGACGGGCCCCTAGGATTCCTTTTGAATGGCTTCTTCCGCTGACCGGATTTAGAGCCTCTGAATACGGCATTAACTGTCGTATCCTCAGCATTGTCGCCGTTAATGCGGTGCTTCTACTTGTTGCGACGCGACCTGCCACTAATGTCCCCGGTGTCCGAACTACCAGGGTTCTTGGTTACATTGTTGCTACAAGCGAGCCAGCTGTCTTCTCCTGCGCAAAAGAGGGTCATGAGTGTCGTGAGTGCTGCCATAGATTTCGGCTTTTCCTGTCCGAGGTGTCGGGCCAGCCACTCGTCATGGATATTGTGCTTGAAGGCTGCTAGGGCCTCAACATCCGGACAGTCGACTATTTGATTTTTCTTTGTTAGGAACCATGTCCAGAATTGTCTGGCCGATTCCTCTGCCTGCTGGATTACGTGACTTAGGTCATCGGCGTCTGGGGGTCGCACATAAGTGCCCTGGAAATTGTCGAGGAATGCGGCTTCCAGGTCCTCCCAACAACTGATTGATCCTGTTGGCAAGCTGTTGAGCCAATGCCGAGCTGGTCCTTTAAGCTTCAGTGGGAGGTATTTGATGGCGTGAAAATCATCGCCGCGGGCCATGTGGATATGAAGGAGATAATCCTCGATCCATACCGCAGGGTCTGTTGTGCCATCATATGATTCGATGTTTACGGGTTTGAAACCCTCGGGGATTTGATGATCCATTATTTCGTCTATAAAGCACAGTGGGTGTGTGGCGCCTCTATACTAGGCGATATCATGACGTAGCTCCAATGAGATTTGTCTACTATGTTCGGCCCTGCCGAATGTGTGGCCGGCGTGAAGGTTACCGTCTCGAGTCGTGGGGTGCCCACGCGATCTGTAGATTGATCATGTTTTCCTTGCCTTGTCCTCCAACATGTCTTGTAAGTCCGGCGCATATTCCCGTGCCTTGGTACGAGGTGCGGCTTGAGTGGAGGGCCGGGAGGCCTCTCTGTCGCGGCCATGAGGTGGCCGTTCAGTCGCATCAAGTGCTTCCTCCTCTAATCAGGGTAGCAACTTGCGCTTTGGGTAACTCTTGGAGGGGCGTTCGAGTTTATGCTCTTCGGCCGCAAGGACTTCAGTCCATCTGTCAACCAGCAAATCTTGATCGGCTTTGAGCTGTTGTTGTTTTTTCTTGAGGCTTCTTGCCGTGGCCATAAGCCTACATTGGAAACGCTTTTGCTCAACGAGATCCTCTGGCACGACGAATTCGTCGTCGTCGAGGCTTGCCTCGTCTTTGGAGGGAGGCATATAATTATCGTCCTCGACCTCTCTGTCTGTCGCTCTCTCATGAGGGCTGGTTTCTCCATCCTCCTGTGCTAAACCTTGCTAGAGGGGGTTTTCTTCAGCACTCTCCGGAGTATTATTATCTCCCGTGCTGGAATCACCGTTTTTGTGTTGGCGGGATTTTGAGCGGCGCCGCTGACGCCGGCGCTTGGGCTGTTTCTTGGAGGGGTCATCCTCCATTGTTCCATCGCCCTCTCCCTCTTTTGGGGTGTCCACCATGTATATGTGATATGACGAGGTGGCTTTCCAGGGCCTAGTAGGCGCTGGTTCTTCATCATCTCCTTCATCGGTGTCCATACCATCGATGTCTTCGGAGTCGAAGTCGAGCATGTCGGTTAAGTCGTCGACAATGGCTACAAAGTGGGTGGTGGGTGGGTTTTGAATTTCCTCATCGTCCGTACCCCAACCTTGCTGACCGTAGTCCGGCCAGGGCTCTCGTGATAAAGAGAGAGACTTCAGTGACTTCAGGATATCGCCGAAAGGCGAGTGCTGAAAGATGTCTGCGGCAGTGAACTCCATGATCGGCGCCCAATCGGATTCGACTGGCAGGGGCGCGGAGGGTTCGGAGTCCGGAGAGGAGTCCGGCTCCTTGGAGTCACGAGCCTCGCAGAGTACGGGGCTGGTGTTCGGCTCAATCACCGTTTGGATCGCAGCCCCCGAGGTGGCGTCCAACCGCCCATCCTTGATCGGCGTAGTTGACTCCGAACTAAGGGTCGGAGCCGGTGCGGGTGCGGCCTCCAGGGCACCGTACGGCGGCAGAGTTAGATCATGCTCGTCATGACAATGCAGCGCGCTCGGCAGTGGTTCGAATTCATCGAAGATCAAGTCCCCGCGGATGTCAGCCGTGTAGTTTAAACTTCCGAATCTGACCTGATGGCCAGGGGCGTAGCTTTCGATCTGCTCTAGATGGCCAAGTGAATTGGCCCGCAGTGCGAAGCCGCCAAAGACGAAGATCTGTCCGGGGAGGAAGGTCTCACCCTGGACTACATCGCCATTGATGATCGTAGGAGCCAGCGGTCCTGACGGTGACGGCTCAGATGAACTCTCAATGAAAGCACCAATGTCGGTGTCAAAACCGGCGGATCTCGGGTAGAGGACCCGAACCTGGGTAAAACTTCCTATCCCTTGCTTCCTGTTACCATCCGGCCTAGATGCATAGTTCGGGACCCCCTACCCGAGATCCGCCGGTTTTGACACCGACAACGGCAGTCCTGAGACTCCAGGGCGTGTACAGCCCCACTCATTATTACGTGAGAGTGTCACGATCAGAGACCTTCGTAGGCACGGGGTCTTGCTTCACAAGCACTGGGCCTTTCTTCACAGGCGCTGGGCCTTTCTTCAGGGTAGAACTTCCGGAGGTGCTGGATGTTCCAGGCGTTCTATATGGGTACCCCGTCCTGTGTCTCCAGGCGCGCGGCGCCAGGCCTGGAGACATGGACGACCTTGAACAGGCCCTCCCACATGGGTGAGAGCTTATGCAGCCCTTCCCTGGAGATCACCCGCCTCAGGACGAGGTCACCCACCTCAACCGTCCTGGAGCGGATGCTGCGACAGTGGTATCACCGCAGCGCCTGCTGGCATCTTGCCGCCCGCAGTGCAGCTTCGCGGCAGCGTTCCTCCCCTGGCATGAGTTCCATCTTCCGCATGGCATCCTGCTGTGTCTCATCAAACACCAGGACTCGTGCGGAGCGATGCATGACCTCGTGAGGAAGAAACCACTTCTGCTCCTTAGACGAGGAAGAATGGGCTCTCTCCCGTTGGCTTGGTGGCGGTGGTGCGGATGGAACACAACACGGACTAGAGCTCGTCGTGCCAGCCCCTGCCGCGGGCTTCGAGCTTCTTCTTCAAGGTCCTGGTCTTGAGGCCTCTTAGGACCTCTACATTGGCGCGTTCGGCTCGACCATTGCTCCGGGGCTGCGCCACTGAAGCGTAGCAGGTCTGTGTTCCAAGGTTAGCACGATACATTTTGAAGAGATTACTGGTGAACTGCGAACCATTATCGGTGATGATGCGGTTGGGGACCCCAAAACGGCTCACGAGACCCTTGATGAACTTGACCGCGGAGCCAGCTAGGATGGTGCGGACGACTTCCACCTCCGCCCACTTTGTGAACTTGTCGATGGCGACGTAGAGGTATCGATAGCACCCAGGCGCCCGAGGGAACGGGCCCTGGATACACAGTCCCTAGACTGCGAATGGCCATGAGAGTGGAATGGTCTGGAGGCCCTAAGCTGGCTTATGGATTTGCTTGGCATGGAATTGGCAGGCTTCGGATGACTTCACCAGCTCAGCTGCGTCATTGAGCGTCGTAGGCCAGAAGAATCCACTACGGAATGCCTTGCCGACGAGGGTTCGTGACGACGAGTGGTGCCCGCAGTGCCAGCAGTGTATGTCGGCTAGCAGCTCCTTCCCATGTTCCCTGGAGATGCAACACGGTGAGACGTCATTTGGCCGCTTCCTGTATAACTCACCGTCCTGATGCAGTATGTCGTGGCTTGCCGGGCCACATGCTCCGCGTCCTCCTCCTTCTCTGGCAGCATCCCTTGCATCAGGTATTCCTTGAATTCCTTGGTCCAGCACCCCTTCTGGGGCTCGAGCGCCAAGAGTAGACGCGCTCCCGAAGTCGGGCCACATGCTGAGGCTCCCGCGGCAGGTGGCTGCGGGAGCTCCTCCCAAGGCTGCACTATCGTTGAAAGTGGTGGTGTCGCCGATGGCTTGAAGTGCCGCTCCTCGAAGACGCCAGGCTCTTGGGGCTGTCGCTTGGATGCCCTTCTAGCGATGTCGTCGACTTCCTTGTTGGTTCCTCGGGGCATGTTCTGCAACTCCAAGCCCAGGAACTACTTCTCCATCTTGCGTACCTCCGCGAGATATGCCTCCATGTGTTCGTCCTTCGTCTCGTATACCTTGTTGGAGAAGTTGACGAGGAGCTGCGATTCACCCCTGATGGTGAGACGCTTCACCCCCAGTGTCGCCGCAGCCTTCAGGCCGGCTATGAGGCCTTCGTACTCTGCAATGTTGTTGGATACCTTCTCGCGCTGCTGGAAGCAGAGTTGCATGGCATAGTAAAGCTTGTCCTGAGTTGGTGAGATGAGCACTGCTCCAGCCCCCGCGCCTTGGCGCGCGAAGGCACCATTGAAATACATGACCCAGCCATCGGGCACCTCACTTCCCGGCGAGAGAGACCGGTCCTCGCCTATTACAAGCGCTGGGACGTCCGTCCATTCTGCCACAAAATCAGCGAGCGCGGCCACCTTGATGACCCTGGTGGTGCTGAACTCCAACTAGAATGCCTGCAGCTCGATGTTCCACTCGGCTACCCTCCCAGAGGAGTTGGGGCTCCTGAGCACCCTCTCGAGTGGGTAGGCCGAGATGACCTTGATGGGGTGGCCTTGAAAGTAGTGCCGCAACTTTCGTGAGGCCACCAGGAGCACTAGTAAGAGCTTCTGAGGCATGGGGTACCGTGCTCATGCATCCCGCCGCACCGTGCGGACGAAGTATACCGGGTGCTCGACGAGGGTAGGCGCGCTGATGAGGTTTGCGTCTTCCGGGAGTTGGGGTGCCTCCTGAGGCAGTGGATCCCCCAACGCTTGATCGCTTGTCGGGGCCTTTGCGGGTTCAGGAGCGTTGTCCTGCTGAGCTTGACCCACTGTTGTTGCTGCTGCGGCCCTTATGGCGCCCTCCTGGTCTCGCGTCATCTCTACTGGGTGTGTAGCTCGGCGTGATGCACCCTTCGTTTGGTGTTCTTCCCGAACCGCCACTAGCGTCGCGCTGGCGGAGTAGGGAGTGGCAGCAAGATAAAGCACTAGGGGCTCAAGAGGGCGCGGCGCCACCATCACTGGAGGGTTGGTCAGGTATCTCTTGAGGTCTTGAAATGCTCAGTCGGCCTCCGGGGTCCACTCGAATGGGCCCTTCTTCTTCATCAGCTTGAAGAAGGGTAGGGCACGCTCTCCCAGCTTGGAAATAAAGTGTCCCAACGCAATCACCCGTCCAACAAGATTCTGCATTTCCTTGAGGATTTGCGGTGGACTCATGTCTTCAATGGCCTTGACCTTCTATGGGTTGGCCTCGATCCCCCTGTGGGACAGAAGGAAGCCCAACAGCTTGCCGGAAGGGACGCGAAACACGCACTTCTCCGGGTTGAGCCCCAAGTCCACCTGGCGGAGTCTTTCAAAGGTTTCCTCTAGGTTTTGGATCAAGGTGCTCACCTCCCAAGACTTCACCATGATGTCCTCGACGTAGGCCGCGTTCCTCCCGAGCTGCCGACCCAAGGCGATGTGCATGAGCCACTGGAAGGTTGTGCCTGCATTGCGCAGTCCGAAAGGCATGCAAGTGTAGCAGTACAGCCCACACGGGGTCAGGAAGGCTGTCTTCTCCACATCTTCTACCGCCATCTTGATCTGGTGATACCCTGAGAACGCATCCAGGAAGCACAGGAAGTCGCATTCTGAAGTGGAGTCGACGATTTGGTCGATACGTGGAAGGGGGAACGGATCTTGGGGGCAGGCCTTGTTGAGGTTGGTGAAGTCGACGCACATCCGCTCCTTCCCACCTTTCTTGGGGACAATGACGGGGTTTGCCAGCCACTCGGGGTACCGAACCTCGCGAATGACACCCGCAGCCTCCAACTTGCGGGTCTCTTGGACAATGAAAGCTTGCTTCTCCGTGGACTGTCGCCTCGCCTTCTGCTTTACCGGGCGTACGTTGGGGCACACCTTCAGGTGGTGCTCTATCACCCCTCTTGGGACCCCTACCAGCTGATTGGGCTCCCAAGCGAACACTTCCTTGTTTGCGCACAAGAACTTAACCAACGCCTCCTCCTGACCAGGCTCGACGTTGGCGCCTATGGTAAAGGTTTCCCTCGAGGACCCATCCTCCTCGACTGGCACTTGCTTGGTTTCTGCCTTGTCCTGAGTGAAAAACTGCTTCTTCTTGGTTGGTGCGGCTCCCTTACCCTTAGAGGTATCCGCGTCGATGGGCTGCGCTGTTGCGGCGGTCTTAAGCGCGAGCTTGAGCGTCATCAAGGCTTCCTTGGCGTCCGCAACTACTGTGAGGACACTCTTGCTCCCGGGCATCTTCATGAGGTTGTAGGCCGGATGGGTCGCCGCCATGAACCGAGCCAAGGCCGGGTACCTGAGGATGGCGTTGTACGGGAGGCCGATGTGGGCGATGTCGAAGTCGAAGAGCTCGGTGCGGTAGTTGTCGCGCGTGCCGAAGGTCACGGGGAGGCGGATCTGCCCTAGGGAGCGGGCGGAGCCTCCACCAACCCCTGAGAAAGGCTTGCTAGGTGGAGCCGCTTGAGCGGTACGTGAAGAAGGCTGAAGGCCTCGATGGAGAGCATGTTGAGGCTAGCGCCGCTGTCGATGAGCGTATTGGTGATGGACACGTGGCAGATGGTGGGCATGCAAAGCATTGGGAGCGCACCCGAGCCGACGGTGGAGGAGGGATGATCCCATGAGTTGAAGGTGAGGTCGGCCTCAGGCACGGCCTAGCCCGGCGGAGTCCCCCGGGTGCTTGGAAGTGGCGCCGATCTGGCGAAAGAACGGCTTGACGTGACGATCCGAGGGTGGTGCTTGCGAGCCGCCGAGGAGGGCTGCAACCAGGGGGTGCACCGGCGCTGCGTAGCGTGCCGCGAAGAGGCCGTGCAACTCCTCCCAGGACACCACTGTGGATCCAGGGAGGTTGAGCAGCCAGGCGCACGGTGCACTGGTGAGGGCCATGGAAAGCCAGTTGGCCATGACCTTGTCGTCACCCCCGGCCTCAAGGACGGCCTCCTCAGTGTTTCGTCCGATGTTTGTAATTTCTATGTTTTTAGGGATCTTTTTTAGCATTCTAGACGGACCAAAGTTGTCGTCCGAAATTCTACACAGTAGCATCCGGTTGGATTAGCTATCGGGCGAGTGTTGTTCAGCCGAACATCGTCCATAAGTACTTCTGATCTTTTTTTTCTTCTGTACATGTGTATTTCCTAGGGATTTTCTGTAACAATTATTTATTTCATAAAGAAAGATACATTTTTTTGACAAAACATATTGCTTGGAGTGAATTATTGGGCCTTGGATGGACCATAATTTAATGGGCCAAACTTTTAATTGGGCCGATACTATATGGGCCCCCACTACTAGACCTAGTTGAAATTTAGTGGGCCAAGATTTTAAATGGGTTGATTACTACATGGGTTGCCATGTCAGATCCATGTCAAATGATGACGTGGCAAAAATGTTAACGCCGTTAACAAGCCTGTTCGTTAAGCACGACGGAAGTAAATCCATGACAGCCAAGGATCGTCATGGATGGTACCAGGTCAAATTATGACGCGATATACATGACGGATTTCATGTCCGTCATGAACGATCACGCATGACAGTTTTTCACCGATCCATGACAGATTAGAACCGTCATGTATTAACAGATTTCTTGTAGTGGCATGTGCATCTCGTAGCATGTGTACATGCTCTTGGCCGCGAACCTGAGGTGAGGTTCATCCAGTTGCCGCATCCAGGCCCCATGCTAGGATACGGGGCATGTTCTGTTGGCATCCTCCTTCATCTTCTCGTAGTATGGGTCAATGATGGCCAAGGCGAGTTCAACTAGCGAGTCCTTCTTCGTGCTGCACCAGACCCTATAGTGCTCACGGATGTCGACAAGTTTCTGGCAGGCCAAGCCCGTGACCCTGAGTGCTTTTACATCGTCGGTGGTTTCCACCGTGGCGAACTTGTAGTCGATGTTGTTGAAAAACCTGGTGAAACAATCACAAGGCTCTATGGCCATGCAGTAGTGCTAGATGAGGACATGATGGCGCACGCACAACTGGGAGACGGCAACCTTCTGATCTATGTTGGGATGACTGATGGTGTACTGGAGGTCGATGTCGACCACCTTGTATTTGTCTCGAGCAAGCAATTGCTCAATGGTGTTGATGTAGTCATCCACCACGGCCGGGTTGATGGTGTACACCACAGATAGATCCATCTCCCTCACATGGGTCTTCACTTTATGCACGCCAAACTCCATTGGAGCGCCGCTTGACATCCCCTCTCTATGTGTCATCATGGGTGTGCTTGTTGTGTTAGGAAGCACGATCGAAAGGTTGAATAGACTAAGGTTATAATGGCCACGGGAATTAGAGGGGAAGTTAGACGGCCTGGAATATCGGCAGGCACTGATGGCAGTTCTTATTTGCATCTCATAACTCCATCGTGTTGCACGTAACTGCATCGCGTGGGAATGCGCAAGACGCAACCGCATGCATATGGGGGCCCCGACGTGATCGTGTGCATGCCCAACCGCTAGCAGAGCGCATGCGAAGGGACGCGAGAAAGCACCGCGGTCACCTCAATGGCGAGCAACCATATATATGCATATAGCAGTTGAACACGCAAGGAAAAGCTGTCCACACGCCGAGCGCGCTGACGGACGCGAGTAGAGCGCGTCGCAGTGCCTAACAGCGAGCAGAGCTTGTCGAGGGACATGACCAGAGGCAGGCACAGTGATATCTGGCAAATAAGATGAAATGTGCTAGCGATGTCGAAGACGTCAAGCATGAATCAGATTAGAGTTGCGTGTGCGATACGTGGCATACAGTTGATCCATCTGAGCTGTTTGTGATGGAATAAGCCATGTGTGTTTCGAGCAAATGCTTGCTGGTATATAACCTTAAATTTAACCAACAAAATGTTAATGCATGTTACAAAAATTGTATAACTAGAAACTATCTTCAAATACGAATCCAACGATATAATATTGGGCGGCATGCATTCGTATTTTATTAGTTAAATCCTACTTATAAACTAGGACGGGGTATAGTAGGTAATTAAATTACAAACATTTTTTATTAACCGTATGTGTACGTGTCCTTTCGTCCTCCTCTCGCATGTCTTGTCACCCCGCTGCCGTAGACAGCTTACAGGGCAAGCTTGCGCAGCGCGCGGGGGCGTTCTTTTGGCCAAACGGTAGCTCAAAGTGGCGCCAATGAATCGTGGTGAGGCTGTTCCCGCGCAACCTCGCAGGTTCCCATGCAAGCTTCCTGCCCGACTCGGTGAAATCCCCCAAAATCCCAATGCTTACCAGCTTGCTATATAAACCCTCATTGTCACGCCCAATATGCGATCCGATCCGAGAGGAACTCAAAGGTCCCACCAAGGATAGAGCCGCATATTGAAATGCTTTTGCAAGGTGGATATCATTACATCTTACCATTACATAATAGTCGGGGGTACATACATCAAACATCATACATGAGAACAACATCCGACAACGGATGAAACACAAACAGAAACTCAAACGACATCAACCATGCTAGCCCAGGCTGTCGACCAGGAACCTATCTCTCAATCGAAGAAAAAGCTGAAGAAGAACTCCAAGACAAGTAAACACCGCTCTCATGTCATGATCATTGCATTACCTGTACCTGTAACTATTGTTATTGTAATCTGTGAGCCACGAGGACTCTGCAATCCCATTACCATGGGTTTCAAGACTAGCAAAGCTTAATGGGTATGGAACTAGATAAGTGGTGAGGCTGCAGCAAGCGACTAAGCATTATATGGTGGCTAACTTATGAGTACAAGAGTAAGATGAGAAACTACGCAAACGGTCGCAAACTAGTAATGATCAATAAGTGATCCTGAACTACTTACGTTCAAACATAACCCCACCGTGTTCTCTTCTCAAACTCACTTGAAAAGAGACAGTCACGGTTACGCACGCGGTTGGTATATTTTATTTTGAGTATGGTGTCAAGTTCTGTACAACCAGATATTAAAAATTCCCATCTGCAACATAAGCGTGGGCACGGCTCTCCAAAGTTCAAACCCTGCAGGGGTGTCCCAACTTAGCCCATGACAAGCTCACGATCCGCGGAGACAATCGTCCATCTCGGAACACCCGATCAAACTCGGGATCCCGGTGCAAACTAGTCCAGCAAGACCTCCCGACTTGCCGACACCCTGATAGTAGCCGCGCATATCTCGTCTCAAGCTACGATCAGATGGTTCAAGCTACGAGTAAAACCAGCCCTCAAGTTTCCCCGAGATGGCCCTGCAAGCTGCCTGTTTGGGACCAACACCATCAGCGCTGCCCCCTGTATTATGTTGAGTAACAAACCTTGGGTCGCGCTAACTCCCTTTGCGTCAAATTTATTATCATGTTTATTTGTTATGTTGCACAAATGGTAAAACCAATGTTGGGCCTTGCTGGAAGAGTTTTATTCAAAGCGAACTTTCAAGAGGGGCCCATAAACCCTCACCGTGTTAGGGACACAAAATCAAGGAACATAACACCGGTATGGCGGAAACTAAGGCGGCAAGAGTGGAACAAAATACCAAGCAAAAGGCTAAGCCTTCGAACCTTTACCAAGTATATAGATACATTAATTAAATAAGAGATACTGTGATATCCCAAGATATCCCTATCCCAACATGGAACAACCTGAAACTGCACCTACAACTAGCAACGCTATAAGAGGGCTGAGTGTAACGCCCCAAGACCGGAGCTTCAGATGCCTTCCAGGGTTTCAGGGTTTCGTCATGTGATTTGTTTGGTTCATTGCATTCATCATTGCATCATGTGCATTGCATCATGTCATTTCTTTTTCTTAACTCAACTAAATAAATGGCATGGATCCTTGATCCATTTAAACCGAGGGAATTCACATGGTGATTCTCTTTACAACATATCCTCTCGATATTTAGAGAGCTATAGTAAATATTCCAGTTATGTGGAATTACCTTGACACACTTGAAAAATATTTCCCCATGCCTTCGTCCCATGCATCATCTCCTTCTCCTTCCCTCTACTTCCTTCTTTTTCCAAGTGCCCCGTTCCCTTCTCTTTTAATGTTCATCTTTGTCTCAACATTCAATCACCATGCCCTATTCCTCTGCCAATTTTTTTCACCTCTTTTGAAGTTGTTTTGGTTAGGTCCAAAAATAGCCCAAGTTTGAATTTAATTCAAACTTGATATATTTTTCTACCTCTAAAAATGCCCAGAGCAATTTATTCAAATCCTCCAAAACTCCAGGAACTTGAGGATTTTTTTATTCTCAAACTCCTTTTTCTCTACCCTGTGCTTTTCCACTTTGTTTTCTGCCCTAGGAAAATGATAAAGTAAAGAAGCAGCAGCAGCTTACCTGGGCCGCGCCCTAGGCCACCCTCAGTCCTGCTTCCCTGCAGCCCACCAAGGCCAGCCGCATCATCCAGCTAGGCCCATCCATCCCCGTAGCCCACGTGGTCATCCTTCAGCACATCCTAACCCTAGCACGCCAAAACTCCTCCCGCATCGCTCTCTCCCTCTCCCTTGTCTCCCACGCGCCGCCAGAGGCCAGACGCTGCCCGATCCCCGTCTCCTTCCCTCGTTCGTCTCCTCCCTCGCCCTCTCCCTCGTCCCTTTCGCTGCCTTTCCCCATCTCCATCGGTCCGCACTCCTCCTTTCCTCCACCTCGCGCCCCAGAGGAGCCCCTCTGCCATGCCCTGCCGTCCTCGCGTAATCGCAGGACAGCCGGAGCGCCGCCTCCCATGCTCCTCCCTCCTCTTGCCTCGCCATGGAGCTCCGCCACCTCCTCTCGCGTTGCGCGCACCCCTTACACCGTCGCCCTCGCCTTCCTGCCATGGCCACGGCTCCTCGCCGAGCCGCCTCTTGCCGTCTCCGATCAACTTCGCGAGCGCCGCCATCCACACCTTGCCGCTGTTGTGGTCTGCTCCGCCCTGAGCGCCTCCTCTACCTCGACGTCGAGCCAAACCGGGAACCGCTCCGCTCCTTGCTGGACCCCGCTCGCCGGCATCCCATTCCCGTCCGGATCCAGAGGACCCCGTCGCCGTTGCTGTCCATGCATCGTTGCTGCCTTCTGTCGAGCACGGCCTCGATCCCCTGTTCCATGCATCGAAGGGACGAGGCCCGTTGACCACTCCTAGGCCAGCAACGTCTCCAGATCCTCCCGTGTCCCAGCTTCGCCTCCACAGCCGACCTCTCCTTGAGCCCCTATCGCCGCTGCAACCCTTGTTGTCTCCTCTGCTGGAGGCCAGCACCACCCTCGATGCCCGGCAAGATGCACCCTGGGTTTGCCAAGACTATATGTTGGACATTGTGGACGACTACAGAACCCGAGACCAGGATTTTCGCCAAGTCCATCGAAGACAAGTGCATGACTACGCGGATTGTACCGGTGACATGAACATCTACGAAAACGTGTACCTCTATCGGCGCCTTCGGAATCGCCAAGAACGCCAAGTACCTCGACACCCGACGCCAAGAACAACTACCGTAGCGCCGAAGACCTTGGATGTTCGAACGAGTACCGAACGAAGCGCCAAGTACCACTATCGCCGAGTACGACTACTTCCACGATGCGAGAACAGCTACCGTCGACCCTCGAAGCCTCCGTGGACATCAAGTCCCTCGCCATGATCCCGAACATCTACGGAAAATTGTGCAACTAAGAACGTGAACGACTACGGCTGCCAAGATCATGAGTACCTCTACCGTCATCATGTACCCCTACTTCCACTACCGAACGTCCCGAGAACGTCTACTTCCTCTACTTCCTCTACGATCCCGAACCGCTCCGAGAATGCACCTGGAAGGTATAACCGCCGAGACGATGACCCGTGGACGAAAGCATGTGTTGTATGAGATGCATGTTTAGTTGTTGTTTTCTCCCGTGAACGTTAGTTGTTCCTCCTCGTTGCCATGCCGTTGTTGACTCATGGGAACCCGGTAACCGGGATCACCCCACCATCTTTTTCACGCTCCCGCCACACTTCCTTTGCACCGGTATCTCCATGAGCTACCGGAACCTGAATTTTGCCGTGGCACCATTTTCGTTATCGTTGCCGTGGCACCCCTTTTCTTTCCACCACGGTGATAAATGCTTCATAATTCTCTTGTCAACTTTTAATAAAAAATTGCATAAAACTTGCACATGTCATTCGCATCATGATAACAACATTTAAATGTTTAAAATTGTTGTTGCACCAAATTGATAATTGCATATGGGGTTGTACCGGATTTGTTGTTTGTTATATCCGGACCCATTTAAATTGTTTAGATAGTGTAGTTTTGTTTTGCTTCATCTCTTGCCATGTTAATCAACATTTAATATCGTTAGGTACTTAAACGAGATCGAACTAAATAACTTGAATGTGGTGTTTCGTCAATATGCAACCCGTTGCATATTGAGCTCCACTTAACTTGTAGTTTTGCTTGTGCACTTTGCCATGCCATGTATCATTAAACCGGACATGCATCATACTTGTTTGTGCATCGTGCCATGCTTATGTGATGTTTGTTTACTATGTTGTTTGCCCCTTTCCGGTGTTGCTTCTTCGGGTTAGTTCCGATAGCATCACGTTTGTGAGAATCCGTTCGACTACGTTCGTTTGACTTCTTCATGGACTCGTTCTTCTTCCTTGCGGAATTTCAGGCAAGATGACCATACCCTCGAAATCACTTCTATCTTTACTTGTTAGTTGCTCGATCTTTTGTTATGCCTATGCCGCGATACCTACCACTTGCTTATCATGCCTCCCATATTGTTAAGCCAAGCCTCTAACACACCTTGTCCTAGCAAACCGTTGTCTGGCTATGTTACCGCTTTGCTTAGCCCCTCTTATAGCGTTGTTAGTTGCAGGTGAAGATTGGAGTTGGTTCCTTGTTGGAACATGGATATTTTGTTGGGATATCACAATATCTCTTATTTAATTAATGCATCTATATACTTGGTAAAGGGTGGAAGGCTCGGCCTTATGCCTAGTGTTTTGTTCCACTCTAGCGGCCCTAGTTTCCGTCATATCGGTCTTATGTTCCCGGATTTTTGCGTTCCTTACATGGTTGGGTTATAATGGGAACCCCTTGATAGTTCGCCTTGAATAAAACTCCTCCGACAATGCCCAACCTTGGTTTTACCATTTGCCACCTAGCCTTTTCTTTCCCTTGGGTTCTGCAGACTCAAGGGTCATCTTTATTTAACCCCCCCCCCCGGGCCAGTGCTCCCTGAGTGTTGGTCCAAACTAGAGCCTTGTGCAGCGCCCCCTCGGGGAAACTCGAGGTTTGGTTTTAGTTGTATGGAGCGCTCATCTGAGTGTGCCCTGAGAACAAGATATGTGCAGCTCCTATCGGGATTTGTCGGCACATTCGGGCGGTGTTGCTGGACTTGTTTTACCATTGTCAAGGATGTCTTGTAACTGGGATGCCGAGTCTGATCGGATTGTCTTGGGAGAAGGAATATCCTTCGTTGACCGTGAGAGCTTGTAATGGGCTAAGTTGGGACACCCCTGCAGGGATTTAAACTTTCGAAAGTCGTGCCCATGGTTATGGGCAGATGGGAATTTGTTAATGTCCGGTTGTAGAAAATCTGAAGTTTATCTTAACTAAAATACATCAACCGCGTGTGTAACCGTGATGGTCTCTTCTCGGTGGAGTCCGAGAAGTGAACACGGTGTTGGAGTAATGCTTGACGTAGGTTGTTCTAGGGTCACTTCTTGATCATAGTTGTTCGACCGTCCTTTTGCCTTCTCTTCTCGCTCTCATTTGCGTTGTTAGCCACCAAATATGCTAGTCGCTTGCTGCAGCTCCACCTCATACCTTTTACCTTACCATTAAGCTTATATAGTCTTGATCGCGAGGGTGTGAGATTGCTGAGTCCCCGTGACTCAAAAATACTTCCAAAACCAGTTTGCAGGTGCCGATGAGACCGTGCAGTTGACGCAACCAAGCTCAAGGAGGAGCTCGATGAAGATATCGTTCTTTATGTTGTTCCGTTTTCCAGTTGATCAGTAGAGGCGCCCAGTTGGGGTCGATCGGGGATCTATGTAGCTTTTGGGGTAGTCTTCTTTTATTTTGGTTCCATAGTCGGACCTTGAGTGTATTTGGATGAATGTATTACTTTATTCATGTATTGTGTGAAGTGGCGATTGTAAGCAAACTATGTATCTTTTTCCCTTATGTATTACATGGGTTATGTGAAGATTACCTCACTTGCGACATTTCTTTCAATGCGGTTATGCCTCTAAGTCGTGCTTCGACACGTGGGAGATATAGCCGCATCGAGGGTGTTACAAGTTGGTAATCAGAGCCTTCCCCGACTTAGGAGCCCCCTGCTTGATCGAATTGCTGGTGTAGTTGAGTCTAGAAAAATGTTTTGAGTCATTTAGGATTATATATATCGGAGAGTAGGATTATTTTTACTCCTTGGTCCCTTCGTCGCTCTGGTGAGGCATCCTGACATAGAGTTTTGACTCTTCTCTTCTCAATTTTTCACTAAATTTTTTTAGGATCACGCGGGTATCTTGGAATCGTTCAGATGGTTTGGTAACGAGAAC
Organism: Triticum aestivum; assembly: GCF_018294505.1. NCBI lineage: Eukaryota > Viridiplantae > Streptophyta > Magnoliopsida > Poales > Poaceae > Triticum > Triticum aestivum. The sequence goes on from NC_057809.1 coordinate 334,154,428, forward strand.
TGTTGGAAATATGCCCTAGAGGCAATAATAAAAGTGTTATTATTATATTTCTTTGTTCATGATAATAGTCTTTTATTCATGCTATAACTGTATTATCCGGAAATCGTAATACACGTGTGAATACATAGACCACAATATGTCCCTAGTGAGCCTCTAGTTGACTAGCTCGTTGTGATCAACAGATAGTCATGGTTTCCTGGCTATGGACATTGGATGTCGTTGATAACGGGATCACATCATTAGGAGAATGATGTGATGGACAAGACCCAATCCTAAGACTAGCACAAAAGATCGTGTAGTTCATTTGCTAGAGCTTTGCCAATGTCAAGTATCTCTTCCTTCGACCATGAGAGCGTGTAACTCTTGGATACCGTAGGAGTGCTTTGGGTGTATCAAACGTCACAACGTAACTGGGTGACTATAAAGGTGCACTACAGGTATCTCCGAAAGTATCTATTGTTTTATGCGGATCGAGACTGGGATTTGTCACTCCGTGTAAACGGAGAGGTATCTCTGGGCCCACTCGGTAGGACATCATCATAATGTGCACAATGTGACCAAGGGGTTGATCACGGGATGATGTGTTACGGAACGAGTAAAGAGACTTGCCGGTAACGAGATTGAACAAGGTATCGGTATACCGACGATCGAATCTCGGGCAAGTACAATACCGCTAGACAAAGGGAATTGAATACGGGATTGATTAAGTCCTTGACATCGTGGTTCATCCGATGAGATCATCGTGGAACATGTGGGAGCCATCATGGGTATCCAGATCCCGCTGTTGGTTATTGACCGGAGAACGTCTCGGTCATGTCTGCATGTCTCCCGAACCCGTAGGGTCTACACACTTAAGGTTCGATGACGCTAGGGTTATAAAGGAAGCTTGTATGTGGTTACCGAATGTTGTTCGGAGTCCCGGATGAGATCCCGGACGTCACGAGGAGTTCCGGAATGGTCCGGAGGTAAAGATTTATATATGGGAAGTCCTGTTTTGGTCACCGGAAAAGTTTCGGGCGATATCGGTAATGTACCGGGACCACCGGGAGGGTCCCGGGGGTCCACCAAGTGGGGCCACCTGCCCCAGAAGGTTGCGTGGGCCAAGTGTGGGAGGGGACCAGCCCCTAGGAGGGCTGGTGCGCCCCCCACAAGGGTGCAAGGCGCAAGGGAGAGTGGGAGGGGGCAAACCCTAGTCCAGATGGGCCTTAAGGCCCATATTGGTGCGCCTCCCTCTCCTCTCCCCCTTGGCCGCCTCCCCTTTGCCATCTAGGGCTGGCCGCACCCCTTGGGGGTGGGAAACCCTAAAGGGGGCGCAGCCCCCCCTTCCCCCTATATATAGGTGAGGTTTGGGGCTGCCATACACATGAGTTCTATCCCTCTTGGTGCAGCCCTACCTCTCTCCCTACTCCTCCTCTCCCATGGTGCTTGGCGAAGCCCTGCTGGATTGCCACGCTCCTCCATCACCACCACGCCGTTGTGCTGCTGTTGGATGGAGTCTTCCTCAACCTCTCCCTCTCTCCTTGCTGGATCAAGGCGTGGGAGACGTCACCGGGCTGTACGTGTGTTGAACACGGAGGTGTCGTCCGTTCGGCACTTGATCATCGGTGATTTGAATCACGACGAGAACGACTCCATCAACCCCGTTCACTTGAACGTTTCCGCTTAGCGATCTACAAGGGTATGTAGATGCACTCTCCTTCTACTCGTTGCTGGTCTCTCCATAGATAGATCTTGGTGACACGTAGGAAAATTTTGAATTTCTGCTACGTTCCCCAACAGTGGCATCATGAGCTAGGTCTATCGCGTAGACTCTTTGCACGAGTAGAACACAAAGTAGTTGTGGGCGTTGATTTTGTTCAATATGCTTACCGTTACTAGTCCAATCTTGTTTCGACGGTATTGTGGGATGAAGCGGCCCGGACCGACCTTACACGTACTCTTACGTGAGACAGGTTCCACCGATTGACATGCACTTGGTGCATAAGGTGGCTAGCGGGTGCCAGTCTCTCCCACTTTAGTCGGAACGGATTCGATGAAAAGGGTCCTTATGAAGGGTAAATAGCAATTGGCATATCACGTTGTGGTTTTGCGTAGGTAAGAAACGTTCTTGCTAGAAACCCATAGCAGCCACGTAAAACATGCAGACAACAATTAGAGGACGTCTAACTTGTTTTTGCAGGGTATGCTATATGATGTGATATGGCCAAAAGGATGTGATGAATGATATATGTGATGTATGAGATTGATCATGTTCTTGTAATAGGATTCACGACTTGCATGTCGATGAGTATGACAACCGGCAGGAGCCATAGGAGTTGTCTTTATTTATTGTATGACCTGCGTGTCATTGAAGAACGCCATGTAAACTACTTTACTTTATTGCTAAACGCGTTAGTCATAGAAGTAGAAGTAGTCGTTGGCGTGACAACTTCATGAAGACACGATGATGGAGATCATGGTGTCATGCCGGTGACAAGATGGTCATGGAGCCCCGAAGATGAAGATCAAAGGAGCTATATGATATTGGCCATATCATGTCACTACTCTATTTGATTGCATGTGATGTTTATCATGTTTATGCATCTTGTTTGCTTAGAACGACGGTAGTAAATAAGATGATCCCTTACAACAATTTCAAGAAGTGTTCTCCCCTAACTGTGCACCGTTGCTACAGTTCGTCGCTTCTAAGCACCACGTGATGATCGGGTGTGATGGATTCTTACGTTCACATACAACGGGTGTAAGACAGTTTTACACAGCGAAAACACTTAGGGTTAACTTGACGAGCCTAGCATGTACAGACATGGCCTCGGAACACGGAGACCGAAAGGTCGAGCATGAGTCGTATAGCAGATACGATCAACATGAAGATGTTCACCGATGATGACTAGTCCGTCTCACGGGATGATCGGACACGGCCTAGTTGACTCGGATCATGTAATCACTTAGATGACCAGAGGGATGTCTATCTGAGTGGGAGTTCATAAGATGAACTAATTATCTTGAACATAGTCAAAAGACCTTTTTGCAAATTATGTCGTAGCTCGCGCTTTAGTTCTACTGTTTTAGATATGTTCCTAGAGAAAATATAGTTGAAAGTTGACAGTAGCGATTATGCGATCAGTAGAAAGCTTATGTCCTTAATGCACCGCTTAGTGTGCTGAACCCCAAACATCGTTTGTGGATGTTTCGAACATCGAACATACACGTTTTGATAACTACGTGATAGTTCAGTTAAATGGTTTAAGTAGAGGCACCAAAGACGTTTTCGAAACGTCACGGAACATATGAGATGTTTCGAGGGCTGAAATTGGGATTTCAGGCTCGTGCCCACGTCAAGAGGTATAAGACCTCCGACGATTTTCTTAGCCTGCAAACTAAGGAGAGAAGCTCAATTGTTGAGCTTGTGCTCAGATTGTCTGAGTGCAACAATCACTTGAATCAAGTGGGAGTTGATCTTCCAGATGAAATAGTGATAGTTCCTCCGAAGTCATTACCACCAAGCTGCTAGAGCTTCATGATGAACTATAATATATCAAGGACATATATGATGATCCTTGAGATATTTGCGATGTTTGACTCCGCGAAAGTAGAAATCAAAAGGGAGCATCAATCGTTGATGGTTAGTAAAACCACTAGTTTCAAGAAGGGCAAGGGCAAGAAGGGATACTTCATGAAACGGCAAATCAGCTGCTGCTCTAATGAAGAAACCCGAGGTTAAACCCAAACCCGAGACTAAGTGCTTCTGTAATAAGGGGAACAACCACTGGAGCAAGATTACCCTAGATACTTGGTGGATGAGAAGGCTGGCAAGGTCGATAGAAGTATATTGGATGTACATTATGTTAATGTGTACTTTACTAGTACTCCTAGTAGCACCAGGGTATTAAGATACCGGTTCAGTTGCTAAGTGTTAGTAACTCGAAATAAAAAAAGCTACGAAATAAAAGGAGACTAGCTAAAGGTGAGCTGACGATATGTGTTGGAAGTGTTTCCAAGGTTGATGTGATCAAGCATCGCACGCTCCCTCTACCACCGAGATTGGTGTTTGCGTTGAGCATAGACATGATTGGATTATGTCTATCGCAATACAGTTATTCATTTAAGGAGAATAATGGTTACTCTATTTATTTGAATAATACCTTCGATGGTCTTGCACCTAAATAAATGGTTTATTGAATCTCGATCGTAGTGATACACATTTTCATGCCAAAAGATATAAGATAGTAATGATAGTACCACTTACTTGTGGCACTGCCATGTAAGTCATATTGGTGTAAAACGCATGAAGAAGCTCCATGTTGATGGATCTTTGGACTCACTCGTTTTTGAAAAGTTTGAGACATGCAAACCATGTCCATTGGTGTTTACGCATGAAGAAACTCTATATAGATGGATCATTTGGACTCACTTGATTTTGAACCACTTGAGATATGCAAATCATACCACATGGGCAAGATGACTGAAAAGCCTCGTTTTCAGTAAGATGGAACAAGATAGCAACTTGTTGGAAGTAACACATTTTGATGTGTCCAGTCCAATGAGTGCTGAGGTATGCAGTGAATATCGTTATGTTCTTACTTCACAGATGATTCGAGTAGATGTTGAGAATATTTACTTGATGAAACACAAGTCTGAATTATTGAATGGTTCAAGTAATTTCAGAGTGAAGTAGCAGATCATTGTGACAAGAGGATAAAATGTCTATGATATGATCATAGAGATGAATATCTGAGTTATGAGTTTTGGCACACAATTAAGACATTGTGGAAATTGTTTCGCAATTAATACCGCCTGGAACACCATAATGTGATGGTGTGTCCAAACATCATAGTTGCACCCTATTGGATATGGTGCGTACCATGATCGAATTACCACTATCGTTCATGGGATAGGCATTAGAGACAACCACATTCACTTTAAATAGGGCACCACGTAATTCCGATGAGATGACACCGTATGAATTATGGTTTAGAGAAACCTAAGTTGTCGTTTCTTAAAAGTTTGGGGCTGCGACGCTTATATGAAAAAATTTCAGGTTGATAAGCTCGAACCCAAAGCGGATAAAATACATCTTCATAGGACACCCAAAACAGTTGGGTATACCTCCTAATTCAGATCCGAAAGCAATATGAATTGTTTCTAGAATCGGGTCCTTTCTCGAGGAAAGGTTTCTCTCGAAAGAGTTGAGTGGGAGGATGGTGGAGACTTGATGAGGTTATTGAACCGTCTCTTCAACTAGTGTGTGACAGGGCACAGGGAGTTGTTCCTGTGGCACCTACACCAATTGAAGTGGAAGCTTATGATAGTGATCATGAAACTTCGGATCAAGTCACTACCAAACCTCGTAGGATGACAAGGATGCATACTACTTCAGAGTGGTACGTAATCCTGTCTTGGAAGTCATGTTGCTAGACAACAATGCGCCTATGAGCTATGGAGAAGCGATGGTGGGCCCAAATTCTGACGAATGGTTAGAAGCCATGAAATCCGAGATAGGATTCATGTATCAGAACAAAGCATGGACTTTGGTGGACTTGCCCGATGATCGGCAAGCCATTGAGATAAATGGATCTTTAAGAAGAAGACGGACGTGGATGGTAATGTCACCATCTATGAAGCTCGACTTGTGGCGAAGAGTTTTTCACAAGTTCAAGGAGTTGACTACGATGAGATTTTCTCATACGTAGCGATGCTTAAGTCCGTCGGATTCATGTTAGCATTAGCTGCATTTATGAAATCTAGCAGATGGATATCAAAACGAGTTTCCTTACCAGTTTTCGTAAGGAAAGGTGGTATGTAATACAATCAGAAAGTTTTTGTCGATCCTAAGGATGCTAAAAGGTATGCTAGCTCCAGCGATCCTTCTAAGGACTGGAGTGAGCATCTCGGAGTTGGAATGTATGCTTTGATGATGATCAAAGATTTTGGGTTTGTACAAAGTTTATGAGAAACTTGTATTTCCAAAGAAGTGAGTGGGAGCACTATAGAATTTCTGATGAGTATATGTTGTTGACATATTGATGATCAGAAATGATGTAGAATTTCTAGAAAGCATATAGGGTTATTTGAAAGATGTTTTTCAATGGAAAGCCTGGATTAAGCTACTTGAACATTGAGCATCAAGATCTATAAGGATAGATCAAAATGCTTAATAATACTTTCAAATGAGCGCATACCTTGACATGATCTTGAAGGTGTTCAAGATGGACCAGTCAAAGAAGGAGTTCTTGCCTGAGTTGTAAGGTACGAAGTTAAGACTTAAAGCTCGACCACGGCAGAATAGAGAGAAAGGACGAAGGTCGTCCCCTATGCTTAAGACGTAGGCTCTTCAGTATGCTATGCTGTGTACCGCACCTGAAGTGTGCCTTGCCATGAGTCAGTCAAGGGGTACAAGAGTGATCCAAGAATGGCTCACAGGACAGCGGTCAAAGTTATCCTTAGTAACTAGTGGACTAAGGAATTTTCTCGATTATGGAGGTGGTAAAAGAGTTCGTCGTAAAGGGTTATGTCGATGCAAGCTTGACACCTATCCGGATAGCTCTGAATAGAGAGACCGGATACATATAATGGAGCAATAATTTAGAATAGCTCCAAGTAGAACAGTTATTTGGAATAGCTCCAAATAGAACGTGGGAGCTACATCTAGGAGATGACATAGAGATTTGTAAAGCACACACGGATCTGAAAGGTTCAGACCCGTTGACTAAAACCTCTCTCACAAGCAGAACATGACCAAACCCCAGATCTCATTGAGTCTTGATCACATGATGATGTGAACTAGTTTAGTGACACTAGTAAACTCTTTGGATGTTGGTCACATGGTGATGTGACCTGTCAGTGTTAATCACATGGTGATGTGAACTAGATTATTGACTCTAGTGCAAGTGGGAGACTGTTGGAAATATGCCCTAGAGGCAATAATAAAAGTGTTATTATTATATTTCTTTGTTCATGATAATAGTCTTTTATTCATGCTATAACTGTATTATCCGGAAATCGTAATACACGTGTGAATACATAGACCACAATATGTCCCTAGTGAGCCTCTAGTTGACTAGCTCGTTGTGATCAACAGATAGTCATGGTTTCCTGGCTATGGACATTGGATGTCGTTGATAACGGGATCACATCATTAGGAGAATGATGTGATGGACAAGACCCAATCCTAAGACTAGCACAAAAGATTGTGTAGTTCATTTGCTAGAGCTTTGCCAATGTCAAGTATCTCTTCCTTCGACCATGAGAGCGTGTAACTCCTGGATACCGTAGGAGTGCTTTGGGTGTATCAAACGTCACAACGTAACTGGGTGACTATAAAGGTGCACTACAGGTATCTCCGAAAGTATCTATTGTTTTATGCGGATCGAGACTGGGATTTGTCACTCCGTGTAAACGGAGAGGTATCTCTGGGCCCACTCGGTAGGACATCATCATAATGTGCACAATGTGACCAAGGGGTTGATCACAGGATGATGTGTTACGGAACGAGTAAAGAGACTTGCCAGTAACGAGATTGAACAAGGTATCGGTATACCGACGATCGAATCTCGGGCAAGTACAATACCGCTAGACAAAGGGAATTGAATACAGGATTGATTAAGTCCTTGACATCGTGGTTCATCCGATGAGATCATCGTGGAACATGTGGGAGCCATCATGGATATCCAGATCCCGCTGTTGGTTATTGACCGGAGAACGTCTCGGTCATGTCTGCATGTCTCCCGAACCCGTAGGGTCTACACACTTAAGGTTCGATGACGCTAGGGTTATAAAGGAAGTTTGTATGTGGTTACCGAATGTTGTTCGGAGTCCCGGATGAGATCCCGGACGTCACGAGGAGTTCCAGAATGGTCCGGAGGTAAAGATTTATATATGGGAAGTCCTGTTTTGGTCACCGGAAAAGTTTCGGGCGATATCGGTAATGTACCGGGACCACCGGGAGGGTCCCGGGGGTCCACCAAGTGGGGCCACCTGCCCCAGAAGGTTGCGTGGGCCAAGTGTGGGAGGGGACCAGCCCCTAGGAGGGCTGGTGCGCCCCCCACAAGGGTGCAAGGCGCAAGGGAGAGTGGGAGGGGGCAAACCCTAGTCCAGATGGGCCTTAAGGCCCATATTGGTGCGCCTCCCTCTCCTCTCCCCCCTTGGCCGCCTCCCCTTTGCCATCTAGGGCTGTCCGCACCCCTTGGGGGTGGGAAACCCTAAAGGGGGCGCAGCCCCCCCTTCCCCCTATATATAGGTGAGGTTTGGGGCTGCCATACACATGAGTTCTATCCCTCTTGGTGCAGCCCTACCTCTCTCCCTACTCCTCCTCTCCCATGGTGCTTGGCGAAGCCCTGCTGGATTGCCACGCTCCTCCATCACCACCACGCCGTTGTGCTGCTGTTGGATGGAGTCTTCCTCAACCTCTCCCTCTCTCCTTGCTGGATCAAGGCGTGGGAGACGTCACCGGGCTGTACGTGTGTTGAACGCGGAGGTGCCGTCCGTTCGGCACTTGATCATCGGTGATTTGAATCACGACGAGAACGACTCCATCAACCCCGTTCACTTGAACGTTTCCACTTAGCGATCTACAAGGGTATGTAGATGCACTCTCCTTCTACTCGTTGCTGGTCTCTCCATAGATAGATCTTGGTGACACGTAGGAAAATTTTGAATTTCTGCTACGTTCCCCAACAAGAACATTGTTCTTGGTGCCTCCTGACATTTAGGGGTTGTGGCAGTGTCCCGGGGAGTTGAGCTCCGAGGTGTTGTCGTCACAATTTTGTCGTTGTAGTTCTAGAATCCCTGAGTTTTGCCGACATCGAAAATCTCTTTTATGAAGTTGTTGGTGAGATAACCTCGACGCCACCCAGTACTAGGGCGGGAGTTCGGGAGTATGTCCATAACTCGTATAACGGATGCTTTTCGAAGGTTGAGGTAAACGATTTCTGAAGATTTCTTGGTTATGCGTTGAAGGATGGATACAGCTGGATGTAGGTATTGCTAGTTTTGGGTGAGATATTATGCTTCCCCTGTATCCCGAACACTTGATTGCATAACTGGAAAGTTTCGGGAGTTTATAAGTGGGAATTCAAGTAGCTCTTAGGATATCTTTCTGACAGATGTATGATAGGAAATTGGGGTTCGACGTCTAGTGGTCCGACTATCCATGGTTGGTTTTACAGTGGTCTCGTTGTGTCTTAAAGAGTCCTTGGCTATGCTGACTCGGGGACGCTTCGTATGTCAGGTGCACTGCCTTGTACATGATGGTGTTGTACGATCGAGCCCGTGTAGGCCCCACCACGGAAACTTCAGATGAAATCTCTATCATAAGTTTGTTCCGGCGTATTCTTCAAGCCAATCCTTTGTTTTGTTTTGAGTTGTGGTATTCGAGTCGCTTCGAAGTCAAATGTTGATTCCATACCTTTCCTAAACGGTGTTCTCATATTTCTATGTGAATATTAATCCCTCTTGATCATCGAGATTGTCATGTCAATCCTTTTCAACCGGTGTGTTTCTTTTCAAGCGGGTCCGTTCATTTCAGCATCAGCAAGATCAATTATCATTTGTTATCAATGTTGTTTGTTTCATTCGTCCCAAGCTGCCTTTGTTTTTCCCGCCCACCCATCCCTTTTTCTTCGAGGACTCGGAATTCTTAATCAAGTATCCTTTTATTCATATGAAGTCTCTCCATTCTTTTCCGTCAATATTCTTATCCGGCGATTCCCATGAATATTCTAATGGAGCTTCAAGCGCATCATTCTTCGTTTCTTTTATCTTCTCCGGTGGATCTAATTCAAGCCTTGGTGTTGATCATATCCCTTTTCCTCGTTTTAAATACCTTCTCATGCCGGTGCACCTTATTATCATCCACTTCTTGCTATTAAATTATTCCGGCGTGTTCAAGATATCTCGAAGACTCGTGTTTCCACTCTGCTTTCGTTCAAGCTCTTTTGAGATTGGTTTCTCATTCTAGCCATTTAATTCAACCGGTGCAACCTCTCTTTTAAATCATTTCAACGGTGTTTCTTTTGAGTGGGCCCTAACCCACAGGTCTTTTCCCAGGATCTTACCTGACTCTTCTAATTTTACCGGAGCTATTCTCAAATTTTCTAAAGTTTGACGTAAGAATGAATTATCATCAGTCGTATGCCTTTCTCCATGATCTTTCAAATTCTTTCATCGTTGGTTCAACCTTTATAATTTTCATACCGGAGCGTCTCAACAACTCATGGTGGTTTTTTCTCGTCGTCATTCTCAACATTTGAAGACCGGAGAAGAGTTTCTCTTTAATCTTGCTCCATTCTCTTCAACATTCATGGCACTAGCCTTATGACATCCTCTCATGATTGTTTTCGATTGTCAGAATTCTTTTCACCCATCCAAAGCAATTCAAGAGTCTTCTCAGTTTGTTTCTCCGAAGCCCATCATTTCAGAAGACTTATTCATTCTCAGCCTTCAGCTCTCCTTCTCCAAATCTTACCAGTGCATCATTCAAGTATTCTCTTATCAGCTATTGATCTCTTCGTTCTTTTGTATCTAAATTTCCCCAAGTATCTTTGTTTGTTTTCAAATTCTTACCGGTGATTCATCTCTTTTCTTCGTTCATTTTCAATTCTTATGGTGGTTCTTTCAATATTCTTCTTCCTTCGCTTATCATATCAATGTATTTGTTGTTTTTAATCCTACCGACGATTCGTTGAAGACTTTCTCAAGTTTGCGCTATATCTATCTTAATCCTTTCAACGAGAATAAGTAGTATGCCAAATCGGTTGCTTGTCATCAATTTAAATTGGTGAAGGATAAGCATGATGTAATTCTTATTCTTTGTTTCATCGAGTGAACTCAATTCCCTATATCGGAGGCTCATCAAATTCTTGTTTCCATTTGTTCATCTTTCTTTTCCTGGAGTTCCAAGCTTTTCTACTTTATCTCGTCGCGGACATCCATCTAAATCATCGCAAGGTTTCACCTTGTGTTTTTAACTTCTCTTTCCTTTCGTTTGATCATCCTTTTATTACCGGAGTTCTTCATGGAGGCTCTACATGATGGTTTCATCAAGGACTTAATTTCCTTCTCGAAGTGTTCATCAACATTCTTTTCAGAGGAGCTCAAGCATTCTTTATCTTGCAATCCATAGTGGAATTGTGTCTCCCTTATCTTTTGAGGTGGTAATATATCATTCTTCAAGAATGAGATATTTAAACCCATCAATCTCTTCGTTGGAGTTGTCTTGTGTCATGTTTCACCTAAAGCTTTCCCTAAGGATTGTTGCTATTTATGGTGCTTATAAATGACCCAAGTTCTTCATCTATCCTCCCGGCGATATAGTTTCTCGTCTCCTTCTTGATATCAAGCCAATCTATTGTTTTTCCATGAGTGGCAAAATTTCACCTCATAATTTCGAGAGGTTTTCCATAAGCCCACTACAACCTTGTTCTTTTCGTTGTTGGTTTTTCCAACAACTCTGTTCGACCCTTCTACTAAAGATGCCTTTCAAGCTCTTTTGTGGCAGAAGTTGGCATTTTCTTCTCCATTCTTTTATTTCAATTATCTATATTCTATTATTTCGTTCCGGAGGCATTGTGATGTTGCTCTTTTTAGTCATCATCTCGAATTATGAAGATCATGATCTTTTCGTGCTTATTCATTTAACCGGAGTGTGTGCCCGCTACTCAAGTTCTTCATTTTATCAAGCCTTGCATATCTTTCCAACCGGAGTGCTGCCCGACTTTGTTCTTTCTTATTCCTCTTTCTTAACGGAGTGTTTTCAACTCTGTTCATCTTCGTTGTATTCTTTCTTTCAAATTTGTTCAACCTCTCAAGTTTTGTGGTTTCACTCATGGATCAAAGAAGCAACTTAGTTTTACCTATTCTCTTTTCTCTTCCGTTTTCCCTCTGGTGCCATTCTAGATCTCGGGACGAGATCCTCTCGTAGTGGTGGAGTGTTATAACGCCCCAAGACCGGAGCTTCAGATGCCTTCCAAGGTTTCAGGGTTTCATCCTGTGATTTGTTTGGTTCATTGCATTCATCATTGCATCATGTGCATTGCGTCATGTAATCATGCCATCATGTCATCGTGCCATCATGTCATTTCTTTTTCTTAACTCACCTAAATAAATGGCGTGGATCCTTGATCCATTTACACCGAGGGAATTCACATGGTGATTCTCTTTACAACATATCCTCTCAATATTTAGAGAGCTATAGTAAATATTCCAGTTATGTGGAATTACCTTGGCACACTTGCAAAATATTTCCCCATGCCTTCGTCCCATGCATCATCTCCTTCTCCTTCCCTCTACTTCCTTCTTTTGCCAAGTGCCACGTTCCCTTCTCTTTTAATGTTCATCTTTGTCTCAATATTCAATCACCATGCCCTATTCCTCTGCCAATTTTTTGCACCTCTTTTGAAGTTGTTTTGGTTAGGTCCAAAAATAGCCCAAGTTTGAATTTAATTCAAACTTGATATATTTTTCTACCTCCAAAAATGCCCAGAGTAATTTATTCAAATCCTCCAAAACTCCAGGAACTTGAGGATATTTTTTTTATTCTCAAACTCCTTTTTCTCTACCCTGGGCTTTTCCACTTTGTTTTCTGCCCAAGGAAAATGATAAAGTAAAGAAACAACAGCAGCAGCTTACCTGGGCCGCGCCCTAGGCCAGCCTCAGTCCTGCTTCCCTGCGGCCCACAAAGGCCAGCCGCATCATCCAGCTAGGCCCATCCATCCTCGTAGCCCACATGGGCCTCCTTCAGCACATCCTAACCCTAGCACGCCAAAACCCCTCCCGCATAGCTATCTCCCTCTCCCTCGTCTCCCTCGCGCCGCCAGAGGCCAGACACTGCCCGATCCCCATCTCCTTCCCTCATTCGTCTCCTCCCTCGCCCTCTCCCTCATCCCTTGCGCCGCCTTCCCCCATCTCCATTGATCCCCACTTCTCCTTTCCTCCAACTCGCGCCCCAGAGGAGCCCCTCTGCCATGCCCTTTCGTCCTCGCGCCCTGCTGCCCCGCCGTCCTCGCGCAACCGCAGGACAGCCGGAGCGCCGCCTCCCACGCACCTCCCTCCTCTCGCCTCGCCATGGAGCTCCGCCACCTCCTCTCGCGTTGCGCGCACCCCTTACACCGTCACCCTCGCCTTAATGCCGTGGCCACGGCTCCCCGCCGAGCCGCCTCTGGCTGTCTCCGGCCCACTTCGCGAGCGCCGCCATCCACACCTTGCCGCTGTTGTGATCTGCTCCGCCCTGAGCGCCTCCTCTACCTCGACGTCGAGCCGAACCAGGAACCGCTCCGCTCCTCGCTGGACCCCGCTCGCCGGCTGTCAGGACCCCGACTCGATGTCACATCGATCTAGCTGGTAACACCTCATATCACTTTGCGGCCTCACGCACGGTATCCCCACGGGTGTCGTCTTACCTTTTCCCGGGACCGTTTGCGCCTTTTGGCTCACGTATATGATAGTGTCGCTAGCATCCATATGATAAAGAGCCCGGGCTGACATGACTAGTCGTAAACCCAGAGTGGCACATACTTACAGGGACAGGCATCCATGACCCAGCTTCGAACGTGTCGGTCATCAGCAAGTGGGTCCGGGCTGTAGCACTGGGCTAGCAGGACTCCGGTAAACCGGGCTGTAGCGGGCTAACAGGACTCCGGTACTCAAAGCGTGACATTTCCCCGAAGGGACAGACACAGGAACGAAGAAGGACACATGCCGGCCAGCCTAAGTGTTCCAGAGCAGTAGCAAGCTACCATGGCTCAGCGGAAACACTAGGAGACATTTCCCGGTAAGAGAGGCTACTAAAGATAAACAACTAGATAGTCAGATCCCACACATACCAAGCATTTCAATCATGCACACAATATGCTCGATATGTGCGAATACAACGAAGCATCACAACATGACTCTACGACACAAGTACTTTATTTAAGGCTCAGGGAGCCATACATATCATACACACAGGTACGGGTCTCACGACCCAACATACAAATCATACAGTCATACAAGCCAACAGCGGAAGTACTTTGTCTGGGTACAGACAACTAGTAAAATAAAAGAGGCTTGGAAGCCTAACTATACTACGTGGTCCATCACAAGCTCAGGGTCACCACCTGGGTCTTTAGCCTACTCGTTGATGTCAACGTCTACATAGAACCCATCAGAAGGGGTTGCAGCGTCTTCTGTAAAAATGTAGATTATAGCAACATGAGTACAAAGGTACTCAGCAAGACTTACATCAGATCCTACATACATGCATAGTATCAAGAAGGGTTGGTGGAGTTATTGCAGCAAGCCAGCTTTGACTCTTGGCTAGACTATCCTACGATACTCCAACTTGAAATAGTTTTGCGCACACGAGTCCACTACTCACCACTTCAATACACTACCGAGGATCCACCTCCGTCTTCCTACGGAAGAGCCATCCTCGGCACTCACACTTATCTTGAGGCTTTTAGTAGTTTCCATTTACTTGTCTAGGAACTGTATAGGCAACCAAGTAGTCCTTTACCGCGGACGCGGCTATTCGAATAGATCATGTTAACCCTGCAGGGGGTACTTCTTCATACATGCTCTCACCACTTACCGTCGTTTACACGACATGTACTCGGCAACCTTCAAGCGGAAGCCCAACGTGGATGTCGGCCACGACCTACCGAATCACCTAAGCCTCCAGTCCAGGTTTATCGCCTATTCAGGTTCCATCCGTAGGGAGTCCGGCCGAGGTTTCCCATACGGCCCCGAACGATGTGAACAGGGTTCCCGAGATACCTAACGGGTATTCGGTACACCCGGCCACGTACCTATCGCATCACAGCCCACCCCTACGGTCAGCGCTGTCCACGGCCTCCAGTAGGCTACAAACACCAGAAACTACTTGCAACTCCTGGACGAAGAACTAGGGTGAATAAGAAGTCGAGAGGGTCCATTGGTTTCGGGCCCAATGCATGGTAGTAGCTGATTCTTAAATCACACATACAAATCTCAGTGCTTAAGGTCGGCTTCAATGAAACAACCGACCAAGTACTCCTACATGGCCTCTCATCGATACCTTTACCAAATCGTGTTCACCACACCACTCTCATTACCGACATAATCATTTCACTCTAGCCCATCACCCAGATGAACCAGACCTGACACGACTCTAAGCATAGCAGGCATAGCAAGGTAGGAACAACACATACACATGGCTCAATCAACTCCTACACATGCTAGTGGGTTTCATCTAGTTACTGTGGCAATGACAGGTCATGCAGAGGAAATGGGTTCAACTACCGTAGCACACAGCAGTTTGAATCGCATTGTCTTAATGCAGTAAAAGAGAGCAGGAGCGAGAACATGGGATTGTATCGATATGATCAAATGATTGGTTGCTTGCCTGATGGTTCGTTGCACAGATACGGTTCTTCGTTAGGGTAATCACGGTACTCCTCGGGGACAGATCCTGTCGCAAAGGACATCGATACACAAACATCACCAAACAATATGCAACAATATGATGCATGCATGAAACATGGCAATATGAGTGTGTTGGGCTAATGCAACTAAAACCAGAAGGGTTTGAACAAATTTGAATCAAGGATTCAAATTTCAAATTCAAATATGGCCTTTTAAAGTGCCTTTTCTTGTTCTGATTAAAACATCAACTTAACTTGTTTGATCATGCATGGAAATGGTACAGATGGATAGATTGGATTTTTCTGATCATTTTTCATATATAATTTGTCCAATTTGGAGTTACAGAATAAAAGTTATGAATTTTTGAAGTTTAATTAATATTCTGGAATTTCCTGATTTAATTTAAATCCAGAAATTCAATTACTGCGTCAGCCTAACGTCAGTGTGACGTCAGCAGGTCAACTGCGGCTGGCTGAAGTCAAACCTGACGTGTGGGGGCCACACGTCAGTGACAGGGGGGGTTAAACAGATTTAAATTAATTCTAATTACTAATTAGTGGCGCTGGGGCCCACTGTCAGTGTCAGGGGGGTTGACTAACAGTAGTTAGCGCTAACCTAACCACCTGGCCGACAGGGCCCACGCGTCAGTGACCCTGGGGGGTCAAACCCCAGGTCGGTCAAGTCAAACCCCACCGGCGACATGACGCCGGCGAGATCCGAGACGGCGGCGAGAGTGCTTTTTGCCATTCCGGCGACCAAATGGACGGCGGAAGGCATCTACGTGTTGCTGAGGTTGAGCCGCGTCTATTGGTGGTGGTGGTTGGGCTCGGGGTGGCCGGAGTTGACGGCGGCGAGCTCGGCTGCGGTGGCCGGAGTTCGGGTGCGGTCGGGATCAGTGTTGCAGGGGGTTTGGGGAGGCGTTGGTGCGTTCTACGTGCTCCTGGTGATGTGTGGAGCACGATGGCGAGCTCGGTTGGGCGCTACGGCGACCGTGGCCACGACGGCGACATCGCCGGCGGCGTGGAGCTTTCGGTCGAGGTGGAGCTAGGGCCTAGAGGTCGGAAGAGATCAGGGAAGAAGGGGAAAACGCTCCGGGGGCTCACCGCGGTTGCAGTGGGCGTCGAAGCGGGCTCGGGGACGCGCCGGAGACGACGAATTTGACGGCGACGGTGGTCGGAGTCCGAAGAGGGGAACGGCGACGTGGCGGCGATGCAGGGCTTCCGGGGACCCGTGGAGCGGTGGGGAGGAAGAGGGAGTTGTGGCGGAGCTTCTGAGCTAATCGGGGGAGCGAGGGGTGGTCGGAGGCGGTGGCTATGGCGAACGGCGGCGACGGTCGTGTTCGGCCGAGCGAGAGAGAGAGCGAGAGAGAGGAAGGAGAGAGCCAGTGAGAGTGAGAGAGAGCAGGGGGAGTGGCGTGGCGTCGTCCAGGGCGTCGAGCGAGGAGGGGAGGCCAGGCAAGCAGGCGAGCAGGTGGCGTGGCGCGGTGGCGCGCGCGCGCGCCGGCCACACTCCCCTCCCTCTGTCTGGACGAAGACGACAGAGGAGGGAGGTGGGCTGGGCTGGCTGGGCCAGCCAGCTGGCTGGGCCGCACAGTGGAGGAGCCCAGGTAGGTTTTTCCCCCTTTCTTTTCTGTTTTCTGTTTTTATTTAATATATCTGCAACTTTGTTGAATTAAATAAAATACCTAGGCAATTCCAAAAATCACCAAACTACTCCTGGCTCATAGTTGGATTATTTCCAACATGAAACATTTTAGTTTGGAGATATTTGAGCATTTAAATATTTTATATAATTTTAAATGCCCAAATTCAAATAGTTATGATTTAATTCAAAAACCCTAGGATGGCCTAGGAAAATGTGCACCACTTTTGCAGAGGTTCTGAACCAAGACAAAAATGATGGGCATTTTAGAAGGGCATTTCAGGTTCATTGAAAATTATTTTAGTAAACCCTAGTTGGTTTCAGAGGGGACTGGGGGTTCTGTCATCCCCATTTCAGGTTTCTGCTGAAAGAGTAAACATGATGCAACACTCTAATGCATGACTAGCTAGGGTGTGACAACTCACCCCTACTCAAAAGAATCTCGTCCCGAGATTTGGGTTCCTCCGGGAAGAAGGCGGGATACTCAAGTCGAAGACGATCCTCCCTTTCCCAAGTTGCTTCATCTTCAGAATGATGCGACCATTGAACTTTGAGGAACTTGATGTTATGACGTCGCGTGGTGCGCTCGGCCTGATCGAGGATACGGATGGGGTACTCTCGATATGTAAGATCATCTTGGAGATCAAGCGTTTCGTGGTCCACTTCACGGATAGGATCCGAGAAGCAACGCCTGAGTTGAGAAACGTGGAAGACATCGTGAACTCTGGAGAGGTGCGGAGGTAGTTCCAATTGGTAGGCAACTTCTCCTCGTTTGGCAAGAATGCGAAAAGGTCCAATGTAACGAGGAGCCAATTTGCCTTTGATACCGAAACGATGGGTTCCCTTCAGAGGGGTGACCCGAAGATAAGCCTTCTCGTCAACCTCGAAAGTCATAGCCTTATGCTTTCGGTCATATTGACTCTTTTGACGGGATTGGGCTGTTTTCAACTTTTCACGAACGATACGAACTTGTTCTTCTGCTTCCTGAATCATATCCGGGCCAAAGAATTGTCTTTCCCCGGTCTCTGACCAGTTAAGGGGTGTTCGACATCGTCGTCCATAGAGAACTTCAAAAGGGGCTTTACCCAAGCTAGATTGATAGCTGTTGTTGTAAGCGAATTCGGCAAATGGAAGGCACTTCTCCCAGTCCATTCCGAACGAGATAACAGAGGCTCGAAGCATGTCTTCTAGAATTTGGTTGACGCGTTCCACTTGACCACTTGACTGAGGGTGGAAAGCGGTGCTGAAGGAGAGACGGGTTCCCATAGCATTTTGGAAACTTTCCCAAAATCGAGAGGTGAAAAGACTTCCTCGATCCGAATTGATTTCCAAAGGAACACCATGGAGGGACACTATCCGGGAGATGTATAAGTCTGCCAGTTGACTAGCGGTTATACTCTCACGAACAGGTAAGAAATGAGCTACTTTGGAAAGACGATCGACCACGACGAAAATAGCATTATTCCCTCTTTTGGTTCTGGGAAAACCGGTAATGAAATCCATACCAATTTTATCCCATTTCCATTCAGGAATAGCTAAGGGTTGAAGGGTGCCAGCAGGCCGTTGATGCTCTGCTTTTACACGACGACAGACGTCGCAGTTAGCAATATACTGAGCAATTTCTCTCTTCATCCTAGTCCACCAGAACCTCTGGCGTAGGTCCTGATACATCTTAGTACTACCGGGATGAATGGTGAGAGGAGATTCATGAGCCTCCTTAAGGATCAACTGCCGTAGATGCTGGTTCTTGGGAACCACTAGACGGTTCTCAAAGTACACAACACCATGATCATTTGTGGAGAAACAACTAGCACCTCCGCTAGCAATGTTCTCTTTGATTTTAGATATTCCCTTATCTCGCTTTTGGGCAGCGATGATCTGATCCGTAAGAGTAGGTTTTGCTACCAGGGTGGAAAGAAATCCTTGAGGTACAATGTGAAGGTTAAGCTTCCGAAATTCATCATGGAGAAGCGGTTGACTTTGTTGTAACATCAGATTGTTACAATAAGATTTACGACTTAGCGCATCAGCCATGACGTTGGCCTTCCCTGGGGTGTAGGTTATTCCTAAGTCGAAGTCAGTGATCAATTCAACCCAACGTCTTTGCCTAAGATTCAGATCCGGTTGGGTGAAGATGTACTTCAGACTTTGGTGATCAGTGAATATTTCGCAACGATTATCGAGGAGGTAATGTCGCCAGGTCTTAAGTGCATAGACTACGGCTGCAAGTTCTAGATCATGAGTAGGATAATTCTCCTCATGTGGGTGCAATTGCCGTGAAGCATAAGCAATTACGTGTCGATCTTGCATAAGAATGCAACCTAGCCCTTGTCGCGAGGCGTCGCAGTAGATAACAAAGTCCTTGGAGAAGTCTGGCGGTACCAGCACAGGAGCAGAGGTCAGGCGTCTTTTCAGTTCCTGAAAGCTGTGCTCACATTGTGGAGTCCATTCGAACTTCTTATCTTTCTTGAGGAGTTCGGTTAGAGGTTTGGCAACTTTGGAGAAGTTCTCGACAAAGCAACGACAATAGCTCGCTAAGCCCAGAAAACTCCGAACTTGCTTGACCGATTCGGGTGGAGTCCAATCAAGGACGGCTTGAACTCGCTCAGGGTTAACCGCAATACCTTTACCAGATATTACATGACCCAGATAGGTCACTTCTGACAACCAGAATTCACATTTAGAGAATTTGGCATAAAGGCGATGCTCTCGAAGTTTCTTCAACACTAGCCTTAGATGTTCGGCATGTTCTTCCTTGTTCTTGGAGTAGATGAGTATATCATCGAGATAAACTACGACGAATTTGTCCAAATACTCCATGAAGATTGAGTTCATTAACCGAGAAAAGGTGGCTGGAGCGTTGGTTAAACCGAAGGACATGACGGTGTACTCGTATTGGCCATAACGAGTAACAAAGGCCGTTTTAGGAATGTCCCCGTTTCTGATTTTGATTTGATGGTAGCCCAACCTCAAATCCATCTTGGAGAAGACTGAGGATCCAGCGAGCTGATCATA